>NC_138762.1:111101858-111691858 GCF_965113315.1 Podarcis vaucheri
TTTGTAAAGGTGGTGTTTCCCCTTCGCAGCAACACTCCCGCACAACCAGTGTGATATTTACGTCTTTATTACATATATACAAGAACAGCTACAGTTCAGAATTTACGTGTCCGAACCCGCTGAGGCAGATTCGGGGAGTGGCTTCCTATGATTCCCATGCCAATAAAGTAGGCGTGGGAATTGCGTGAGAAGTCTTTGATCCTTACGTTTCATTTCCCTCCTTGTCTGTGCTGATTTGAAAGCCCCCTCCCTTCCTGAGTCTCAGCTTCCTTCCCGAGCCTCTGGGTGGTTGCAGGGCTCTTCCGCATCTCTGAGTCCCTGTTCTCCCTGACTGCTCTCTTCTCCCTCTTCTGCCTCTTCTGTCCATTGCTCCTCAGAATCCTCCCTGACAGTATTGTTGGGACGTGGTGTGAGTTCTCTTTCTCTGTATACTTTTCACATATAATTTAAGCACCCAGGGAAGGGTATGAGCTTGGAGCTTGCCCAGAAAGGTCTAATTGTCTCAGAATGAAGCCTGTGTAACCTGGAAGAATCAAGGGCTGAAAACCACATTTCCTCCATTACTTCCTTTGTGTACACAATAGCCTTCTTATTTGAGACTTTTTCATGTTGCTTGAAGGATGGATGAAGAACACTCTATAGGTAGACTGATCCCTGCTTTGGCTTGCCCATCGTTTGAGGAGGAAGACAGTTCAGAATTTTTAGATAATTAATCTACAGGTCTTGTTGGTTTTATGAAGAGACACAGTGAACCCTTGTCAGTTCTTCAGGACATACAATAATGTTGGTGGAAGCAAAAAGTGAAATATATAAAGGATGCAAAAATCCAGATTTGCGGCAAGTACTCTTTGGTGAAAGAACCCAGCAGAGATTTAAAATCACAAAACACGCAGGAAAGTAAAGCCTGGAAATATATGCTGTTAGATATTTAAAATATGCCCTTGTTAAGGTAAAGGTAAAGGTACCCCTGCCTGTACGGGCCAGTCTTGACAGACTCTAGGGTTGTGCGCCCATCTCACTCAAGAGGCCGGGGGCCAGCGCTGTCCGGAGACACTTCCGGGTCACGTGGCCAGCGTGACATCGCTGCTCTGGCGAGCCAGAGCCGCACACGGAAATGCCGTTTACTTTCCCGCTAGTAAGCGGTCCCTATTTATCTACTTGCACCCGAGGGTGCTTTCGAACTGCTAGGTTGGCAGGCGCTGGGACTGAACAACAGGAGCGCACCCGCCGCGGGGATTCGAACCGCCGACCTTTCGATCGGCAAGCCCTAGGCGCTGAGGCTTTTACCCACAGCGCCACCCGCGTCCCTTATGCCCTTGTTAGTTCCTCCCAAAATTATCCTGTTCCTCTAGTATAGATAAAGGCCACACATTTGAAATGCTAAAAATGGTTTACTTACAAACTCTTCAAAGATCAGATCTATGTGCTTTTCCATACAGCAATCAGAAAACACAGGCAGTAAAACTTGGCTTATTAACAGTGGTGAAAGTGCCTAAATTATTGGAACAGTAACACAATAATGGCTTGTTAGAATCATGCAGTTTAGACCTCATTACATGCTGAGTTTCCCAGGTAGACTGGGGGGGGGGGACAAAGTCTTGATTACCTAGTCCCTCTCAAGGTTAACTAAGCATGGCATAACAGCTTACTCTAGGGTCTTAACCACTTCACACATTAATTAGACTTAAGCATGTTGTTTGTTTGAGGCTAATTACCCCCCAAATAGGAAGTGAGTGCTTAGGTGATAAGCAGAAATGCATCACTACCCATTCTATTTTCATTTTGCATAAAATACAGAAATGTTTTTATCACCAGCTATCCTAAGTACAGTGTGCTTTGAATCGCCAGAAGTTCTGCAGAAATCTGGCCTTCAGTTTCTTAAAATGTTCTTTGCCAATGAAAGATGCTTCTCTCTTTCTTCTTCATTCACAGCGTACTTTAGAATTTCTGTTAATACTAGTTTTAGATTGATAAACTCTTTGCATAATAAAGCAGTATTTGAACTTGCTTCTAACCATAGAACAGCCAACTTAGGAAGCTCTTGGTTTTAAAATCCTTGTTTATATGGGTGTATTTTATGGGGATTTTGGAATGATGGTCAAGGCTGCAATCTCCAACACTTGTACTTGGAAGCAATTCCCATTGAAGTCCATGGCCCTCTCTTCCCAATTAAAGGTGTTGCTATAAATGCACATCTTAATCATAGGGATATGAGAGCATCATAGGCTTTCAACAGCAGTTTGAGAGCCTGTGCTTTTTAAAAAATTGGTCCTTTGGTACAATAAATTCGCATCTTTTGAATGAAGGCCAGGAAATTCTTGAATAAATTGCCTAATGGTCTTCCTTGCCTCCTCTTAACAAGGAAGATGGAATCAGTTCCCACAATTAATCTATACACAAGTACACTTGTCAACTAAAGGACAAGGTTATTTGGAGCAGGGATGATTATGCATTCTGTTGAAAGATGTGGATGTGGATGATCTAAGAATAATGGAAGTATCAAGGAGAATGGAAAATGTAAAGAGGTGAAAACATAACTTTTCAGGAACTCATCAGCAGCACTGGAGTGCCCCAGTCTCAGTTCAGGCAAGAATGTAAATTATGGCTATTTGGAGAGTTGTTTATAAATAACAGTTTCCAAATTTAAAACTATTACTATATAATTTTCCTTCCTTGTTAATCTGTTCATAGTATCATTGAGCTGAACTCTGACTAATACCATGTTGTACCTTTTATACTTGGGTACGAAAACACTATTTTTATTATTTTTACCCCATCCATCTGACTGGGTTGTCCCAGCCACTCTGGAGGGCTTCCAACAAAATCTAAAAACACAATGAGACATCAAACAAAAAGAATCTTTGCCAGTTTTCAAAGCCAAATAAGTCTACACATTTATCCACAGAGAGGTTTGGGAATGTTGCTTTGTTTAAGACAAAAATCCCTGGGCATGTGTGCATAGGGATATTATTCACAACTGGAGCTTTAAATTAGGCACTTTGGACCAGAGTTTTAATGAATAAAGCATAATTTGGCTCCATGATGATCCTGGCCTAATTGACATGGCAACTGCCATTTTGTAATCCTCATATTTCTTTTGGGGAGTCCGAAAAGTGCATCTGTCTGATGTGCATCCCTGTGTCTGTGCCTAAATATTTTAAGGAGTTGCACCTCCAAGTTTATTACAACTTGTCTCCTAGGAGAAGAAATGAAAGTTCCCAGGTGAGAGCTGGGTCTGGGAGGGTCCACCACTTTCAGTGGGCAGCAAGGGTTAAGAGCTACCTTTGAGAGAGGACTCTGTTTTCTTCTCTCTCTCTCTCTGTTTTTGTTTTTATTTAGATTGGTTTCTTTTCTTTTCTCTTATTTTATTCTGAAAAAGCCTCTTAATAAAATATTAAAGGTGGGGGAAGCATGGGATAGCAGTGGAATGAAAAAGACGTCATATGGATGGCAGCGTTAACACAGGTGCAAACCGCTTCCAATCTACATTTAATTCTGGTGTGGATGAGTGCAGGGTAAGAGCTTTATAATCTAATTTCTGCATGCATTGTATTTGCCTTCCTTTGCCTCTGTCCCTATCCAAATGTAGACTGTAAACTCTACTGCACAGAAACCTGCCTTACATTTGTTTTTTGGTGATGTTATTCTAAGTGTCATGTGTACTGATGAGGCTATATGAATATGAACTAAATTATTGTCCTCCAAAACATAGGGGTTGTGGTATTTGGAGCACCTTTTACTTGACTTGCACAGGATTCTTTAATCCCTTATTAAACTGAAAAAGTTGGACTTTCTTTCTCCTGTAAACAGCTCTCACCTTCACCATGTATTCATCGCTCTGCTTTTGAAACTAAGATAGTGGAAAAGGATAATTTGGGCTTGACAGCACTGTTTGTAACTGGACGACTCCATGTTGCTAGGATACCACTTTGGTGGTCATCTGCCTCTAGAAGTGCATCTATTACTTGCTAGACTGACAGATATAATATAGCTTTTATCCTCTCTTAATGCTCGGACTATGAGAAGCCTCCATTTGCTCTTTATATTCTAACTGGACGTGTTTTGGGGTTATTTTCTTGTTCTTTTTCTTTGTGCTTTGCAAAGGAAAAAAGGAGGAAGGAGATGGGGAGGAAACTAACTTCTTTCTCCCCCTTTTATGGTCACCTGGTGCCAAGAAACATTAAATCTACAATATGTCATTGATCCAAGAATGGAGGCTCCAATACCCATTGAATCCAAACTGAAGCATTTCTATTGATTTCACTAAGCATCAAATACGGCTCATGTAGAATTTTTCATAAGCTCCTAAGAAGAACGAGGAAGAAATCCATTGTACTAGCAAAGAAAAAAACAGCATTAGGGTTTTTTATTAAAACATTTTTAACTCCTTTTCTCTGGAATTGCCATTTTTGTTCACTCATGTCAGGTGTGGCTAACCTGTGGCCCTCCTAATACCTATACTGGCTGGAGCTGGTGAGAATGGACCCCAGAAGCATCTGGGGGGGGGGCGGCAACATATTTGCTACCCCTAAGTAATGTTTTACAGAGAACCCAAAGGACATTATTCCCGGTCCATTTAATTCCAGCATTCTCGATTATCCTCCCATGCTTTTCATACCTGATTTGCAACATTGTTTGTTATCGTTCAGCCTTGACACTGAGGTCTTCCTCCAAGGGTCTTCTGGTGGTTCCCTCACTGTGGAACGCCCTCGCATAATGTGCCAAGGAGATAAAGAACTACACAACTTTGAGAAGACATCTGAAGACAACCCTGTATTGGGAAGTTTTTAATGTTTGATTTTTTATTATGTTTTGATATATGCTCTGAGCCACCCAGAGGGGCTGGGAAAACCCAGCCACATGGACGGGGCATAATAATAATAATAATAATAATAATAATAATACAAAGTGCTGTTTGATCCCTAGTTTGTATAGCATGATCAAGCAAAGCTCTACTGAAGCTTTTACATTTAAAGGGATATTATGGTTTAATGAAAACATTTCCAGTTTGTAGTTTTGGTTTGCTTTACTGCATTCTGATGACGGTAAGTGGGGGATTAAGGATGACTGGCCTATTAATTGCCCCATTGTTTTCTGCTACCATGGACCAAAGACTTCAATGAGTTATTTCTCTGCAGTATATGTAGTTTTTCTTTCCCATTTTTAGCACTATTGGTATTGTTATGACTGCTATTGCCAGGAGTATTTCTGCTGAGTTTCCATTGGGGCCTCAGTTGAACCCCTTCCTGGAGAAGGTACCGTATATCTGGCCACAGTCATCCATGCTGCAGTCACCTCTCATCTCGATTACAGCCCCTGAAGGCTGTTTGAAAACTGCAGCTACTTCAAAATATAGCAGCAGTCTTTTATCAACTCTGTTGCTGTCCCATTTGTTTCTGAGCACAATTAGGACGCTACCTTTACCTGTACAGCCCTAGATGATGTGTGGTCAAGATATTTGAAGCACCCCCCTTTTCCCTATGGGCCTGTCTGAAAGTTACAATTGCCCTCAGAGGCCTTGCTCCATGCCCCCCACCCCCTCCCAGCCAGAAAGGCTAGCGTGGTGGAGACTTGGACAGGGCCTTTTCTGCAGTACCTCCTGCCACCTCCACCTGTGCAGTTGCCCCCCTAAGGAAGGCAGGCCAGCCTCACGTTTGCCTTCCTGGGCTCTGCAAACAACTCTGCCTTATCTGGTTTTGGTGGGTTTTAAATTATCACCATCATGGTCTGTTCTTAAATTCTGCTTTTGATTTCTATTGTTGTTTCTAACTATTCTTTATTACCGAAGGGGCAATTTTAGTTTTTTGTAAACCATTTTGAGCCTCCCCCCCTTCTTTTTAACACCTAGTGTCTACATTTGATGAACCAAATAAAAAATAAATTAGGAGGATCTGGGCCATGGAGAAGGACGTGGCTGGAAAATAGGTGCTTGGGTGGAATGTTCGTTTGTTGTTTTAACTGAAGAAAAGCTATGTTTCATCAGCACTAAAGCACTAAAGCACTGTAGAGTGGAAGCATCTCTGGATTCAAGGAGGTTCTGGCTTGAGGTTCCTGCTACCTAGATCAGTGTGCCCATACAGTTCCTACTGTGTCACAGTGAATTCAGGAGCAACTCCTAGACCCTTAACGTTTTTCATATTCATTCTCTTCTGCACCAAAGCCTGAGTGTGTCCACAACTTGCAGTGAATACACACGGTATAGCAAATATTTTTGCGAACAGTGCGTTTTCTGCATTGTAGCATTCAGCTGTTAAGGCTAGCAATGCAAACATTTCATTCTTATTAATAATTGCTGAGGATTAATATACAGGTGAAACAGCAATGCAAAGGCCACCGACAGCTAGTGGTTATTTACATAGGAAAGTGCAACTGTGTGCTGTGTGTCTTGTCTCAAAATAATTGGCTCATTAACCTTAAGCATATCATTAACGTGATAGTAGTATTAAGGTCAAATGCAAGAGCAGATAAGTATTGTGGGATCATGTTCTTTCATAGTCAGGTACGTGCGATTTTTAAGGTTGAGTGTTACTAGGCACTCAGCAAGAGCTGTTCAAGATGAAGAAAATTGCAGAGTACAATTTAGAGATACAGGACAAGGAACACTTAGAAGGATTTGTTGATTTGAATGACAATCCATGCGGACTGGCTGGCTGCTGGCTTTACTACTGCACTGGCATCAATCGCAGCGAGAACTGCATAACACACCTTCAGTGTCACATTTTTGAAATGGTGCGGGGGAAGCTGTAGGGGGAGGGGAGGAATGAGCCAAAGTGGACCTGATTGGATTTGGGTGGATCGTGAAGTGGATCTGTTCATGCATTCACTTCAGAATCCACAGTTCTATGGATTCCTTTATGCAATGTTCCAAGGGTTGCAACTCTGCCTCCATTGCTTCAGGGCAGGGTGGTCCAACTCATTATGTTTGGTCAGTTTGGTCAGCTACAACCCCACCCCACTCCACCCCACCCCCGGTTACTTAGTATGGTAGCCCCCTCCTTGCATTGTTTATTCTTTTTTCATCAGGTTGGGTACTGCTTTTGTTTTGGGTGAAGACAAAAGTAGGGATTGAGTGTTCTGCCTTCTCTCTGTTACCCAATGGCATTTCTCTGGCTTCTCCACACAGAGAACCTAACACTTGCTTGTTCCTCCTCTTGCTTCAAACATAGCTGAAGAAACCATTTTAATTATTTTTAATCTGTCTTGCAAGCCTGAGCTCATTATGATCTTTAGTCTATCTAATCTTCTCCCTGAAACTGTTGGCTGCTCATGTATCCTCTACTTTCATAATTTTCCCTTTCTTCTACAGTATACAAGTTTGACAAGTTAATGGTTTACTTACAAACTCTCCAAAGGTCAAATTCATGTGCTTTTCCATACTGCAGTCAGAAAATACAGAGCCATGTGGCTAAGCTGTGGCAATCAGCTGAGCCTCTTCACATGCTGAGCTTCTCTGATAGTCTGAGGTACAACGATAGGCTTGATTACCTTTCTCTGTACTCTATGGCATTACAGTACTCTATGCCTTCATGTATTAATCAGACTTAAGGAAGTTGGTTATATGAAGCTAGTTATCTCACAGTTCCCCCACCCCACCAAATGATCCACTCATGCATATTCCTCAGGCTAATCAGGGAGGCCAGTTGTAAGGAAGAGTCATGCATGTGTACAGCTGTGTGTGCCTAGTGCCCTTTTAATAAAGTCAACAGACGGGATGGCATTGGGGGATGTGGATAGTCGTCACAATCCCTTCCATGTTCACACATTTGATAAATGGTCAGGGTGGTCATTGAATACCTCTAAAGGTAGAACTACTACTGTAGAACAGACATAAGAGAAACAAAATACACTCGGTTGCAACATTTTTTTTGTTTTTTGTTTAGCTGCACAAAACTGTCATGTTTTTAAGGTTTCAGCTTTTATATGAGATGTTTAATTACTCTTTAAAGACAGAGTTCAGCATGCACTTTTGAAAGAGTTTCCCTCCTTGTCTATAATTGAAGGAGATTAAGATATCGTTTCTGCTACATGGAGGCATAATATTGTTATCTGGTGCCATCTGTCCCCTTTCTGAAATATTTACAGCAAGTGCTTTATTTATACCTCTTTTGAGGAGATGCACCTGGTGGAGCACATAGAGGTGGAGAAAACGGTTGTGTAGATACGGGAAGGCTAATTACCTTCAGCATAATTAGCTGAGAGTTCGCATGCAGCCTAAAAGAGGTCAGGCAAAGGAGGCTGACATAGTTTAAAGCATATTTATGTATCTTTGTTAGTCAAGGGACACTTGGCCACTGAAGGAAGAAAAAAGAGGCTACACATTCTTCTGGAAAGGTCTACCAGAAAAAGAACGTTGAATATAGGGAGTAGGCTTTGCTATCAAAAACGATCTTGTGAAGCTGTTGTCAGAAGTCCCTACCACTATTAATGAGTGACTTTCAATCCTTTGAATAAAACTCACCAAAAACCAACAAGCTACTAGTCTAAGTGCTTATACACCAACACTGGATCCTAATGAAGACATAAAAGAAAAATCTTACTCTCAGCTGGATACCATCTAAACTATGGTTATTCATAGACCTTAAGGTCCTCTGCGGGGCATTCCTTCTAAATCTTGGTGGTCCCATCGTTTCACTGTCAATGGCAGGGAATAGAAACTGAAGCCCCCCAATGTCTTCGAAATCATCACTGAGCAAGTTAATATAGCTGGCCAGATGCGTTTCAGCTTCCACGGCCTCAGAAAAATCTGTGATTGAAACAGTAACAGAATGAGATTCTTACTTCTGAGAAATAAAATTAATGGATAAGGATACAAATCTCTGGAACTGAAGTTTTTCCTCCAACTGAAAAGTCCCAAGTCAATTACTAGGCAAATGCTGCAGCTGGCAGGAATAAGCACCAGAGAAATTACTGTGCAAAAGGAGCTTGGAATGATTCCTTACTTTATTGCCTAGAAAAGTTGACATAGCCAACTTAAGATAACATTGGTAATCAAACCACACGGGTGCTAATTGCACTTTAAAATGGAAAGTACTCTATTTCATTCACTAATTAACAAGGCCATCACCTAATGATGATCAGGAATTTAAATGGCCTCTTTGGTTCACCTTAGAAACATTGGGTGGGAGATGGCAAATGCACAGAGAAAGTAATTGAGGGTGTCTTTATTTCTTTATGCATAATATATTAGAAATTGTCAGGGCTGCTACCTCGCGTTCGTCAACGTTGATCTGCTCCGCCTCCATTTCAGTGCTGCCGTGCTCGAACCCAAGATCCTCCCTGAACACGTCCATGTCAGTCTCTGCGTCGGTCGCTCGACCTGGCATCTCCAGCCACCTCCGGCGCCACTGCTCCTCTGGTCGATCGTCCCACCAATACGAGGAGTCTGACGCCGAACCCTCCGGTGACCCCTCTGGGGAACGGGTGCCCGGTGCGGGCTCCCCGTCCGAGTCGAACCCATGGAACGTGCTGGAGGAAAGTGTGGGCGTGAACAACCAGTCGTCGAAGAAGCCTGCTGGCATGGGTCTGTGTGGGAAAAGGGCATGAAACTCGTCCTTGAGCAGGGGTTCCTCCAAAGCGTAGTCTGGCACCCAGCTATTAGCACTGGCCCGGGTGCCCTCTCTGGCTAGGAGGTATTCTACTCCCTCTTCCCCCCATCTGGAGTCCAAAATCTCCGTGACTTCGTTGATGGGGTCCTGCTGTGGCAATCTCCCCGCCTCCGTCCGCTCCTTAGACGGACTCGGTGCTGTTCCTGGTTCCTGGAATCTGTGAGGTGCCTTGTAGGGAGTGAGCACCGACCTGTGGAACACCGGATGCATCCTGGAATCCTCCGGCAGCACCAGCCGGAAAGCTACTGGGTTGATCTGTGCTTCGACTTGGTATGGACCGAGTTGCTTGTGCCCCAACTTCTTCTTGGCTAACGATCTGGTCGGCACTGCGTGGGCTGCCAACCAGACCCAGTCTCCCACTCGGATCTCTTCGCCAACCCGCCTGTGCTTGTCAGCTTGCACCTTGTATGCGTGCTTCGCTAGCTCCAGCTGCCGTCTGAGTTGATCGTGGACCTCCTGCAACTCAGACGCGAAAGCGTCCGCCGTCTGCGGTTCCCCTTCCCCCACTCTCTCCAGTCCCGGGAAGGTTCTGGGATTCCTCCCATTGTTGGCGAAGAACGGCGTCACCCCTGTGGACACGTGCTTCGTGTTGTTGTAGGCGAACTCGGCGAGCGGCAGGTAATCCACCCACGTCGCAGGCTGTTGATTGGCATAGCATCTCAGGTACTGCTGCATGATGGCATTGACCCTCTCCGCTTGCCCGTTGGTCTGCGGGTGTCTCGCTGATGTCAGGTTGATCTTGACGTTCAGGAAGCCCATCAGCTTCTGCCAGAAATTCGAGATGAACTGGCGTCCGCGGTCGGACAGTATAGACCGCGGCAGACCGTGCACTTTGAACACGTGATCTATGAACAGTTTGGCTGTTTGTTCCGCCGTGGCCACCTTCGCACACGGTATGAAATGTGCCATCTTGGTGAACAAGTCCACCACCACTAGTACAGCTGTCTTGCCTCTCGAGCTGGGTAGATCCGTGACAAAGTCCAGGGCCACCCTCTCCCACGGTTCAAACGGCGTTTGCAGCGGTTCCAGCAGTCCCGCCGGTGGTTTGTGCACCGGCTTGGCCCTCTGGCAGGTGTCGCACCTCGCGACGTAGTCCGCGACCTCCCCTCTCAGTCTGGGCCACCAAAAGTCCCTTGCGACTAATTCCACCGTTTTTTCTGTGCCAAAGTGTCCGGCCGTGGGTGCGTCGTGCAACTGTTGCAGTACCTTGGCGCGAAGTTCGTCTCCCGGCACGTAGATGGCCCCTTTACGTAAGAGCAAGCCGTCTCGTATCAGGAACTCGTCGCTCTTCGCCGTGCCCTTGTGCACCTCGGCCATCTTCGCCTGCGCGAATGAGTCGTCCTGCAACGCCCGCCGCACCGCATCCAGGTCTACTGTGGCTGAAGCGCACGCCCACGCTGTTGGCGCGAAGATGTGCATGGCTGCCGCTGGCGTCGCCTCTTCGAGGTATTGCGGTTTTCGGGACAGTGCATCCGCCATGATGTTGTTGTCGCCTGGGACGTACTCTATTCGGAAATCGAAGTCAGCAAAGAACTCTGCCCAACGTATCTGCCTCTGGTTCAGGAACTGCGCCGTGCGCCAGTGCTCCAGATTCTTGTGGTCCGTGCAGACTTGCACTGTGTGTTTGGCCCCGATCAGGAAATGCCTCCACGCTTTGAACGCTGCATGAATGGCCAGCAACTCCCTGTCCCAGATGGTGTAGTTCTGCTCCGACTTGCTGAGCTTTCTGGAGTAGAACGCTCCCGGCCTCCAGACCCCCTGCGGGTCTCTCTGCAGCAGGACAGCTCCCACGGCTCTATCGGACGCGTCTGTCTCTACCCGCATCGGTCTGCTGGGGTCGATATGCAGCAGTTGCTCTTCCGACGCGAAGAGACGCTTGAGTGCTTGAAAGGACTGCTCCGCCTGCTCCGTCCAGATGAATTTCTTTTTCTTGGAGCTTAGCGTGTCCGTAATAGCCGCCGTCTGCATCGCGAACCCCTTGATAAACTTGCGATAGAAGTTGGCGAAGCCCACAAACCGCTGGACCTCCTTCCGGTTGCGCGGGCTCTTCCAATCCAACACTGCGCGAACCTTGGCGCTGTCCATGGCTAGCCCTTTGTCCGACAATTTGTAGCCCAAGAAATCCACCTCCGTCGTGTCGAACTGGCACTTCTCCAGTTTGGCGTACAGTCTATGCTGCTGCAGCCTCTTCAGCACCTCCCGAACGTCTTGGTCATGTGCTTGCTGCGATTCGGAGAATATCAGGATGTCATCCAGGAAGCAGACGCACTTCTTGTAGAGTAGTCCCGCCAACACATGATGCATGAAAGCTTGAAAACAGTGAGAACCATTTTGCAATCCAAACGGCATCACTCTGTATTCGTAGGTACCCAGAGGCGTGAACATGGCTGTCTTCCACTCATCGCCTTCCCTCATGCGGATGAGATTGTACGCCCCTCGCAGGTCCAACTTGGTGAACACGCGTCCCTTGCGCACCGTCGCTAGGAGGTCGTCAATCCTGGGCATGGGGAAATCAGAGGGCTTGGTCATCTTGTTCAAGAGGCGAAAATCAACTACAAGTCTTTTTTGGGGCGTGTCTTTCTTCTTCACGAAGAAAACAGGACTGCCCCCCACTGCCTTGGACTCACGGATGAAACCGCGCTCCAAATTGTGATCTATGAACTGTTTGAGTTCCTGTAGTTCGTCCTCAGACATGGAATACAGCTTCCCTTTCGGCAGCGTCGCCCCTGGTAGGAGGTCAATCTTGCAGTCATACTGCCTGTGAGGGGGTAGCTTGTCCGCCTCCTTCTCGCAGAAGACCTCCAGAAAGTCCGCGTATTTGTGGGGGACTGCTTGCAACGTTCCCAACTGCAGCTGTGATTCCTCCTCCTCTCCCTCCTGTCTGGGCAGGATGCAGTGCTCGGCACAATAAGAAGAGCCGAAGATCAGCTGTCGCTGGTACCAAGCCAGTGTCGGACTGTGCCTGTCCAGCCAACTCATGCCCAACACAATGGGCGTGTCCGACAGTCGGGTGACATTAAAACTGATGACTTCCCTGTGGTTACCAAGTCGCATCACCATTGGCGGCGTCTGCTTCACCACCTGCCCCCCCAGCAACTCTCTGCCATCCACTGTGACGACTTGCAGGGGCAGAGTGGCAGGCAGTAGCTGTATAGCGTGCTGCTCCACAAAATCCTGCGCTATAAAGTCTGCATTGCTTCCAGAGTCCACAGAAAGTGGCACGTCTATAGTGATGCCATTGGGTAGCTGGAGAGATGCGGTGAGCTGCACTACTGGTTTGGGTGGGAGGGGGTCTGTGGGTTGCAAGATCGCTGGGGACTGCTTCACTGATTCGTCTGGCTGGGCCCCAGTGCCTCTGCCTCCAGCCAGACATCATCGTTTCCCTGCTGGGGTTCGCTGTGCTGCGTGGCTGCTATTACCGTTGCGGAGGCTGCAGTGTGCTTGGAGTTCCTCTGGGGACACTCTCTCGCCAAGTGTTGAGGGCTGTCGCAGATGTAACACTTTCGGTTCCCTCTAGGAGGCTTAGTCTTGACTGCTCCCGGTGCTGGGGCTCTGGTAGCTGACTGAGCCCTGGCGCCTCCCACCTCCATAGGTTCCACTCCCCCTCCTGGCGGAGGTGTGGATTGCGCACGCGCTGCTTCCCTGGGAACGAAAGAGAAACTTCTCGCTGCTTCGCGCCCTCCACGTCCTTCGTCTCTGCACCATGGACGTTCTTCCAGCCTCACCCCCACAGTCAGCGCCCTTTGGACCACCTCCTGCGTGCTCCGGGGCCTCTCCCCCCTCGCAATTTCGTCTTTAACAGCACTGCTCAGACCCTCCCAGAACAGGTCTCTGACTGGAGGTGAATCCCGGTCCCATTCCAAGGCACTGACCAGCGCAAAAAAGCGGGCGTGATACTGCCGGACGCTCGCCCTCCCTTGTCTCAGTCCATGTATCTCCCGACGAGCAAGATCTACGTCAATGGTAGATAAAAAGCACGCATCCATCGCTTTGATAAAGGCATCTGCACTCTGAAGCGCTGGATCTTTATCCCTCCACAAATTGCGCAGCCACGCTTTAGCATCCCCATGCAAATGGGATAGTATAAACCCCACTTTCTCTTCCTCATCTCTAAAGTCTTTTGCCAGCAGTTGCAGTGCGCACATTACGTCTGCTCGAAAATTGGGGTACTGTTGCAAATTCCCATCGAAGTGAGCCACAAGCCCTCCTGCTCTCCGTGCCAACCCAACCCCCTCCGGTCTGGGTCCCGGTTGCCCTTGCTTAACCAACGCTTCAAACCTGGCGTGGAGATCTCTGTAGGCGGCCGCAGCATCCTGCTCCCTTTTCTTGGATGCCAGTACCTCTGCGTTCAATTGGGTCACTGCCTGTTGCAGCGCTGAAATTTTTTCTGCTTCCGTCATCTCTGCCAACCTTTGTGAGCTTGCTCCCAAACACCAATTTCCTCCTCTCGCTGCTTCTGCCTCCGCTGCGAGGTTTCAGGTGTCCGAAGCTATACAGAGACGGGTCTTACTGTCTGGGCTGCTACCCAGTCCCAGCTCACATAGGACCACGTTAGCCAGCGTTCACGTTAAAAGAGTCTTTATTGGGTTACAGGTTCCATTTCCAAACTGCAATGTGCAGCCCCACGTCTTCTATGTCAGACCGGCGAAGACCCGTCTGAGTCTCCGCCTCTAGCACACCAGCTTAATACCCTAGCCTTGCTCCACCTCCTGCGCCTTTCCTTCCGTCTCTGGGTCCTTCTGCCCCCCGTGGTCTCTTCTCTCCTACTCTCTTCTGACGCGGACCCCCCTGACCCTTCCGCCTCCTTGCGGCGGGCTTTGGGACCTGGCTCACTCTCCGGGCTGCTTACTGCGCCAGCTTCCGCTGCATTTGAACTTGGCGCGCGCGCCCAATTCTCTACCTTCCTCTTGATCGTTTCGTCGCTCCCCGAGGTGGGCGTGACTACTCCTGACTCATGCCCTCCCTCCTGCTGAAAGCCTCCGGAACCCGATGTCTGGTCCCCTTTCTCCCCGCTGCTCCCGGCTGGGCACGTGGGTCCCGATCTCCAACTGCTGCTCTCTGATCCCTCTCTGGACCCTTCTTCCTGGGGTGTCCCCCTGCTTTCCCCCCTTGCTCTGACCGCTGGCGCTCCCTTCTGGGAATCCTCGGACTCACTGGACAGGCTCGGTGATCTCGGGTCGTCATCCCCACTCATCCTTCCTTCGTATTCCTCCCCCTCGCTCTCTGTCTCCTCCCTTCTCTGCGTCTCTGCTCCTGAACCCCTGACAGAAATGTTCAGAAAATGTCAGCTGAGAAATTTGGAGTGTCAGTTATGGAAGTTTCCATGAGGATTAATTAATCATGGAATATGGACCTGCACTATACATTTGTATCAATCACATTCAAATCGTTGACAGGAATTGAAACTATAAAGCACATTGTCTTTCCATGCCAACATAGACAAATTACTTAATTTCACAATAGCTAAATATGGGTGTTCAGCATTTTTATTTTTTTACTTTGAAATGTGTCTAGCATTGTAAACTGTAGAAATATATCCCAATCAAAATAAAATAAAAAAAACAAAATAAAAGCCTGCAGTGTTGCTTTAACAAACGACAGCCCACAAATGTTCACATTGGCCTTTCTTACTCCTGCTGTCCCTGGTTGTGTAGGCTTGCGCATTGCCACTCGGACCTCAGGGCACTTTCACCTCTCCAGGTAGCCCCGGCAGAAGAGTGTTTTGCCACAGTAAACACCCACAGAATAGGCACCAGGGGCACTGATAGTGGGCAGCCCTGGGGCCTGAGCCTGGCATCTTTTGCCCTGGGCCCCGTATCTCCTTCTCCAAACGCCTCTGCTTTTTGAATGAGAGTTTGTTTTTGCTTTTTACTTTGCTCACAGGGTAGTTGGGTGCACCTTTGAACACACTGTGTTCACAGTCTCTCTTTGTTTTCTTTGGTTCTATCTAGCGGCAGAGCATGCTTTCATGGTGCCTGGGGGGGCGTGCGCATGCACACACGGCAGGGGGCCGGGGCACAAAATGGCACCAGCTCAGCCTTTGCCACTGGAGCAACACCAGCCCCAACTAGTGATGGGAAGGCCTGAATAAAAACCCTTGTTTTTCCCCAAAGCCATATTTTCTGGAAAAATGGGGAGGGGAGGAAGTGTGTGGAACAGTCAAACTATATCAAACTGTTTCTCTCTCTCTCTCTCTTTTAAAAAAAGGCTTTGGGGGGAAAACAGCCCCCCCAATTTCCCTGGTTTCCCCCCCCCCCCAGGCCTTCCCACCCAAGCCAAGCAGCACTGCCATCTCCTTGGGGTACTCAGAGCAGGAGCTAAGGAGGAAAGCTGCACAGTGTGGGGTGCTCCTACACACACCAGCCCCACTCTTTGGGTTCAGTCGGACAACCAGCTACAAATCCACTTTACCTCAATCAACCCACATTTTACCAGTTTCCTTATCAACTTATTGTTGGGATTTTGCCTACATGCAGCTTCACAGAAAGCAATTAAGAGTTGGCCGATGGCCAAGAAGACTGAGCAGAAGGAGTTATTCTGCCTAGAGGTATGGGACCTTGGATACAGCTCTAGGATTGGTTGAGGTCTCCACACAGGCATGATGACTCATGACCTTCCTGACTGGATTGTTGTGTTGGTCAGTGTGGTGTTCTGAGGGTCGTTAGGAGTTTGTTAAGAGAGCTAGTTAAGATCCGTTTCTGTTCTTTTTTTTTTTAATAAATATTTTTTATTAGATTTTCCATAAAAAAAACATTTTTACAAAATTATACATCCATTTTTAACTTAAACCCTTTTTTCCAGAACTTCCCTCAGCTTGTCTGATAATTTTCCGTTTATTTTTTATCCTCGTCTCACATTTCCCAATATTATATTGCACTCAAATACAGTAGTGCCTCGCAAGACGAAATTAATTCGTTCCGCAAGTTTTTTCTTCTTGCGAGTTTTTCATCTTGCGAAGCACGGTTTCCCATAGGAATGCATTGAAAATCAATCAATGCGTTCCTATGGAGACCGCCTTCAGACCAGGTCTGGGGACAGTCTGTCCCCCGACCTCTTCTGAAGGCGGGGGGGGGGGGCAAGGGCTTTTCTTCCCACCGCCAGCCTTCAGAAGGCTGTTCTGAAGGCTGACGGTGGGAAGAAAAGCCCTTCTCCCCACCTCCTGCCCCGCAAGCTCCGGGGACAGGAGGGCTTTGCTGCCGACCGCCAGCATTTTAAAAGCCCCCGGTGTCCCGGGGCGATTTTGAAATGCTGGCGGGCGGCAGCGAAGCCTCCGCTGTCCTGGGGCGATTTTAAAATGCTGGCGGGTGGCAGCAAAGGCTTCGCTGCCGCCCGCCAGCATTTTAAGATCGCCCAGAACAGCGGAGAAGTCTCCGCTGTCCCGGGAAGGCAGGCGGGGGGGGGGAGCAAAGACTTTTGCCCTCCGCCGGCCTTCAGAAGAGGTCCAGGACCTCTTTGCTCCCGACTGCCAACATTTTAAAAGAGGTCCCCGGAGATTTCCCTATGGGCTTTCTTCTTGCGAAGCAAGCCCATAGGGAAATTCGTATTGCGGAACGACTCAAAAACGGAAAACTCTTTCGTCTTGCGAGTTTTTCGTTTTGCGAGGCGTTTGTCTTGCGAGGCACCACTGTACTCTTAATCACATCATATTTTTTAAACAATATTTCTAACAGTAATTTCACAGAGCTTCTTGAAAGCCAACGAACATTGTTTGCTCATCACAGAAATTTTTGATATACTCTGTAAATTTCTTCCAGTCCTCGGAGAATCTCTGGTCATGTTGGTTCCTAATTCTCCCCATCAATCTGTCCATTTCTGCGTATTCCATCAGTTTCACCCTCCATTCTTCTTTCGTGGGCATCTCTTCCTGTTTCCATTTCTGTGCCAGCAAAATTCTGGCTGCTGTTACTGCATACAAAACTAATTTCATTATCCAGTATCCCCAACAAGAGAGCTTCTGGTTTTTTAACAAAAGTATATTTCGACATTTTCTTTAACTCATTATAGTTCATCTCCCAGAAGCTATTTACCTTCTTACATTCCCACCACATATGGTAAAATGTTCCTTCTGTCTCCTTACGCTTCCAACATTTATTACAAACTTTATACATTTTACCCAGTTTTACTGGTGTTATATACCATCTATAGAACATCTCCATAACATTTTCCTTAATTGTTGTACAGGCTGTAAACTTTAGCCCATCCTTCCATAATTTAGTCCATTTCTCAAATTCAATATTATATCCGAAATCTCTAGCCCAACTAATCATAACAGATTTAACCTCTTCGTCCACAGTATTCCATTCCAACAAGATTTTATACATTTTAGATAAAATTTTCACTTCATTGTTTAAGATTTCTTGTTGAAATCTAGATTCTTTTTCAGAATATCCCCTCTCTAAAACCTCTTTTTTAAACATTTCATTTAACTGAAAACAATGCAGCCAATTCTTAACATATTCTTTTACTTCTTCATATGGTTTCAATTTCCACTTATTTCCTTCCTTTTTTAATAGTTTCTCATATGTTATCCATCTCCTGCTCATATTTATCTTTTTAATATTCATAACCTCTAATGGTGATAACCAATGTAGAATCTTTGGTTCTAATACATTTTTATACCTATTCCAAACTCCAATCAAATATCCTCTAAAGATGTGGTTCTCAAACTCTTTATGTATTCTTTTTTTATCATACCATAAATACACGTGCCAACCGAATCTATTATCATAACCTTCTAAATCCAATAATTCATTATTTTCTAACTTCATCCATTCTTTCAACCAACAAAGACATGACGCTTCATAATATAACCTCAGGTCTGGCAGGGCGAAACCTCCTCTTTCTCTTGCATCAGTTAATATCTTAAATTTAATTCTTGGTTTCTTGCCCTGCCAAATATATCTTGATAATATTCTTTGCCATTCTTTAAATATTGTCACTCCTTTTATTATTGGTATTGCTTGAAATAAAAATAACATTTTCGGTAGCACATTCATCTTTATCGTTTCTGTTCTTGTATATAGTAACTTAAAGTCTGCTGTAAATAATAAACACCTCTAAGTAATCAAGTTACTGACAGCAGCGTCTTGTTCCTGCTTCATCCTTCTTGCAACTGATTGCTTCTGGAAGTCTGTGTATGCTCTGCTATACTGGGTCTGGCTAAGATCCTGCAACAGGTCAAAGTTGTGAAACACCAATACTTATAATGCTATACATTGATATACACTATATCCTAATACAGTGGTACCTTGGGTTACGAACTTAATTCGTTCTGGAGGTCCATTCTTAACCCGAAACTGTTCTTAACCTGAGGTACTACTTTAACTAATGGGGCCTCCTGCTGCCGCCACACCACCAGCGCACGATTTCTGTTCTCAACCTGGGGCCAAGTTCGTAACCCGAGGTACTACTTCCGGGTTAGCAGAGTTTGTAACCCGAAGCACTTGTAACCTGAGGTGTTTGTAACCCCAGGTACCACAGTACTGTAAAAAATGCATAGTGGTTTGTTTTTTTTACTTGGCGTTATGTTAAGTTGGATAGTTATGTAATTTATGTTGGAAATCAATAAAAATATTATTAAAAGTTTTATATATAAAAACTTTGTATTCAGAGTATTTATATATTGCCTACTTTTTAATGCCCTTTAAGAAAAAATGTGTTGAGGGGTGGGGGTGGGGGGACGTGGGCATGTGTATGCAAACGTGGGGGGGGGGGGAATGCCAAACTGAGCCTTTGACCTGGGTGAAAGAAAGCCTAGTTTTACAGATGTTCCAGAGGCCTCTGCGTCAATCCCCGAACAGCGTCCCTGGTGCAGATAGAATCATAGAATCATAGAATGATAGAGTTGGAAGAGACCACAAGGGCCATTGAGTCCAACCCCCTGCCAAGCAGGAAACACCATCAGAGCACTCCTGACATATGGTTGTCAAGCCTCTGCTTAAAGACCTCCAAATTGGAGACTCCACCACACTCCTTGGCAGCAAATTCCACTGTCGAACAGCTCTCACTGTCAGGAAGTTCTTCCTAATGTTTAGGTGGAATCTTCTTTCTTGTAGTTTGGATCCATTGCTCCGTGTCCGCTTCTCCGGAGCAGCAGAAAACAACCTTTCTCCCTCCTCCATGTGACATCCTTTTATATATTTGAACATGGCTATCATATCACCCCTTAACCTCCTCTTCTCCAGGCTAAACATGCCCAGCTCCCTTAGCCGTTCCTCATAAGGCATCGTTTCCAGGCCTTTGACCATTTTGGTTGCCCTCCTCTGGACACGTTCCAGTTTGTCAGTGTCCTTCTTGAATTGTGGTGCCCAGAACTGGACACAGTACTCCAGGTGTGGTCTGACCAGAGCAGAATACAGTGGCACTATTACTTCCCTTGATCTAGATGCTATACTCCTATTGATGCAGCCCAGAATTGCATTGGCTTTTTTAGCTGCCGCGTCACACTGTTGGCTCATGTCAAGTTTGTGGTCAACCAAGACTCCTAGATCCTTTTCACATGTACTGCTCTCAAGCCAGGTGTCACCCATCTTGTATTTGTGCCTCTCATTTGTTTTGCCCAAGTGCAATACTTTACATTTCTCCCTGTTAAAATTCATCTTGTTTATTTTTGCCAAGTTCTGTTGTTTCATGCAGGATTTGCCAGAAAGGGAGTCACTAGGTTGGAGGCAGGGAGAAGAGTCAAGAATTCAGAAAATTTCTGTAAGCTTTCCAAGAAACAAACAGGATGCATTATTCTGCAAGAGTTACCAGTGGGGTGGCCCCGTTAACTCTCTCACAGAGGGCTGTTCTATATTTGAAGGTATCCTCTCTCTGAAAGCCAGCCTGGTTCAAGTCTTGCTTAAGGCACTTCGGAAGTAGATGGAGCAGACACACAACTTCCCTACAATGGTGTTTTTAGTTAATTATTGCTAAAACAGTAAGTATTTTTACTCTTAAAGTTGCATATCCAAGTGTTATGCAAATCTGTGAGCTCTCTTTTATCCCCTAATGCCCCATTACCATTCCTAACTTTCATTACATTTTGGTTTAAAAAAACTCCTAATGGAAAGAACTCTCCAAGTTTTTCCTACAGTTTAAAGTGTCTAGCAAAATTTAGAGATATTGGGGGGGGGGGGAGAGAATATATGCAAGAACTTACTTTGTGTTGTGTTTGTTTGTTTTAATCTCTCTCTCCCTCTCTCTCTCACTCTCTCTGCTCTGACCATGCTTTTAAATTTCCATTGTTTTCTTTCTGTAAGAATAAAGATGGCAGTTTTTCACTGGAAGCAAGCACATTAATAAGTAACGTGTTCCAAATTAGTGAGAGAAATATGCTTACCTCTAAAGGACTAATACAAAGGCCCTTTTCAAAACTTGCTCAGTCAGATGACAACTTTTAAACTCTGCAATTTATGAAAGGATTCTGCATATTTTCTTGAATTTCCTCTAACCCAAAATAATGAAATTACATTTGGATGTGAATGTGAGCAGGCAATTCAATGCAATTGTCATTAAATGCTTACATTTTTAGAGAGGTTATGAAAGGAGAGCTCAAGAGGAAAGTGGTTAGACTACAGAAAAATAACAAGGGTAGAAAATGTAGCTGTCCCCCCTCTAATAATGTGGTCCCTATAACTTAGATAAGTGGGGTTTACCTACAGAGAAACAGCTGTGGAATCACAGTGGGGAGGAATTTTATAAAATAAATAAATATGTAGCAAAGCTACAGGGGGATAAGAATAAAATTTGGATGCTGACTTTTAAGGGTCCTCAGCTGTCTTCCCTATTTGGTTTCATCGCATGCCATACTTTCTTGGGGTTTGGAGGGGGAAGCTGAGTCTTTTCATTTCTGTTCTTGTCCCCACCCCTTTTATTTGACTGCTGCCTCTTTTCTGGAAAGCTCTGCCAGCCAAGATGTCTCAAAAGATTTAAAGAAACTGAAGTGAAATCTGTTTTACCATTAGCTTAGTCTTCATTTCACTAGTCTACTCAAATCTTTTCTTTTTTCAGTTTTACCCCTTTTTCAATTCATCTTATTATTTGGATTTTGAACATGTAGTAGGGCTGTGTGTATTTCAAAATTTGTCATGCTTCTCATTGTCATTGTTGCTTTGGAATTTGTTAGCATCTGTATAGCACAAAGTGGAATGTCTCGTGCCCACATGGCCCTGTGTGGACAGCAGAAAGAGTCTCAGCCGTAACTACCAGGCCACATCCCAGCCAAAGCCATGTAAACACAGAACATCCTAGGAATACTCAGAAGGCTCTCCTGCTTTTCCCAGTAGGTGGCATGAATGTAATTGGCCCCTCACCAAATTCAGTCTAGGTGCTCCATTAAGCAAAGAAATAGAAACAAAAAAGACTAGAAATGCATGATTTAGTCCAGTCCAGGTCAGGATAGGATAGGATACAGCTGGATGCTGCTGGGGTAAACAACAGGACATGTCTCCTGCCTCAGGCCTTGCCTGCAACCTTCCTGCAGCATCTGGCTGACCACTGGAGGAGGTAGACAAGACCCCTCGTCTCATTTATCCACAGATTCTAACAATCCTCATCATACACATTAGAGCAAAAGAAGAAAACTAAACACGTATCAAAATAGATGTTAGACTTCGCTTTAATCTGTTCAAATGTTGCTTAATCACTTGATGCAACAAATGTAATGGGAGAAATTACCATGGCTGCTCTGGTCTGCCAGCTGTTCCCCAACAAGGTCTTGTTCAGCCATGGCCTCTTGTACTGACATGACCTGTGCAAAGCATTTTCTAGTGTTAAGTCTGTGGGGAGGACTGACCTTTTGCTACAAAGATATTCAACATGAGATACTACTCAAATGGGGAGGGGATCATAATGATAATTCCATAGTGCCGAATCAGATAGACGCTGTTAAAACTGCTGGGATGGCAAAACTGTGATGAAATCATAGACTAGAAACTCTCCTTCCCAATGTATCTTCTTTAAATATTTGTCTTGAGGTAAAGTGCTTAACTTCAGCTGGTTTGGGACTTAAGTGTTTAATGTTAACAATGTTGCCCCTTACTGAAATACCCCCACACCAATTGCTTAAGAGCTGCTTGCTAGAATACAGGATAGGCAATATGTAGGGCTCTGGGTCACTCGTGGAATCAGATGGTCTACATTCTTCCTCAACCTGGTGCCCTCCCCCTGATGTTTTGGTGTATTACTACCATCATCCCTGAACCTTGGCCATGCTCACTGGAGCTGATAGGAGCTCCAATAGTGTCTAGAGGGCCCCGAGTTGCAGAAGGCCAATCCATCATGGATGCTGCTGGAATAACATTTTCAGCAACTTAAGAGTTCTGCACTCAGACCCAGAAGAAAGAGGGGCAGCTGCGTGGCTAGGGTGATAACTTTTATTTAAACATGCAAAAGAAATCTGTCGTGCTATAGATGTGCATGAGCTGCTGGCTGCGTGAAGACTACCTGTGGACCTCTTGGTCTGATGTTAAAGAAAATAAGCAAGATTCAGTTGTGGAAGGAGGACTTCTTAACTCAGTGGCCTCCAAAACTCTCTCTCCACAGCCCAATGGCCCTGTAGTCCAGGGAATCCCTTGACTGTAATGATTCCTCAGGGTGCTTCTCAGTGTCTCGCTGTCCATTTTCCTTACTGCTCTGACCTAAAAAGCAGGACTAACCCCATTTAACTGACAGCACTCCATGTAGTTGTCCCAAATAATTCCATAAGTAGTTGAAAAGGAACTCACCATCCATGGTCAATTAGGACATGGAGCACAAAGTTCCCACACGGCTTGAAACAACAAATGTTACCTATGTTAAGGGGCAGGAGGGTGGGTGCTGCAAGAATCCGTGTATCTCAGTGTACCTCATGTCCCACCATGAGTGGGCTCAAAGTGACCACCACACCATGCCACACCATGGATGGCTCGGTGAAGAAGAGAGCACTTTTCTCTTGATATGTGTTGGTGACTGTGGAGTCCATGTGTATTGATTTCCCCAAGCACTCAAGTTCATTGGGGGACCATGCAGGAAACAAATAACAGGAGTCAATAGGGAATCCACTTTGTTTTTAGTGCAGGTGGTGCATGGCGGAATGTTTCATGACTCTAGTCTAAATGAAAGCAATTGAGAAGAGAAATAAAATACAGGTTTCTATGATAGAAGTGTTAGGATATTTCCGTTCCACCTTAAATGGGAGCAGGCTGTGTGAGTCAGAGAGTCTGCGCATGTCCTGTTCACAGGATGTTTATGTTTTCTGTTGGTTTCTTTTTCTCTCTCTCTGTCGGAGACACTGATGCAGGCAGTCATGTCTTTCTTTGTTCTGATTAACGCTGAATAAAGCTTGTAAATAATGCTCTCCTGAGTGCAACTTTTGGCTGTGCATTATCTGCTGACAGAGTGTGCATGAGCTCTAGATGTTGGGCTATTTTCTAGAAACTCATGTCGCTAATCGATGATACTGCGTGCCTATGGGAGATCGATGGATCGTCCGGCAAACGGCTTGGGGCCATGATGGACTTTATCTCCCTGGCAGTATCCCAACAAGAAGGAGCAACTATTGACATTGAAAAGGCCAAATTAAAATGAACTGTTTGGCCCTTTTTTCTAAAAGCAGAGAGAAGGAGGAGGGACCAACTGTGATTCTGAAAAAAGAGAATATGAAGAAGGACCTCTCCAAACTGAGTCAGTGGGTGGTAAAATGGCAAATGCAGTTCAGAGTAAACAGAAGGGTCAGAAAACAGCAAATGATATGATCAAGAGGACAGAGCAAGAGGAAAGGTTACAACATTTGGGCCTTTTTAGTTTAAATAAAAAGTGAGCAAGCTACATGGGCAAAGTGGCTAGAGAGAAGTTTTTCTCCCTCTCGCATAACATTAGACTTTGTGGGCATCCAAGGAAGCTGAATGGTGGGAGATTCAGAAGAGGCAACTGCAAGGGCTTCTTCACACATCCCATGATTGAACGATGGAATTCTCTCCACCAGGAGGCAGGGATGGCCAACAACAAGCATGACTTTGAAAGAAGATTTGACAAATCCATAGAGGAGGACCTGGCTATTAATGGCCACTAGCCACAGCTGGAGGCAGGAATGCTTCTGAATACCACTTTCTGAAAACCACAGGAGGGGAAATGCTCTGTGCTCGAAGGCTGCTTGCAGGATTCCCAGAGGCATCTGGTTGGCCACTGTGAGAACAGGATGCTGGACCAGAGAGAATTTTATATGTTGTAGTACAGGGGTCAGCAAACTTTTTCACCAGGGGCCGGTCCACTGTCCCTCAGACCTTGTGGGGGGCCGAACTATTTTTTTTTTTGGGGGGGAGAACAAATTCCTATGCCCCACAAATAACCCAGAGATGCATTTTAAATAAAAGGACATATTCTACTCATGTAAAAACATGATGACTCCTGGACTATCCACAGTCCAGATTTAGAAGGTGATTGGGCCGGATCCTGCCTCCAGGCCTTAGTTTCCTACTCTTGTTGTAGTAGTTCGGGACTAGCAAACTCTACAGTAGATTAGCAAGAAGATGATTCCGCTTGAACTCTCCAGTTCCTGTTGTCTTTTCTGTGAAAGACATTTGTCCACTTCTGCTGCTGGCTCTTGAGAAATTGTAAGTCAGCTCAGCCTGATGAGTTATCCATTTCTCAGCCTAGTGATTCATCATGCATTCTTTTTCAATAGCACCATAATTTCAATTAGCAACCAAGGAGGAGCCTTCTGCCCCTTCTAAACTTTCCATTATCACTCCCCAGGCTTGTGATAGTACGAGGAAGCAAGTTAGGGCTTTCCTGGGCAGATCCATCTCTGGAAAGCTGAGCCACATTTAGACGTGGATGAAATGGTCTTATCGGGTTCTTGACCCTTGTACATGAGTAAGTCTGTTCTGTTGAATGGCTGTGCAGATTTTTTTTAAGCAAAATGCTTTAAAAAGCATGCTTTTAAAATGTAAAATAGAGAGAGAAAAACAGAAAAATAAAAGAAACAAAAAAACCTATATAATGCTTATCAGGCGGCCTGAGGGATTTCTGGGATCTCCTTTCCCTTTCGGGGCATATTACTCAAAATATTTCAACAAGCACAGCAAAGGCCTCTGTGAAAACTTGACTATGGCATTGTTGCAAGGGTAGCAGTGAATTCAGAAGAGATCTCATAATACCATAGCCATGGACTTCACAGTTTAAGAGCTAGTGTCTGTTGCAAAACACATGGGACTCATTCATTACATATTTATTAAAACGTTTAGACCACCTTTCCTATAAAATAACAAAGCAGTTGTTTTGTTTTATGTCCTTGACTCTTTGTTATCTTAGAGTCTTTGACTCCTTATTGTAAATCACTTTGAGATAGTTTTACATATAAGTGGTTTATGTATTGGCTAGATAAATAATAAAATGCCAAAAACAAAAGAAAACAGAAATACCGCAGATATATCAAACTTATTACAGAGCCAGCACTCATACCAGAAAGTGGTACCATGCTGAATTTACAATCATTCTCCTGAGACTCATTCTTGCAAGTCAGATAACTCTATTTCAAAGGCTTCTGATTTGAAACTCCGCTGATGTGTTTGTGCTTTGTGACTTAACAAACCATTAAGGCCATGTGATGAGTCCCCAACCTCGTCTTACATCACAGCCGGCCGCCTCATGCATATCAGGGCCCATTGACCAGCAGCTGTCTGTCTGAGACTGTGGTCGTGCCAGACCATTGGAAGTTCTGTGCAAAAGCAGCGAATGGCAGTGTTGAGTGAGCAGAGAGCAGAAAGCAGAGAGAGCATGCTGAGTTGAGGAACTAATGGAGGCATAACTGGTGCTGCAGAATTTCCCTGCAGGCCACTCCGGAACTGGCTCTGTACGCCATGCAATGAACCAGGTTAAGAAGGATGGGATGGGTGCCCTTCCCAACTCCCCCTTTCCCTTTATTTACTGTGAGCATAGTATGAGCCTCTGGGCACGTTTGCAAACCAGAAAAACTATTGTGGGCACCACACACACACACACACTGCAGCCAAGCACACACCACAACCTACAATAAATGCTTCTTTCAAGCCTCACTTCAGCCAGAGCAGGGAAATGCTCATTGGGTTCATGTGCAGCCATGGACCACATGTTGGTGGACTCTGCAGCTTGGGTGAATTAGATTGGAATAATTGCTTACAGTTTCTGGAGTTTAAATGCTTTATTCATGCAGAAACTATGTACAGGATGAGAGGAAATGAGAGAGGAAAATAGTAGACATCTTATATCAACAAAATGGCTAAGTGTTTCAGGTGGAATTAACGTAAAGAGGAGTGCTGGCTGGAGTGCCCTCTGGTGCTTTAAAGTAACACATGCATTAACTACAAACTCAAAAGAAGGATATGTAACACTATGATTGATTTCCATCAATAGACTTTAGCCCTAAAAAATACAATATAGTTAAATATAATTCAATATAATCAACCCGCCAAACATCCAATAAAGAAACATCTGTCTAGTCCTCTTCAGGCACCCTATGTCTTCAAGCCCTGCCTCTTCTGGTGCACCACCTTCCCCTTAATTGCACACATCCATGAGGAAAACTTCTGCAGCAGACAGCAGACAGCTTTGTGTTTTAGAAATCAGATCATACAGGACTGTAAATGGTGGAATCCTTCACAAGCAGAGAAGGTATCCCACAGTGGAAGTTCACCTTTCAACTTGTCAAGGGCAGCAAGCAAGTGGAAGGTGAGGTAGCAGAGAGGATGGGGCGTTCCATCACACCTACACTCTCCCTTATTGCACATGGAAAGATTGTCTCTCTTGACAATCTACCATCTATCCTTCTTCAAGACCAGGGATTTCTACCATTATCCAAAGGCAGGCCCAGGCAATGATGTACTGTACTGAACCGAAAGGGATGCGGGTGGCTCTGTGATTTAAACCACAGAACCTAGGACTTGCCAATCAGAAGGTCAGTGGTTCGAATCCCCGTGACGGGCTGAGCTCCTGTTGCTCGGTCCCTGCCTGCTCCTGGCAACCTAGCATGTCAAAGTGCAAGTAGATAAATAGGTACCACTCCGGCGGGAAGGTAAACGGCGTTTCCGTGTGCTGATCTGGTTCACCAGAAGTGGCTTAGTCATGCTGGCCACTTGACCCGGAAGCTCCCTCGGCCAGTAAAGCGAGATGAGCGCCGCAACCCCAGAGTTGGTCACGACTGGACCTAATGGTCAGGGGTCCCTTTACCTTTACCTTAATGAACCGAAAGCATATCCCCTCCCTGCAGGTCTGTTATTCTTCAGAACTTAATCCCTGACGTCCTGTGCTCTTCTGGAAAATCGCCTACGAAATTGAGAAATCATACCTTAAGGCAGGGTGGGAAACTTCCATAAAATCACTATCCAAACTCCCTTCTTCCTCTGAAAACCTCCCCTCATCTTTTTTAAAGCGAGTTCTCCATTTTCTAAAAGCATCCATGCATGCTTTTTGAACCGATAGCGTACATGATTAGTTTTAACTAACTTAACGGCCTAAACTGCCTTGGCACAGTATACCTGAAGGAGCGTCTCCACCCCCATCATTCAGCCCGGACACTGAGGTCCAGCGCTGAGGGCCTTCTGGCGGTTCCCTCACTGCGAGAAGCCAAGTTAGAGGGAACCAGGCAGAGGGCCTTCTTGGTGGTGGCACCCGCCCTGTGGAACACCCTCCCATCAGATGTCAAAGAAATAAACAACTACCTGACTTTTAGAAGACACTTGAAGGCAGCGCAGCCCTATTTAGGGTTTTTAATGTTTGACATTTTATTGTGCTTTTAATACTCTGTTGGGAGCTGCCCAGAGTGGCTGGGGAAACCCAGCCAGAAAGGTGGGGTATGTATGAATGAATGAATGAATGAATGAATGATTACTACTACTACTGTTATATCATTATAAACTGTTTGTTGCTTATGAAAGTCTTGGTCAGCTGATTCTGTTTAATATCTTTCAATAAATATGCTAATTCCCTTCTAGATACAATAACATTTCCTGAGATTTATCTTTGTTGTCCTTGACTGTGTTAACCCTTGATGTGCATTAGGGATGAAGGTCAAAATATACTAAAATGGGTGTCAGGATTGCATGTGAGAACTGCAGGCTTGCATGGAAACTGTGCATTCCATGAAACTTAACAGCATCTTGGCAATTTAAAAGATGGAACTCTGCATTTCATACACAAACTATTCCTCAACTGACCAGATACAGCTGTTAAACAGGGATTTATATTGTAAAGCTCTACATGTCTATTCAGAATTAAGTCCCATTGACTTACAAGTAAGTGCTATAGGTTTCTAACTAGCAGTTTTCTCAGATGTTTCTATGTTGAGTTGTTTACAGGTACTTCATTGATTTTGCTTGGGCTTCCACAGCATAGGTGCTTGAAGAACTGCAAACTAAATCTCTTTTTCTGTGATTGATATGTCTTAGGCTGCAGTTCTAAGCCACTTAAATGGAAGTAAGTTCCATTGAAATCCAGGAGACTTAATTCCAAATAAATGTCTTTAGGAGTAAGGTGAAAGTCACCTTCAACAATATGAACAAGATTGCCTTGTGTAGTTGACTGCCAAATAGATTTTTTTTTTTTGGGGGGAGGACATATAACTGGTATTAATCAGCTCAACTGTGGATTCTTTTGTTCTCTTTAATTTTGCAAGCTTTGCAAGTGAAACTCTTGTGACAGTTTCCTCAAAATGGTAAAGCATTGTTTTCTATTCATGTGACACAACCATGATGTGAATCAAAATTGGAGACACACTTCATCTCTTACACTTTGAAATGGTTTACTTTGTATGCACGGTTTTCCTGACCGTGTATTTTTGCTTGAGTCACTGATCTGGAAGGATGCAGGTCCAGAGCAGTATCTCATGCAGAGGTACAACAGGCAGCCTGTTCTGAGAATAGGCAATTCCCAGGTATCTGTGATTCAGATTACTGAATGATCCTGTCACACTAGATGGATCATGCAGAATGTTCCACCCCGCAGTGGAAACAGATTAGAAGGAGGCAAAACCAGAGCAGTAACTCTTATAGATACACAGCTGGCTGTCTTGTATGCGGGTTCGCAAGGAACTATTCGTTATCATTTATATACTAGTTCCCTCATGCCCCAGTGAAGCATAGTCAGTGAGCAGAAACAAGCGCAGCTCACAATGAGAAAAAGCCTTCTCACATCCTTCCATTGCCATTATGATTATTTTTCTCCAATGCTAAATATATGCCTTCCCCTAGTTTGTAGCTACTCAGAACATGTCTCTTCCAACAGATGACAGACCCACAAAAACTCCATATTTGCTTACAAGTCTATTAGTCTGGGTCACTGGAGTAGCTCTACTTCTGCATCATGATTTTGACCTGCTGCATCTTTTTTTTCAGAAGGGATTTAAACATTTCCAGGTCAGCAAATCCCTTGTCATGCCTATGGGAAGATTTTTGGCAACACCAGCATGCATTTTGAAGTTGGCATCGTTTTTAAGGCCCTGTTGGCCAAATTCCCAGCTGTGCAGTTGCTTGTGGGGGTTTTTAAATTCTAATTTGTTCTGACACAAAAGGGAAAGTTTTCTATGATTTCAGGGAGGGCTCTTATCATAACTAACTTATATCTTCAAGCTGTTGAAATTGTTCCATGAGGACAAAATGGAACAAGGAGGAATCAAAGCCAAATTCTTTATCTGAGAAAATAATAACATATCACACAGTTCATTGTTTTATGAATTTTTTAGTCTACATTCTTTCTGTCATGAAAGCATATTCGTTGATGTCTGTGAAATGAGCTTCATTGAAGCAATTAAAAAGACTTAGATCCAAAGAACTGTGGGTGGAGTCTTGGGCTGTATAAACATTACTAGCTTAAAACACAGCCAGGTTGTTCTTTTTTCTGAATTCAAAGTGAAGCTGGTTTTGGAAGAATGCATCAAAGCATAGCTTTCCATAAGAAACTGTAGGGGTCTAGCCTCATATAACTCTAGTGTGTTTGAATCCAATTAGGGCACGAAGGGGTCAAACTATAGAGTAAGCTGTCATGCCAGGCTTAGCCTATGTCACCGCTTCAAGAGGAAATGGGTCACCAAGCCTTTGTTATATATCTCTCCCCATTCAAGAATATAAGGAGCTCTGAGCTGCTTATTCCAGCCAACTGCATGGCTTTAACCAGCCTGTTTTGTTTCAGACTAGAATGAAGTCTAAACCAGTGTACCTTTGACACCAATAGTTTAGAAACTTCTGCCTTTGGTAACTAAGCATGTTTTGACTGCCTGTGCATCTTTTCTGATTGCTGTATGGAAAAGCACATGCACCTGACCTTTGAAGTGTTTTATAAGTAAACCATTTTATGAGTTATCAAATGTGTGGTCTATTTCTATGCTAGGGAAGTGGCATGGTGTGGGATGAGCTTTTAAAAGGGGACATTTTGGGAACTCACTGGAAGGGCACATGTTAAAGGTTTTACGGATTACATTTCCATGCTTTTATTTGCTGCATGTTTTGTGATGTTAAATCTCTGCTGAGGTTCTCTCATCAATACTTTTGCCCCAATCTTGAGTCTTGGCTTCCAGGCTTCCAGAAAAACAGCCTTATAGAGATGGATTGTGTAATTTATACACGGCTTCCCAAACCAACAGTGGAACTCCCGCACATGGGATGCAGAGTAAACTGGAGTGTCTGTGTACACAGTTGTTCTCTCACAAAAAGTTTTTCTCTCATCATTCCTACTTTATCCTGTGTTTAAGAGGGTGGGAAAACAAATGGAACCAAAATTGTTCATAATTCGTTTTGTTCTTTTATATATAAACAAAATGGCACTGATGTTTAAGACAAAATGTGCCAATGAGGTCATTTGACTTGATTTTCTCCACTTTGCTGGTAATTGGTTTTCAAATCAATATTGCAGAAAGCCAGTCACATTATGCAGACCCACAAGTGCCCCTATTTTTCAGGAGCAGCCCCAGATTTACAGAAACAATCCTGGTTTCTGATTTGATCCCAGAATGTCCTGCTTTTCGTTAGGACATCCCTATTTCCATCAGAGAAATATTGGAGGGTATGGTAGGAAATTCCTATTTTTATCTGAGAACTGTTGGAGAATTTAGAGTTATGCAACTTCCATGCCAAGGAGATATGTAACTATACAACCTTTAGAAGACAACTGAAGGCAGCCCTGTATAGGGAAGATTCTTAAAGTGGTGGATAACTAAATACCAATCTGCGCATCAGTCCTGTGTGATTGGTTCAGGTAATTTCATATCAGAATTTGAATGGCAGGGGGAAGAATTGTTGAAGTGTCTCTACGTGGAGGGGAAAGTATTAGATGATGAAGACCTCTTGTCCATAATCTTCCCCCTACAAATTCCTACTGCCATTTTACACCAGAGAAATAGTGGCCCAGGTTGGCAGAGCTTTGTTTATTTTATTGTTATTCTTCATGTATCAGTATTTTAAAGCTATTTTTCTAGGCAAGCCACACAAAGTATCTTACAACGTTTAAAAACCACAGTGGTGGACAATAAGCTATCAATGAGCAAGATAATAAATACACACACAAAACAAACATCCACCAGTAAAATAAAACCATCAAACACCTTTTTTAACCCAAAGAAAGTGGCTTAATAGAGCCAAAAATATATACAGCATTTCCCCCCTTTTTTGTAGTAAAGTACCCATAATGATCCTTGTTTCCCGAGTCCATCACTGGAATTAGTCCTGCTCAGTTATTTATGGGGTGGAAATACCAGAGTAATGTTGCAAATCTATGATGATTCTAAGCAACTGTGATTAATTAGGGGATTCTGACGAATAGTGCAGCTGATCTTCCTCAGTTGTCAGAATGCGCAAGAAACATAACCCCAGAATAACTCAGGAGAGACAGTTCTTATTAAAATGCAGTCAAGGAAATATTCAAGAACACCAAAGTTATTTTTGCAGGATCAAAGAGACCAACAATGTCTTTTTCATCAAGGAGCTGAGAAGAGGAGAATCAGCTGGTGCTTCGGCTGATTCCAAATGAGTTGCTGACCACCTAACCTTCAGCTGGTGGAAAAACTGGCACAAGAAGCCATTGCCAGTGCCCTGGATGGTAAAACTTAATCTCTCCCCCCCTTTCTTTTCCAGAATATCTGCAATGCAAACTTAAACTGTCTTAATAATCGCTCCCCTCGAAAACCTGTTAGCCAAACTTGTTAGCCAAGATCTAATTTCAGCAGTGAGCACCCGCTCAAAACCACCTCTCTATTTTCTCTTTATTGCATTGTTGCTTGCAGGACACTCTGCATCTTTCAAACATTTGGTTTGAAAGTGAATCCTAATGGCAGTATCAAGACAACAAGTCAAATCAAGTGTGTCTCTTATTTACAGTACAAGAGATCCCTTTTGGTTACTTTAAGGGGAGCTTAATTCAGTTAACAGTCATCATAGAATCATAGAATCATAGAGTTGGAAGAGACCACAAGGGCCATCGAGTCCAACTCCCTGCCAAGCAGGAAACACCATGCTTGCTTTGTGACTCATTTGATTCCTTTCAAATGCTTTGGCTTAGCAAGGTCGTGGTTCAAGAAGACACCTAATTTGTAGCACTGTGACTGAATATTAATCCTGAATATTAATCCTTGTTAAAGATTGAACAAAAGATAACAGAAGAAAGGCATCTGCAGCCATTAGATTTTTTCATATGGCTTGTTTCAGCAGGGAGATGATCAGGAACGATAAGTGAAGAGCTAGCAGGATGGAGAAATAATAGCTGCAGGAACACACTTTTCACCCTATCATTTTGAAGTATTTAAATAAAGCCTTTCTCTGTGTGTGCCTCTCCTGCACAGTATAATAGTGAGCAGAGAAGAAATGAAATGGCAAGTGTCCATTATGGTTGATTAACTCTTCTTAACACTGGGGGAAAGTAAGCATGATTAAAGATGAGTAAGGAAATGCACTTCCCTTGGGGTGCAGCTGCAAACAGGTTGTCTCAGTATCTGCCAGCTTTGCAGGTTCTTCAGATCTCACAGGTTTCAGAACTTTACATTTTCTGTCTAGTTAAGGAGCTGTAGCTGTAAGGTATGTGTGAATGTAAAGCACGCCAGTCAGGAAACAATGAGTGTTGCAAATACCTGGGATTTACCACCCCTGGTCCAGAAGAGCTTGCTAGTCTGGGATGACCATTGCTGCATCCACAGAGGGCGGGCACAGGATGGGCACCTGTTGGTTGTTTAATTGTTGTGCTGAACCAAACATTTGACAATTAGGGTATTTGTCTGGAAATCAGGATGTCTGTGGAACTGGGGTCGGAAGCTGAAGAAGAGAGTGATTAGGGGGTTGTGTTTGCAAAACATTTCAGAAGAGTCTGGTGCTTGTCATAGGTGGCAGCCCAGTGGCATCCCCCCCTCCCCTGCCTTCTTTTTCAGATTTTATTATAGAGTCACCTGTGAGAGAGACAGCATGGTGCTCGTTATGGCAGCAGCTGGCCTGCATCTGCTCATGGCCAGAACATTTACAATGCCATTTCCTTGCATATGAACCTGCCCATAGGTTGTGGTTATCTTTGCAGGCCCCATTGGCTGTGGTAACCCAGTGGCTGCAGAATATCCTCCCAGAGCCATCCTTGATGGCTTTTAGGTGGACATTAAAAACAGCATGACTTTTAGGGTTTTAAATATATGACTGCAAATTTTAACTTCCACATTTTAGGTTTTTAGTACTTAATTTTTGGTATTTGACTGTGTGTGTGTTTTAAGTGTGTTATGTACTGAAGTTCTCACCCTGGACCAGCAGGGGGATACTGTAGATAGTTTTCACTCAGGACCACATATGCAAATAAGGAATTGAAAGGGACGTTCAGTGATTGGATAGTTACAGAAAGTGGTTACTGTTGTGTTGTAGTGAAGCTCTATATAAGCAGTTGGCTGAACCCTTCAGCCCAGTTCTGTTCTGGCCTGTGAATAAACAAGAGCAGGGGGTTGGACTCGGTGGCCCTTGTGGTCTATTCCAACTCTATGATTCTATGATTCTAAGAGCTGTCTGAAGAATCGCTGTGTCGTCTGATATGTTCACCCACAACTTAACAAAGTGAACTATTTTGGGAGCTGTTGCTAGGGCTGAAAAGCAGTGCCTGTTTGAAGCTACAGCTATTCATGGACCAGGATGATCTAGCCACAATGATCAGTTATTTATCACCTTACCAAGTTAGAATCATCTTACACCTGAATTGCATGACTTGCACTCGCTGCCTATTCACTTCTAGGCTGAATCGAAGGTGTTAATGTTAACTCGGGGCCAAAGTGTGCATCTCTCCCAGTAAGACTTGCTGCCCCAGGTGACTGCCCTAAAAGGGAGTTTAAAAAATGGGAAAAGGAGGCTGGGCTTCTGCTTCGGCTTATTATGGCAAGCCCCTAAACCTTTGCCATAGTCCACAGGTGCAGTCAGCAACATAGAACTGAATGTCACTTAGCATGCACACAAGTCCATTTAAAATTTTTAGAAATTGTATTTTTAAAAAGAAGCTACCTTCATAATGGTCTGATCTTAAAAATGATCTGGCTTGAAGTCGGAATCCAGAAACATAATCTTCAGCTTCATTCTCCAGCTTCATTCTCTAGTTCTTCCTGTTGCACAATAAGCTTGTTCATTTCACAAAACCTATTGGGAAGGAAGGAAGGAAGGAAGGAAGGAAGGAAGGAAGGAAGGAAGGAAGTTCCAATTGAGTAGAGTAGGAACAGTTCAAGTTCCTTAACTCAAATTCCTTTATAGAGAGGTATTTCCAACAATTTTATGTTATGTTCAAGCTCCTTCAAAAAGACAGATGTCTCTAATGCTTATTTTGTCTTTATATTGCACTTTAGAAATGTTAAAAAGGGATACTGTTGCAGGAAAAGCATTTTAATCTGCTAAGGATTATGAAGGATTTATTCTTTTCATTTTGAGAAGCCAGGCATCGCTCCCACTTACGCAATATATTACTCAGGGGTGGGAGGATCACTTTTACTCTGTGGAATATTGAAGCCTTAGTATGTGAGATGGCAAAAATATCACCATTGGAAGAAAAATAGTGGTATTAAAGATGCTTATAAAAGACATTTATTTCCTAATGATAATTGAAGCAGAAGAGTTGCATGAATTTGAAAGAAGAGGAAATAATTGATCCAGTTCCAAAGTTCACTCACTTATTGAGATTAGGGTTGTAGAAAAATGAATTTTGTAGTAGTCAAATGGATTTTATGCTCCCATAATGTTTTCTGCTCCTTTCTGTTGGAATTCATATACCTGTATGATTTGTTTGGAAGAATGGAAACAAGTTTAGCAAACTGGAACGACTGTTGGCTGGAGAACGTATTTAAAATTTCCATACAAAAAGTGAATAATGAAAAGGAGGAGCATAATCTGTTGCTGTAATTTCCTGAGAGAGCCAGTGTAGAGTAGTAGATATCATGTCAGACTGAAACTAGAAGAGAGATGCATTCAAATGCCTGCTTTCTTGTCAAGCTTGCTGGGTGGACCTGGCCAAAGTATACCCCCCAGCCTGTCTTCTTATATCTTGCATGGTGCCTGCATCAGGGTTCACACATTTTGGTTGAGTAGGAGGGAAAACAAAATCTCTCTTTGGATTTACATCTGATAAGATCCAATTCAGCCGGAAAGATCAGATATTTGCAAGGCACAATGAAAAAAGCTTTGAAACCTGGAGTAATTCTACTGGAAGACACAAGATTTGCCCACCTTGGAAGAATGGCAGATGCAAGTGATAGACCATATGGAGTTGGCAGAAATGACTGGCAGAATCCGAGACCTGGGAGAAGAGCTAGTGGAAGAGGATTGGAAGAAGTTTAAAGACTACTTGCAAAAACATTGTAAAATGTTGGAATGTTAAAATGTTGGAATGCTAAAATGATGCAAGATATAAAGACAAGGTGGCATTAGTGATATAAGTAAAAGGAGTATGTAACAAATGTTTCAAAAGATAAGGGTGAAAAAATTAGAATACTCTGTGTCAAACGTAATCAAAAGGATATAAAGGGAAAAATTGGAGACACAATGGGTTGAAATGCATAATATAGACTAAGATTTGAAAGAGGGTAAGAGATTGCTGAATATGATTTGTGTAAAAAGGAACACAGAAAAGGGAGGTGTGAGGAAGTCAGGAAGTAGGGTTATGAAAACAATAAGTAAAAATTTGGATTTTTATGTCTTTTTTATGTCTTTTTATGTTTTTTCTCTTTGTTTCTTATGTTTTTATTGTATTTTTCTGTTTTGCTTTGTGGGTGATAATGTTGTTTCTTTTTTTTGGTTTGATCGGAAGGTTGGTTTTATTGTTTAAAATCTCAATAAGTATTTTATATATATAAAAAATGAAACCTGGAGTAATCCATCAGTGCACTATGATCAAAATACAGGTCAAGCAAAAGTTTGGACGAGTCCTTACAAGGATCCTTCACGCACAGTCCCTGGTGCAAAAAGATAGTGCCTTTGAAGATTTCAGTAGGTGAGATTAGCAATTTGGTTTCAATTATAAACTTTCACTAGAAATACTATGTATACCTGTCACTTAAATAAAATTTTGATTCTCAGTAGTCACAGAATGATAACTATAAGTTCATTTATATATTTATGCATTTATCTATTATTATTTATTAAATTTGTATACCACCCTTAATCTGTAGATCTTGGGACAGTTCACAATGTAAAAAACAATATAAAACACAAAATACATGATCAAAAGAAGAACCACAGTAGACCTCCCTGCCCCCACAACCATGTTACTTTAGCAACATCTGAATAGCTTTTGAATATAGAAAAATACAAAGGGAAAATAGTTAATATAGCATACACTGTACCTACAAATGTGGAGGCAGCATCATTGATGTGTGACATCACAAGAGAGAAGCCAGACACTCACCTTGGAGCATTTTTACACACCTTTGCTGCATTCTGAGGCACTTGCTTTCAGGGCGAAGAATGTATGTGGAATGTATGTGGAAACAGCTTTTACAACTTTTAGAATATATATGCAAAGTCTGTCTGACTTGCTGTTGAGTAAACCCTTTCAGTATACCCTGCAAATGGCGTTTCCCAAAACAACCTTATGTTACAGATAAATATGGATTTGTAAGTCTGAGAATGTGTATTGGGAAGGGGGGAAATTTAGGGAAGTGTGTGCTCAGTGCTTTTTTCCAGAAAAACAAAAGCCGGAACTCATCATGAAGTTGTTACAGTAAGAGTCAAGCTTTTTAACAAAAAGAAAAAACAAAAAAGGAGAGGTGCTGGTACCCCCTGAAAAAAAGCACTTTGTGTGCTAAATAGCATGTATTCTGTTATCACATAAGATTACTGTTAACCGCTAGGCAAGGTAGAAGACTGGAAGGAGACAGTGTTCCTTTGTCCCTAAAACCTTGTCCCCAGGTTAGCCTCAAGGTGAGCCTAATGTGTTGTTCCACCCTTAGAGATGCTGATACACTGTGCAGAGATTTTTCACTTTACGAATAGAAACAGCTCCTCAGCTGCTGAAGCATGATGCCAATAAAATCAATACGCCATTTCTAGTCCTGAACTATAAACTCAACATCTTTTAATAAAGTATCATTTTGGGGTCCACATGAATCTACTTTGACACAGAAGGCTAATGGCTGTTCTCTCCTCTGTCTCTAGAAACCAATAATTACTCAGTAGTCCCAGGGCCTTATCTTTTTTTTGGTACAATTCCCATGACTGTAGCTCAATTGTTCCTTTCTAAGGTTGTGTAATGTTTATTATTTAACAAGTCAAATCCATGTGCGTGTGAACAAACCTAAATTTGGGTTGCTTTTTGAGGTGCCAAGGAAATGTAAGATGACTTACGCAATAAATAATAGCTTTGATAATGATAGGAGAAGAGCAGACATAGAAAGAAATTAGAAAGTGAGAGAAAGGTTTGTTTATCATGCATAAATATACAAATAAACTAGGAAAAAAGAGATGAAATGTGTTATAAAAGGGATAAGTGAATGTTAAAGGACCAGGCAAAAGGGATGAAAGGAACTGATAGTTTGGGGGAGGGGCTAAAGTGCAAATTGGGAATGAAGAGAGAAGAGCAGAAGAAGTGACAGGGCAGGGTCGGGGGAATGCTTTTGGATCAAAAATCTGCCTAAAAGGGGGAGGCTATACTTAGCTTGTGGGCAGCTGAGCTACAGAACTCCTTACACCAAAGGAAATGCTGTGACCAAGAATTTAGCCATTTGCAAAGGTGGATTAGATACCAGCAGAAATTAATTAATTGCTGGCTGATTATGCCAAACTCTGCCTCCCATGGTGATCCTTTTATTGTGTCATATTTTTGGTAAACTGCTTTGAGGTTGCATTTTTTTTATTTGTTAAGTCAAGTAGTATATAAATTTTAATAAAATAAATAATAAACAAAATAATTTTTGTGAATGGCTCTGCACCTGCAGCCCCACTTTGCTACTGATTGGTTTCTGTCATTTTCAAGTGGACCCTGGAGGTATAAAGTCTGAGAGCCCCATGATAGGGCATATCTGCAGAGCAAGGAGCAGCCTCAGGTGTGGCCTCTGCACCTTCCCCACAACCACACATTGTGCACAGTTGTGTGAGCAGAACCCAGTGTAAGAGCAGCTCATGAAGCATTGCGTGGCTCTCCTGCTCATGAGCAGAAGCTCCTTTGCTCAGCTCTCTTCTCACCCAACTGTGAAGAGCATATAATTGCTGAAAGAAAATGGTGTAACCCTGAGACCATGGTGCCACTCCTTCCTCTACACAAGAGTAGCACATCACTAAGGCTCCCAATTCTTTAAACCAAATTCAGTTTTGTTTTGAAGTTGTACTTCATCTATGACACTGAAGGTTTGTTAAAGTTTGACCAACCCTTGCTACCGAGATCTTAATCAAACATGAATAAAGATATGATAAAACTGCATAGACTTTTTAGATTATGGAAATTGTGCCAACATCTTCACCCTCCATATCTTTATGCAATGAATTTAGCTAGATTGAAATTCAATACGGAGTGTAAAACCACCCTGTGTTTTCCACTGGAGACTTGAAAATCTGTTTCTGCGCCAATATCCCAATTAAAATGTACAGTACAACTGGGATATTACAACTATGTTACACATCTACTGAATGTTTAACAGTAATTGCAGCTGGTTTCAATAACAATCTCTCTGAAGAGTAGGATTTCATAGTTTAGAACACACAAATTGCTAGAACATTAATAAGCACACCTGTTAAAAATTATCTATTAGTGTTAGCATGATAAATTAGCTAACAATTAATAGAGCTGAAACAATCAAATCCTAAAAATTCTTAGCAAAATTCTACTTTCAAGTTGCAATATTTAATATTTGATGGCAGGTAAGAGTATTCAGTATCTGACTATATTTGAATCTTATTTGGTTTGCAATATTTAATTTAAGAATTAATTTAAGAAACTTCAAGATTGCTGAGGGAGTTCTGATAAGCCTCTGAAATGTCTTGGAGAATTCATAGATCATTTCACGCCATCTAACCATAAGTCAGCAAACTTGCAAAGATGAAAGTAGGGATGAGCAAATCTGTCTTCTAGTCCATATTTCTTCTGCATTTTTTTACACATAATCCTGTTCCAATTTCTGCATTCATCCACATTATTTTTTAAAAAAAATCCTCTCTAAATATTTAGCCTTCACCCAAAGTTGGAAAAATAATAACATTGGTCTTTCCCTGATCATTTGTCTATGAAAAACAATGGGGTGTTTTACTGCCCCAATCTACTTATATTGGTAGATGTAATAAATACAGCCCAATGGTAAAATTTAATGCCCTTCTGGGGCATTTAATAACCAAAGTTGTTTCTTCTTGTTGTTGCTTCCAGAAAAAAATCAGTAAGCAATAAGGATTGTACAGATGGCAGTTTGTGACAATGTCCTAAAAGGACACTGCAGAATGAAAAGTGTGCTGCGATAAAAGTGACTTACCCCGGAATTCTGGATAAAGGTTAAATATGCATTTTGTTCTAGAATATGTATTCACGCACTTAAATGTGTATTCCAATGCAAAATTGGACAAAACCGTGTCACAACATCCTGAGAGGTGCAAACTCCAGCAGAGAGCTGATTTCCCATCTGCACATTAATTTGAGAGGTCTGGATCAGTTGATTTCATCTTAAAGAGCTGGCAAGTGCTGCCCCTGAATCCCTAGCTGGAAGATGGCTAGGAGTGGGCATTCAAACCAAGGTACAGAAGAAAAAGAATAATAGCTGAGATTAATATTCAGCTAGGTAGCCGTGTTGGTCTGACACAGTCAAATAAATTAAAAAATTGTCCAGTAGCACCTTAGAGACCAACTAAGTTCATTCTGGGTACAAACTTTTGTGTGCATGGACAAGAACAAACTTAGTAGAACAAACTACTGGACAAATTTGTTTTATTTATTTTTTAAATGAAATTAATACTATTATTCTTCTTAGTGGACAGGCTCCGAAGCCAACAGTAACAGAATCTTTGACAGATTACAAAGTTTTGTTCCCCTCCTCTTTGGTGCTTCTTTCCACAAAAGTATAATATTCACATGCTTTGTGTACAGCATGCACACTGTAGCTGGCTGGCGAGGTGTGAGAAGAAGAAGAGGCAACAGAATATCATGTCAGATATTACAAATCAATCATTATCATGTCTGGCAAATCTTGTGCCTGGACTTGGACAGACAGACTATTCTTCTGTCAGCTGAGTAAAGCATTTCTTCTTGGAGCTGACAGGGACACCATGACATGCATGAGATGTGTTTGAGTTGCAAGCCTTAGTCAAAGGAGTTATGCTTTGTAAAATATAGCCTAATCCTCACCTACTGCTGCCATGTGGTCTGCTGACATGAATAACACAGTATTTTGAAGGAAGGGTGTTTGACCAGTACTATGAAACATTAGAAATAATTTAGGATTTAGGTAACTCTCTAACTATAGAGATTTACTAAGAACAATTAATTATATCCTGTCTTCTCCACGCATAAGCTTCCCACACTCCCTGCACCAGTTTGCAGCAACCTATCTGCATACAAACAGCGGGTTTTCCTAACTCCTCACTTGTCCGGAATTTTGGCTTTGCAAATGCTACCAATTTTTGGCACAGTCTTTAGAATGCCAATTTGCTAACTATAGCTAATTAATCCACTTCAGCAAATTGTGCACCTGGAATTATTGCCAGGTCAATTCATACCAGGTCAAACTACAACAGTAGTTACAGTTATCGCCAGGTCAAACTACAACAGTAGTTTATAGTTTCAAATCTAAACAAATAAAGTGGTGCAAAGAAAAAAAAAAGTAAAATAAAAATGTTTTCATACAAAATGCAGTAGGCTATTAATATTTACATATGGATTAGTATAATATATATATATATATATATATATATATATATATATATATATATATATATATATTTGCTTTCGTAGATTTTCACGGGTACAGGAATGCAGGTTTTGGTGTCTTCGGGTGTCTTCCCGTGTAAGAGTCGGGGTGTCTGTGCGACGTTTCGACGAGGTCTCACTCGTCATCTTCAGGCTGGTGCTTTCGGCTTCTTGTTACTGGAACAGAGCAGAATCTGGTGTTTGAGTTCCTATAAATACTGTTGAGGGGTGTGGTGTATAGCCTCCAACGTTCTGGGCAGAGAGGAAGTTCCTAGATTAGTGTGCCTCTTCTTCTTTTGTTCCTTAATTACTTGAGGGATATCTTGAGTGATTTCATGAGTGATATTCACTCAAGATATCCCTCAAGTAATTAAGGAACAAAAGAAGAAGAGGCACACTAATCTAGGAACTTCCTCTCTGCCCAGAACGTTGGAGGCTATACACCACACCCACCAGATTCTGCTCTGTTCCAGTAACAAGAAGCCGAAAGCACCAGCCTGAAGATGACGAGTGAGACTTCGTCGAAACGTCGCACAGACACCCCGACTCTTACACGGGAAGACACCCGAAGACACCAAAACCTGCATATATATATATATATATATATATATATATATATATATATATATATATAAGAATATATGGGTAAGGGTGTTTTTCTTCTATTAGGTAAAGGTAAGGGTACCCCTGACCATTAGGTCCAGTCACGGATGACTCTGGGGTTGCGGTGCTCATCTCGCTCTATAGGCCAAGGGAGCCAGCGTTTGTCTGCAGACAGCTGCCGGATCATGTGGACAGCATGACTAAGCTGCTTCTGGCGAGCCAGAGCAGCACTCGGAAACGCCGTTTACCTTCCCACCAGAGTGGTACCTATTTATCTACTTGCACTTTGACATGCTTTCAAACTGCTAGGTGGGCAGGAGCAGGGACCAAGCAACAGGAGCTCACCCCGTCGCGGGGATTCGAACCACCGACCTTCTGATCGGCAAGCCGTAGGCTCTGTGGTTTAGACCATAGCACCACCCGTGTCCCTTTCTTCTATTAGATATGTTCAAATCTTGACTCTTCCACAAGTTCATTGGGGCCTTTAGCTGAGGCGCTGCTTGATCTGGACCATGGAAACAACAGTTCAGGCAGAGCTGTTGTATGGATTACCAAGATAATGCTGTATGAAGTCCTTTGAATACTCAAAAACTGTATATTCATTCTTATTCATTACCCAAATATTGCATGAAAGGAAACAAAAGTAGCCCTTAAAAGAAATCTTAATAATAATAATGGTGGTGGTGATGAATATGACATTCCCTTTCTTTGCAAAACACTTATGAAATGCAACACAACCTTCCCAAACTTTCACAAATAGGCCTTCAGTGCGTTATGCTATTTTCTTCCACTGGCAGAAGGTTCAGACTGTTTCTCGGCCAAGACCTCAATCTTTGGAGCTGAATTCAATTTCCAATTTTGCAGCCTCAAGCACTTAGTGACAACTCCCACTCTGTGATTCCAATCCAGTTGGCCATACTTCACTTTCCATATAGATGGCAAGGACTCCAATATCCAACATGTCAGACTTCAATATGCTGTACAGTGTTGGCTTAAATTTATTCTCCAACTTTCTCCAAGAAATTGGCTACCACAAGACAGCTCTTGTAGATATGATTGAAGCTGACAGGTTCCCTATTGTATCTCCAGCACCTCTGGACCATATTCAAAGAGAACTACTGTTATAACTACTTGCTGCCCAAGGCTGTACTGCAAAGGTAAATTGAGCAATTGCTACAATCCTGCATGCAGCTACAGATTTTATGGATTGCAGCTATAGGTTCAATTATCTTTGCAATATAGGCTTAGGCAGCAAGTATGGGGTTACTTTGAGTAAGATATGGACCATTAAATACATGAAATTTTAGGCTGAATTACAGGCAGTTGATGCAATCCAGCAGGTATAAGATCCGTCCGAGTAAGCCCAGCTAAACTAGTAGCATCACTTGCTGGATTACATCTAGTTTTTCTTGATGTGCTGCAATTTGCAATTGATTGGAGTAGCTCAGGCAGAAAATAAGGCATTCGTACACATCCATAAATCAGGATCTCAAGACGTGTGTCTAGTTTTGTGTACCCAATGAAACTTTGGGCTTGCATTTCTTGACCCATATTCCACAGGCAAGATGACAAAGCAATTTTGGAACTGAGGGGACTTCAACGTTAACAACAACAAAAATCCTTGACTGGGCATGCCTAAAATTGTTCTTCCAAAGCTAGATTGTGTTGGATCCAAACAGTGCTTTTTTCTGGGGGGATGCAGGGGGGTGCAGAGCCCTAAACATTTTGTGAATCTTAGTTTGGCCTCAATGAGGGACAGTATTTCAATATGAGTAGGAAAATGAGAGTACCTCTAAACATTTTTTTTTTTTTTAAAAAAGCACTGGATCCAGATATAAGTGCCAGTGATTTCAATGGATTTATTCTAAGCATAATGGGCAAGACCAATCAATATCCAGCCAAGCAGCAGTGGTGGAACTTCATGCTCCGGCACCGGGGAGTAGAGAGCGGGGGGGGGGGGGGCTGGTGCGCGTTCTGGGGGTGGGATACGCTGCCTGCAGGGGCTGGCACCCAGCACAGGTGGGGGGGCAGTTGTGATGGCACCCTACCGGGATTGCGCTACTGGTACATTCCCCCTGCACTCCTCTTCCTCTGCCAGTGCCAAGCAGTGACTCTGGGACAGGGTGGTGGCATCCTGCTGTTCAGAATGACCAGGGGGAAGGTGAAGGGCAGGCAAATAATTGCACTAGATTGGGTCAGATGATAATAATAATAATAATAATAATAATAATAATAATAATAATAATAAATAATTTTATTTATATCCCGCCCTCCCCAGCTGAGCCGGGCTCAGGGCGGCTAACAACAATCAAATAAACAATCAAATAATCATACATTCTAAAAATATTTCATTATAGAAATTAGTTAAAATCAAATTGATGGCAACCGATTAAGCAAAATTCTGTGCAGGTTGCCAGAGGAGGGAGTCAGGCTGTGCCCTGACCAAAGGCCTGGCGGAACAACTCTGTCTTGCAGGCCCTGCGGAAAGATGTCAAGTCCCGCAGGGCCCTGGTCTCTTGTGACAGAGTGTTCCACCAGATCGGAGCCACAGCCGAAAAAGCCCTGGCTCTAGTTGAGGCCAGCCTAGCCTCTCTGAGGCCTGGGACCTTGAGGGTGTTATTATTTGTAGACCGTAGGTTTCTCTGTGGGGCATACCAGGAGAGGCGGTCCCGTAGGTACGAGGGATTCATGGGTGAGACCCTTTAAATGTCTTGACCCCTCCTCCCTCTTGTGAAATCCCACAGGCCAGTCACCTTCCCACAAGATCCTGCAAAACCATAAGAGGAAGATGCAACTCCACCTTCCCACAGCTTTCCAGAACACTCACAATTGGGCAAAGCCACCCTGAACACTGTTGCACCTGGAATGCAGCTCATAGACAAATTTTATATGCAAAATTATTATATATGTGTTTGTTATGTACATGTATGAAAGACCCCCCTGCCGCCGCCCTAAGTGAATGTGTCAACCCTTTCCAACAAGTCATAGGCATGCTTAAAAATGACTGATAGATTTCTGGCCTGGGGCCTTGTGCTCTCATACTCTTTCTCCCTGAGCACTCTTGACATCTCATCATTGCAGTATCTTGAAATCCTTCACTCACTTATAAATATTGAAAGAGAACTATATGCTCAGCTACGAAAAAGAAAACCTTAAAAGTTTTGCCTTCTGGTTCCCAGACACAGAAAAGGCAGAGTTCTGGTGGTGTGGATGCCTTCTTTTGCCTACATTTGATCAGCCTGAAAAATAAGTAAACAGGAGCAAAATGCTTGATTAGTCTAAGCATATGCAGATTAATATAAATACTCCCAGATAATGTAGAATTGCTCATGAAACTTAATGATATTTGGCATTCTGATTTAGGCATATGAGCAGCTGCCAGAAAGCTGTCAGTCAGGGGAAAGAAACAAACAGATTGAGATGCTAGTTTTGGCACTGCTAAGCATTATTTAGATTCTTTTCCATTTCTGATATACAAATTTTATTTCCATTATTTTTAATACTAGTTCTATCACTTCTGCCACATCAAGCTCTTCAGCTTGGAACATTGAACTTGTTCTTGAATACATTCTGAAGGAAGGAATTAATATTCCTTACTGTTAACTGAATGGTAGAATCCCCACATACCATCCTTCTGTTCTTGGTATGAAATACATAATTATATGGGATGCAGTTGGCAGCTCCATCTCAATCCAGCTCTTGATGCCTGACTTGGTTGTTGCTGGCGTGTGCATGGCTGGTGGCACAATATTGCTCCGCTCGGTTTCTTTTAGACTACTTGGTAACACACAGGGTGCTGTTTAACATTCTAATGAACTGATGAGAGGATAAAAAGGCATTCTGTTCCCTTTATTGATTTCCATCTCATCATCTTAAATGTACAAAACCTTTTGTGGATCTCTTTCTTTCCCAATTCCTGTACTCTTAGAAGCTATAAGAACCTTTCAGGATCAGGCCAAAGGCCCAGCTAGCCCAGGACATGCTTCTCTAAATAACCTATTAGATGCTTCTAGACAGCCCACCAAGAGCACCCGGGGACAGATTCACTTCCCACTCTTTGCTCCCCGGGGCCTGGAACCCAGGGACTGGCATGCTGAATCTGTTTTTAATTAGTCGGTTTAATTTATCCAAGTCCATGATCCATCCATCACTGTGACCAAGGCCAAGTTGGGACCCAGACAGAAGTGAGTTAAATCAGTAACCTCCAAAAATACTTGCTGCTGTACCTCCACGACCCTCTGTGCTCAATAAGGAAAAATTAGTGACCAGATGTTAGTTGTTTAAAACCATTGAATCCAGGATAGAGTCTTTTCAGGAGCAGTCACACTATTGCCTCCTTAAGTGAAGCAGATGCCACTTCCCCCATGTAAACTGAACCCATCAGGTCAATACTCTCTCCCATCCCTGCCAAGACGGCTGAAGGTCCAGAGGGCACAGGGTTGGCCATATTACTGCAAGTACTTTGTCTGTATCTTCAGATCACAGTTGCAAACAGATGCAAATAGAACAAATCAACAGAACAGGAAAGAGAAATCAGGCAGTTTTTCAGCTAGTTACAGCATAAATAAACCAGCAAATCAAATGTAAGCACCTTTGAAACATGTTAATTTCAGTAGAGGAGTTTTAAGTGTGTGCTAATTCTGAACATATATATAACATTTTGTAACCTGTGCAGCAAAGTGGCAGTGGCACATGTATTCTCCTGGGTCACCCGATTGCTTTGCTATAAGGAAAGAGCTTCTTTTCCTTGGGGGGGGGCAGTGTTCAAGCACTGCTGTTGTGTTGTGCTGGTGGTGGCAAACACAAACCCTGTGTTATGAAATTCCATACATGGAAGCATCATCCATCCAGTACTTCAGGTGTCCTTTCCCACCGGCTTTCCCTGACCTGTAGGAATGGACCATGTTATTACTGAATCCCTGTCTTTATCTGTTTTTACAATATGGTTTTACTAGTGTTCATGTTGTAGCTCTGCTTTTATGATACTGTTTTATTGTTTCTATCTTGCATTTTTGTAAACTGCTTAGAGATCTTTAAATATTAAGCAGTTTGGAAGAGCATTTAAGTAACTGAATAAAAACAATTTTAAATAAAGCAGAGGGAGGCAGAGGAGAAGGAGTGTGGCAGCAGTGCAACCCTTTGCCTCTTAATATTTAAGGTAAAAGGGAAGAGAATGTCCTTTCTCAAAGGCACCAGTTTGAGGACACCACAAACCAGGTAGCAATATATATATATTTATTTCAACAATTTGTATGCCACTTAATCACAGTCATATTTAAGCATTGTACTGGGGACCCAATACTATGAGACTAATAATGGAATAAAACTATTAAATTAGAATTCAATTAAAAAGCCTACTGGAATTTTTGGAAAGTCTTCAGTAAGTTCCGGATGTTCAGTAGGGAAGGACCAATTGGACCTCAGTTGGAAGAGAGTTGCATAAGATTGGTCCCACAATGCTGAATGCATGTGCAATGCACCTGAGTCATGGAGGACCCATAGGAGTGACTCCCCTGAAGACCTCAGTGAATGAGCAGGGATATAAGGGATCATGTGGTCCCTGAGGTATCCTGTACCCAAGCTTATAGTTTAATACAGGAACCTTGAACTGGCCAACTAGTGCATGTGTAGCTTTTTGTGCTGGTGATGGTCTGTCCCCCTTGGCACAGCATTCTGCAGTCTAGCTGCAGGTATTACCATCTGCAAAGCAACAGGACCTTACCAGCTGTGTAGTGGTAAAGTGTGACATGCAGGATCTCATCCTGGAAGTCTTTATGGCTCTTCCCATAAGGAGGAGACGGCTGTGTTGATCCCCTATACCACGCAAAAGAGCAGCTATGCATAACATATATGGAATCAGCTGGTAGCCATAGAATAGTGAGTTATTACTATGCTGGATCGGCCTTTCTGTAAGTCCTCAGATATTGTTGGACTACAACTCCCGTCATCCCTAGCTAGCAGGACCGGTGGTCAGGGATGATGGGGGCTGAACTTTGAGAAACACTGATGTCAGGGGTTCAGGAGCAGAGGCGAGGGCAAGGGAGGAAACAGAGAGCGAGGGGGAGGAGGCAGAAGAAAGGATGAGTGACGACGACGACCCGAGATCTCCGAGTCTTTCCAGTGAATCAGAAGATTCACAAAGAGGAGCACCAGTGGCAAGGGCAAGGGGGGAGACTAGGGGGACACCCCAGGAAGAAAGAGCCAGAGGGGACTCAGAGGGGAGCAGTTGGAGATCGGGACCTACGTCACCGCCAGAGAGTAGGGAAGAGGAAGAGCGCCTGGGAACTAGCGCTGGCAGCTCACAACAGGAGGGAGGGCACGAGTCAGGAGTGGCCACACCTTCATCGGGGAGCGAAGTGACGGTTAGACGGAAAGTGGAAGGTTGGGCGCGCGCGCCAAGTTCAAATGCACAGGAAGGTGGCGCAGTAGGCAGCCCGGAAAGAGAGCCAGGTCCTAAAGCCCGGCGCAAGGAGACAGGGGAGTCAGGGGGGTCAGCGTCAGAAGAATCCCGGAAGGGAGAGACCCAGGGGGGCAGAGGGACCCAGAGGAGAACTGTCAGGCGGAAAAGGTGGAGCAGGGCTAGGATATTAAGTTGGTGCGCAAGGGGCGGAGACTCAGAAGGAGCTTCGCCGACCTAAGCATAAGGCGTAGGGTTGCACGCAGCAGCTCAAGAATGGAGACTGTAACTCAATAAAGACTTTTAATCAACAACCGCTGGCTAGCGTGATCCTCTGTGAGCTAGGATCTGGAAGTAACCCTGACAACTGACTTTAACTATGTGGAATGCAGTGATTTCATTTAAACATGCACAAAAGTATCTACAGTGGTTCAATGATAAATTAGAGCTTGTCAATTAATCATTTGTGTTTTATTCCATACATACATTGCATTGTACATTTAATTACAAATTGTATGAGAGCATGCCACATCATCTGATGACCATAATATATTTGCACTGATTTAAATGTGTCAAAACACCCACATTTTTTTTTTTAATGTATGCAGTACATACATTTTCAAGAAATACTTGTTCTAAAATTGAATTTCATACAATCAGGAGAAACTCTCCAATCCCCTCAGGCTTTTTCTTCTAGAGACTCTGTCAAATACATGAGTAGGAACTAGTTTCTTGTGTTAAATAACAGAAATCACTTAATTTTCAAGGAGAAAGAAACAGAGACACTAGAAGTTGGACTCAGGAAGGTATGCTAACATCTCACAGGTGAAAACAGGGACAGTCCTATGTACTGTATGAGCAAGTGGGTCAAAAGCCAGAGACCGAGAGCTTTGTGTCTCATAGACTCTTGTGCAGCTCACACAATCTGCAGACATATGCGTCACAGGTAGAAAGTGCATGCAAGCAACTGACCCTAGGTAACAAAAGCAGTGAGGCAAAGCACACACACACAAACCAGAGTCAGTCTATTACATACCACACACGATCCTGTTCTGAGGGCTTTGAATCAATTCTGCAATAGAGAGCTGCTGAGGTCAAGTCTAGGCCAGGATCCGAAAGTGATTCCATGGCACAGAATTCTTAAACATAATTAACAGTCAATAGTAGAGTGCTGCCGCTATGAATATGCTGAGTGATTTCCCCTTGCTACTGAACAATAGGACTCTCTTCCTTGCACACTTAGATCTCATTGTCAGCAACATAAGACAGCCACCTACTAATGGATCCCTTCCAGGCCTGTGATTCTGTATCCAGTGAGGTCTAGAATCTTGGTATAAGTTGTTAAATCAGTCAGATCAGTTTGTTTGTAAGATAATGGCCTGAGTTGTCCAGTTAAGTACTGCCATTTACATGTCCAAAGAGATTGTCCTGCTCTCTTAGAGACAAGTTGGGTAACTCTCCACCTCTTCACCTAGTTCAGGGGTCTGCAACCTTTAAGACAAAAAGAGCCACTTGGACCCGTTTCCGAAGAAAAAAAAACTGGGAGCCGCAAAACTCGTCATTATAAAAATAACTTTTTTGTCACTTTTATTATTATTTCTTTGTTTGACCCCTCAGAATTACTCCTCCTCATAGAAATAAACGTTAAATTAACAAGTTACCTTATTTTGTGTGTGTGTTCTTCACTCCCCTTCAAAACAGTGACCAGCTTACATGCCCCCTTTCAATGCAGTGACCAGCGTACATGCCCCTTACAATGTAGCGGGCGGGAAGGTGACGTTGGGACGGTGCGTGACTAACGCATGCACCGCCCCCATGCGACGTCACACCCAGTACAGCGCCCGCCACTGTGGGGAGTGTCGGGGCGCACAATGCGCCTCCTCCCCTCGCTAGTATCCACCCCGGAGCCACAGCAAAGGTGTAAAAGAGCCACATGCGGCTCCGGAGCCGCAGGTTGCAGACCCCTGACCTAGTTGGAAGTGACATCCTCTGGTAAGGTGGAAGTACAAGAAGTACAAGAAGCAACAGCTTTGTGTGTGGTTTGGGGCTGGGGGTGGAAGCTGGAGACACACAGTGGCGGAGGAACCCTCTCTGGCACCCAGGGCGGGGCAGCCCACATGGACTGTGCCTGTGCAGCATCCCGTATAGAGTGCGCACACGCGTCAGCCCGTTTGGTCTCCATGTGAGAGGCAACCCGTACAGACGCCCATATGGATGGCATGTGAGAGCGGCAACCCGTACGGACTGCACACGCCCTTGGCCGCTATACAGCTGGGGGAGGCAGGGGCCATCTTGTCACCCCCGAGTGGCACCCAGGGTGGACCTCAGCCCCCCACTTCGTACGCCCCTGGAGACACAGAGCCATCATGCCCTGCGATGGACCCAAAGCTATGGCTTGGCCAGCTCCATGGAAACCTAACATGGAGGCAAGTTCTGTTGGCGTATTAATGCTGCAAGCCCTTCTATCAGGTTGCATATATGTGCAAAACCATCTATCCTAAGGACACCACAGTCTCCACTGACCTTTATTCCAAGAAAACCGAACCCTGGGTAAGCCCTGGAAGCCCTAGAATTTCTCGCTACTCAGAAACAGGAGAGCAGTAACATTATTATAGGCAACTTGTTCCTCCTCCTGACTTTACTTATGCCAATAGTTCATCAGAACTTAGCCCAGAGACCTACTTCCAATACCACAACAAAGTCATAAAACATAAGAAGAAAAGTACCATTGCTGTGTATTTCCCTCACTGCAGTCTCAAAAATAATTTGCCACACAGCTTAATCTCACGAAAAGGTTGTCTCTGAGCTCAGAGGAGACTTATGATAAGAACTGAATTAAAAAGACTTTCTCTTCACCACCCACAAGAAACCCAAGCACCTTTCCTTGTACTGTAGCCAATGCTAGTCCAACTCTGAGTACAGCCACTCAAATTAATAAACATGACTAACGTTGGTACACTCATTTCAGCTAGCCTACTCTGGCTACAACCCCTGTTTTTCCCCTGTCCTTACATCCCTCATTTGAGCAGCTGCCCCCCCCCCATGTATTTTTTAAAAGAACTTAGCAGCACTGGTGAAGACAGGTTGCTGTTTTTAATGTGCATCTTGATTATTTTTATCAGTTTATCAATAAATTGAGTACTGAAGCAAGCACTTCCTTACACAAACTCCTCCTGCCTTCAGTTTCCCTCCAGCTTCAGACCTTCATTGCTGCTCCCAGCTTGGGCTTGGGAGATACAGAAACAGCGAGCTTGGTAGTAAATGCATCTGATTTGCATTTAATACTAAGGCCTTGGGGGAAAACATCAGTGGGGAAAAGAATGTATTCACAACAATGCAGCTTATGACAGTTTCTTTGCTTCAGATGAAATACTTAGCTGTTGTGTGACAATTATAGTTTATGGCATTTCTCTAACAAAAGTTTTGTTTTGTTTTGTTTTGTTTTGTTTTGAAGAGGTGTTGTCATGGACTGACTTGGATACTGAAGAGTGGTGGGAGGCAGCAGCCAGGGAAGTCCCGCACCAGCCAGGGAAGTCCCAGGGAAGAAGATTCGGAGCCATGGGACTGGTGGTAGGACAATGATGCATGTTCAGAGGGAGAAGATTGGGAAAAGGAAGTAACGGGGTTTAGTGAGCAGGAAGAGGCTATGGCAGAGAGCAGTCCAGAATCAGAAGTGGAGGTTGGAGAGGAGGAGGGGAGGAGGGGAAGAGACAGAGATGAGTCAGGCAGGTGAAGAAGCCAGGCTGTCTCCCCCTCCTGTGATGGGCAACTCCCTTCCCCCCTGGTCTCCCAAAACCCAAAGAGGTGTGAAGAGAGTAGAGCAAGGGGGGGGGGCAAGACAAAGGAGCCTCAGATTGTTTGGGAAGGAACTGGGGGAGGAGGAGACTTAGGGAACTGTGAGGAGGCAAAGGGCCTTCAGTCCTTGCAACTTGCCTCATTGGGGCAATTCCACCAGGAAGACTTGCTGTGCTTACTAGGCCTGGCCTCCTGAGCTGTTTTGTATCATTGAACAAAGAGAGTCAACTTCACTGTGTGATCTGGTCCTGACATCCGCCCTGACAGATGAGGGGGCACTGTATTTTCTGGGTGGGGCTTCACACCACTTCAGGGAACTAATCTCACATTACAGAAGGGGTGGGTGGGAAACACCATATATTAACATTTACAATTATGGAAGGAGCTTTCCTTTCGATTTCTGTTGCAATAGCATTGCTTTTAATTGCTTCTTAAGCTTCTCCACAATTCATCAATTAGTCTGTAATCTGTTTTCCTCTATTTTTGTTGATGGCAAAGCTAAAAAGGTCGCATCTTTCTTTCTTTCTTTCTTTCTTTCTTTCTTTCTTTCTTTCTTTCTTTCTTTCTTTCACATTGTCAAATAAGCATTTAATGGGTATCTTACTTTGTGAGCCATCTGCATCCCCTGAAAGCTAGGTATCATCAATTATAAGTGTGCATTTGTAAATTGGATGCACACACGCATGGAGGAAATAGAAGTGGTTGATTGCAACTGAGCCATGGTGTGAAAATAAGTCTATATTTGCTAATGTCTACATTTTTCATATGCCAACCACAAAAATATCATTAATAATAATTTTAAGGAAAACCCTTCCACTTATTGTCCAGTCACCTGGACAATACCTGGACAATTACAAATGCTTTTGTGTGATTGAGAAGTTTTAATATATGAGATCAATTCCCCGCCCCGCCCCCCCGTAGCAAGCAATTGTGTAGGGCACAGGGAACCAACAGTGATAGGAGCACAGTTTTGCACGTTTTGTTATCTTTTCCTTTATTCTTGGCCAGATACAAACTATGCTTCTATGGGTATAGTGGTAGTTAATCAGCCTGGGCAGGTGTCCAGTTTGAGTTCTCCTCCAATCATTTCCCCTCATGAAAAACCATTTGTGGCAAAGACACAGGGAAAAAGGCACACAGAATTCCATCTAGTACAGTATTAGTTTATTTACCCCCCTTGGTATTACAATAGTATAAAAATATGACTCCTTAGTAGCTGTGCCCAGAATGTCATTTTCAGTCCATTTCATGGTGTGGGTTGGGTTAGTGTAGCCTGCAGTTACATAAGCTACCAAGCTAAAATGGAGGACTTGATCCATCATAAAAATGACTACTTCCTGCAAAATCTGGAAGTCCAAGCAAGCAAATCGTCAAGGGATCGTTTCAGATGAGATGCCAAATGCCTGTCTGACTGAAACTGTAGGATACATGTGGGAAACCATTAAGCACACTATGCACCTGCTATTCTTTACAGAGTAAAGGGAGAGAGCAAGCTTCCCTCAAAGGATTAATAGCACCCCCCCCCCCCGTTTTCATTGAGGTGACAGTGCATGGGGAAAGAGGGTTTCATTTATTTATTTACTGAACTCTCCCTGCCACAGTCCTGATCTTGCTTCCTCCCATCCACTTTCATGGCTGTTGTTGAAAAATAAAATAAAAAAGATTCACATTAAAAGCTTGCAATTAATGTGAGATGCTGTTGGGCACCTTGCTACTGCTCACTAATTAGGCAAATTTACAACTACAGTTTGCATGTTTGAAAAAGGAAGCTCCCATTTTCTTGGTTGCTGTTTCTTTGAACTTTATGGTGACCTTCCAAGGGCAGTCATGGCCAAACTTTCCTTTAAAGCTTTTCAAAAACTAAGGAAACCCCCATGATGTTGCAGTGACTGGTGGTTGTTGTTTTTGGTTTTTTCTACACTGTGGTACTCCTGACTTTTTATGGGCATGTGGTCCTTTTATGAAGTAAAACTGCTGTTCTGTCCTCTCTCTTTTGGGTGATATATTTCCTCTTTTACCTTTGAAGAACTGTAGCACCATCACATCATCAGGCAGCCCCACCCATATTTTGGGCACCTGAGAATGTCCTTGCAAGAAACACTTGCAGAGCTTTTCCATGCAAGGGCAGATCCAGATTGCCCCAGGGTGCCCTCTTGTTTGGAACCACAGGCCTTCCTGTAAATACGCACATAGTTATTTCTCATGGGCCCCAAATGCATGGAACAAAGCTGCTGAATGGGCAGGGGTGGGGAGCAGTTTAGCCTGTGTGCTCGGTGCCCCCCCCCCCCGCCATAGCAGGGAAATTTTGCTTGTCAAATTTCGGTTTCTCACACAACTGTTCAACTAACAAATCATCTGCATATGGCCTCCAAGACCTTCCAAAATCTGTCATGTATTTTTAAAAAGAAGCAAATGAAGTTTTGCATTTTGGGCTTTTTCATTTACATTTTTGGCTGCTGCCAAAAGTTATTATTATTTCTTATTATTTCTTGAATTTATATACCGCCCTATAGCTGGAGGTCTCAGGGTGGTTCACATAAAAAGATGATGGTATATCTTGTTTCTTGTGCAACCCTAAAGCCCCACATTTTAAAAATCAAATTTAAATAATTTTTAGAATAATAATAATATGTTACTTTCTGGTCCCCTAGGCACTCCTCTGTGATGCCAAAAAGGGTTTTTTGTGGTTCCCCCAAGCCCCACCTGTCCTTTAAAGAAAACCTCACACATTTAAGTTCACCACACCTACTTTGACACTGAGCCCCTGGACGTTGTGTGTGTGTGTGTGTGTGTGTGTGTGTGTGAATAAATCAACATATTTACAAAAGAAAGCAACACATAAAGCAAAGTATCATAGCAATGAATATATGCCATTTACATATGACATATTGTAGCGTTTTGTTTTGGTTTCTCAGATGTCCAAGTCATTTCAAAGAGAGTTTAGCTCTGTGCATCTTTCCATTAAAGACTATGTGTGTTCAGAGATCTCCACTCATGTTCCTTGCAAGCAATATATTTAAGAAAGCAAAACCAGGTTACATAAAACGGGACACCATGGAGGGTTAACCTAGAGCAGCCTTTCTCAACCTTGGATCCCCAGATGTTGTTGGACAACCACTTCCATCAACCCTGACCGCTGGTCTGGCTAGCTAGGGATGAGAGGGGTTGTAGTCCAACAGTAGCTGGGGACCCAAGGTTGGGAAAGGCTGACCTAGAGTGTTTATGTGGCCCTTGGGCTGAAAAGGGTTAGCTCCATCCCTTGTTAAAGGAGCAGGTGAACAAGAGAATCACTTTGTGTGGTTTCTTTTCAGCCACCAGTTTTTATTTTTTGTCTCTCAAGAAAGGTTTGATTTGGGGGGGGGGGGATATTTCGATATTAAATTATAAGTAGATTTCATGCAGAGTGGGTGCTGACCATGTAAACCCCTTCCCAACCAGTCCCCTTGCTTTTGAGAAACTTTTCCTTCTCCCATATGAGTGCTGCCATTTCAGTGAGATCTTTGTGGGAAAGGTCTGTCAAAAGGCACAAAAGCAGGCCAGGTCCCAGCCCAATACATTGATATATTGAGAGCTCCAGCAATAGCAGCAATGCATTTACCAGAGAGAAAGTATTCTCCTGGATAGAAGCACCGGCCAATTTAAATGTTATTCTGAGCAGAGAATAAGAAAAATTTCATGCAGTTTGAGACATCCTTTTTAATTACATACACACACTGACTGGGGAATCTTTGCAAGTAGGATAGGCTAATGCCCCTAGTCCCCTTTTATTGATACAATATGCTATATAATCTTTTATTCTATCATATCCTAAGTCTCTTGTAAGGATGCACATAACTTACAGCTATGCCTAACATTACCACTTGACATGGCTTGTGCATGTTATGCCAGCATTATTAATTTTTACTATTTTTAAAAAACACACACATAGATTTGAGCCTGAGCTGAAGAATTCCCTTAGCAAATCCAAAAGCTGCAGCTATGTATGTCTAAAAACACTCTTCAAAAATAAGCTTATGGCTTTGCAAAGGGATGATCTGACTCTGAACGTTTCTGGTCGTCTGCCAAGTCAGCCTGGAGTATCGGTCACCAGGCTAGTCTTTAAGGGCACACACAGAAGGCTCATCCCCAGATTAGAAATAGAAATAGCCATAATTCTCTCAAAAACAATGCTAAATCCTTTCCAGAGCTGAACAGAAAAGCCAAACCTGCAGTCAATCATGCAGCCCTCACTCCACGGGATCAGGGCGACCAAAGCTAAATTGACACCTCAGATTTACACTACAAAAGCCTGAACAGATTGGAAAATAAATTTGGCAACCGATCAGCAAATCCACAACCTGAAATCAGCAGACAGCATCACTGTAGTAAGGCTGTGAAGTGCATCAATATGCAAAACATGTCTTTATGATCTCTAGGTTGGCATTATCAGGAAACTCATAAAATTCCATATGAAGATACACTTATAGCTGGTCTCACAGTTGTCCTACAATTCCCCCCCCCCCAAAGTCTTCTCATGCAAAGGAAGCTTCCATTCTTTTGCCTTGTTTGCAAAGCAAATCCTAAATTTCTTTTTTAAATTATGTGGGTATAGGGTTGAGTTTATTTTATGGTTGTGAGGTGGCTATAGGGTGGGGTGTGTGTGTTTCCCATCAAACTTTTCTCTAGCACTCAATCGTCTTCTTTCCTGGCTGATCCTCCTGATCTCTTAAAGCCCCATGTGATGTGTTTGACACGTTGCAGCTGGGGAGGCTGGCCACGGAGGGCCTGAGAGCAGTGCACTTTCACCTAAAAATAAATAAATCTGCACTGATAGCTCTTTCTATATGACCAATGGCCAGGTGCACATGTGGACTTTAAAAAAAAAATATTGAAGTACATTTTAAAATGCATACTTTGTGATGTGATTCATTTCAGACAAGGCATGTTTAGAGGAATCTGAGCAGATTTAAAATCAATTGATCACACACTAGTGTGGAAATGGGATGGACCACATGGCAAAACAAGGGATATCTGGCAAGTAGAGTTGTCCATCATTACATAGCGTTTGTGCCTAAGAATGAGAACATCTGTAGAAAGTGATGACATCACTGCAACAGCTTCCCATGGGCTTGAAGCCACAAAGCCTTAGGTTGGAAGAGCCTGGCCTTAGTGGCTCAGCCAGGAACTAGCTTTCCTGCTGTGATCTGTGAGTGTTCTTCTCTCTCCACAGGTTACTTAGCTGCTTTCGGGAGCTATGGTGCTTTACTATGTGTCAGTTATTACTGAGATAGCGTAATGAGCTTGTTAGCCTGTCAAAGAGCATGTTAATTTCACTTCAGCTTTGTTAATTTCCCTCCCTTTGGTAAGTTCCCTGACGCTGCCTCTGATCTTGATAACTTGACAGCAGTGCTGCTGTTTATGAGCAGTGCCAAACAAAACACATACTCCGGGGATAAGTGCCTATGGGGGTGGGGGATGACTACTAAATCAGGAGTATCCATAATGTTTACTGGAAAGAGACATTAATTAAAGCAGTATTTCAGGGCTCATAAGAAATATCTGGATGAGAATTCACGTAAATGAGCACACAGATGAATCAAGCAAAGCCCAAAGTGTAGTTAGCTTACAGAAGGCAGGATTCTTCACTAGTTTCATGCACATATTTGCATTATTTGTATGTGAATATAAAAGATGGGAGGATCCGTTGCTTAGCCAATGGATCAGCTGTGCTCTACACCTGAAAGGTCCCAGGCTCAATCCCAGCCATCCAGTTAAACAGATCTCAAGTGGCTGAGATGGAAGGACCTGTTAAGTTGTGAGTTGACATAGCAGCCGACACAGCAATTTTTCCAAAGCAGCTCTTTATTTTGTAAGCTGGAACAGAACTAAGCTGAGGGGCTCAGTCAGCCTACTTATATAGAGCTACAGAACAATTGTAACTGTTGCAACGTTCTAAAACTATCCAATCACTGAACGTCACTTTTCGATCCTTCATTTGCATACAAAACTATCCAATCACTGAACGTCACTTTTCGATCCTTCATTTGCATACAAAACTATCCAATCACTGAACGTCACTTTTCGATCCTTCATTTGCATAACTATCTACAGTATCCGCCTGCTGGCCCAGGGTGAGAACTTCAGTACATAACAGGACCATTCAAGACTTTGCCGGGAGGATAAGGTTGGGGTGAGATGTAGGGTGGTGTCCCTTAAATTGTGAGAGCTGAGCCTGGGATCTTGGAGACCCATGGCCAGATAGAGAGATAAGCACAGCATGGGCTGAAATGGTCCAGTGGTCTGACTCAGTATGCAGCAACTTCTACACATATATTGTTCACTTATTTTGATTTATATTCTATTCTGTCCCAAGTTGTGAAAATGGTGTACAAAACACAACATTCACAATCAAAATGATACCACCTCAAACTATAAGGATTGCAAAAAATACCCCCAAGAAACCCATATGTTACATTCTGGGTGGTCATTAAGTATATTCTTTCAGTTACTCCACTTAGTTAACAAAACCATATAATACAAACCAGGTGATACCAATCCTGCACTGCCAATGTGCTTGCCTCTGCCATGTAAAATACACAAGCAGAGAAAGCTAGTAGAACTTGAAGCTTGCAGAACTAGACATCCCTTTACCACCTCCCACTCCTACTGTGGAAATTCCGGAAGTGTTTGGGAACCTGTAGCTGTATCCGAGGCACTTCTCTGTAGCTGTGAAGAGATGTATTTTTGCTCCTGAAAACAAAAATCTCAAATATTCATTAGATTCACGTTCTGTCCACTGTCAGGCTCCTCATGCATGTCTCCAGCAAGGACTGGCACCCAAATTGATAAAATCAGCTTGCACATGACAAAAGAGAGAAACTATATATGAAAATGGCAGGTCTGACACAACATAATGTTAAACAGCTGCTCGAGACAAAGGGAAAGTACGTTTGGCCATCTCTTTTGTCCTTGAATATGTTCCAGGCACAAATGATGCATTTCTAATCAAGGAAGTGTTGCACACGCCACTCCAGTACATAGCCCAGATCAAATCTTGTCATATCTTGAAAGGTACATAGGAGATAAAGGGATGGGGTCCCCCCCTTTTGCAGTCATCCAACCATAAGTGACCACTGCCACCAGACTTTTTCATTATTCTTCCTTTTCCAAGGATATAATATATCCCAATTTTATAACTTTATGTTGATCATAGTTTTCCTTTAGTAGCTTTCTAGATCTTAATCTTGTGGTCATTGCTCCCAAAGAATGGCGCCTTTATCGTGGAAAGTTCACAGGCAGTTTCAAAGCAAACTTTTTTCCTGCATATTAAGAGTGAGTTGGTGCATAATAATGCTGCAAGAACCAGTAAAATCCTGAAAAACTGAGCTTACTCTGTGAGGCGTCCTTTTTCAAAAGTCGTGATTTCCAACACAGAAGCTGACACTTGTGAAATTTTCTGGTGCATTTTATTTTGGTATATGCCAGATGTCATTATTCATTGCAAAGTAAGACAACTGCAGTCATGAAGGCTTCTGAACTCCTGATCAGATTAAGCATCATTTCTTAATTTGACTAAGGGGTCATCCAGAATTGCTTTTGTGCTGTGCTTTCCAGGCACAGGTCTGTGCTTTAATGCTCTATGTCCAAGTGTTTTGTTTTGTTTTTATGTCCTGGCACTCTCCCCAGGAAAATCTGTGTTTTGCTGCTGAAATAGAGCAAACAGGCATCCAAGGAAAACTTGACTGCAATTTTCTGCAGTGGCTCCCCCCTTGTGGAATGCTCTCTCCAGGGAGGGTCGCCTGGTGTGTTTATTAGATACCTTTAGGCACCAGGTGAAAACCTTTCTCTAGAACTACTATGCCTTTGTCTGATTAACATTCTATATTCTTTCAAATGTGTTTGTGGGGAGCGTTTCGGGGGTTTTATGTATTTTATGTCCTCATTTTGCATTTTTATGTTGTGAACTCTGATCTTTGTATGAAAGGTGGTATACAAATTTAATAAATAGTAAATACTATTACTAATAATTAAAGCCCAGACCTGTGCCTAGAAACACAGCACAAAAGGAAGTCAGAATAAGTCTTTACATGTAACTCTGTTATTCTATTTCTTTTTTTTTTTAATGAATTCCACTGTGCTACTAAGGCTGCATTTTAAAGTGAAATGCTTGTGTGGGTGGGGAGACATCTTAAAACATTTTCCCACCGAAGAATCTCCCTCAAGTTAATTTTATCCATGTTGAGGGGGGAAATGTGGTTATTCATGTTTTCTTCATCGTGGGGGCATATTGTGTGTGTAATTTGCCAAGGAAAAATCATGCAAGGGAAAGGATTAAGAAACTCCTCTGTGCCAGTCTCATTCTCCAAACGACAGTCTTAGGCATTGTATTGTATAAAAGAAAACAATCTCTGAAAATGCTTTCCCCTGTGTGCATAGATGATGTGAGCCTATTCTTGTTATCCAAATGTAATTTTATTGGTGCAGTTAGCGCTGTGCATTCAATATTCCAAGTAGCTCTGTGCATGCCACGCTACTTTCCTCTGCTTCTGGGATAAGCCAAGGCATGGAGTCATCAACCTTTGGGGGACAGCGGGCACATTTCCACTTTTGAGAAAGTCCTTTGGTCACAAAAGAGCCGCCATGGGGTGCAACATAACAGAAAATAACAGATGCTCTGGGGGCGACATATCTAAGGGGAGGGTGCAGGCGTGCTTCCCTCCCTCCAATTAATGGAAAATAAGGCAGCTACATCAGGCACCATGGCTCTTGTTGCATGTTGAGGTCCCCAAGCCACCCCCTAAATAATTCACAATTCACACAGAATTTTTCTTTAGGGTTTTTGGCATAATTTTGGCCACAACTTTATTAAAATGCATAAATGTGATTGGTTACGACTATCTGTCCCCGCCCCAGGACAGAACTGACTTCTGGATTTCAGCAAAAGCCACTAAGGGAAAACAATATTGGGGAGAGAATGGAGCTGGGCACCAGACCCTCACCTCTCCCTGCATGCTCCCAGGGGCTTGCGTGGCCCTAGCCCCTTGCCAGGGATTCGGACAAATGTATGGCAAACCTCTGGATTCCTTTAATGGAATTCTCTTGCAGCAGCAGCATTGGAGGGGCAGGCACAGCCAACTCTTACCCCTCCACTAACCAAATTTTAACCAATGCCTACCCACAACCTTACAAGTTGTGATGATTTGCAAATGCAAATGGCACCAGCCAATCTGTCAAATGGACAAAATTCCTACCAGGCCCCTGCCCCAAAAGCAGACAACCCCATGAGAGGCATAGCAATGTCAAACACAACCAGTGGCGTAGCGTGGGTTGTCAGCACCCGGGGCAAGGCAAGCAATTTGCGCCCCCTAACCCGTGGATTTGCGCCCCCTAACCCATGGATTTGCGCCCCCTAACCCCCAGATGTTGCGCCCGGTGCGGCCAGCCCCCCCTGCACCCCCACGCTACGCCACTGAACACAACAGCCCTAAATTAGGGAGGGTGGGCAGGCGATCCGATGCATGCAGCAAAAGAGACTACACCAAGCTGTGTGCCAAGAATATATAACCTTCAGGCCAACCCTCTAAATGGTAACATCAAAATCTCCCCAACAACCCAACTTGGCCCAATCACAGTCATGCCATCCAAACGGTCCCGCCCAGCAACTAAGGGGGTGTCTTGCTAGACCCCACCGCAACACGTGCTCTCCATGAAGGAGAACACGCTCTCACAAAAGAAGCTCAGAACACAAGGGAGGGCATGTGCACAATCCTGGCATCCAATTAAATGTAGTCATATTGAAGGTGGCATGTGCCATGTGGGAGGTCAAGCCATTGCAAAATAAAAAAAGGAAAAAAAAAAACCTGAGCAGAAACAAGTCTCTTGTGCTTTGTGGATTTTTGAGGGGTATTTACTTTGATGAGCATACTGGCCTCTACAGGGACTGTGTGGCAATGAGCACTCCCACTTTACATTGTGGGTGCCCTTTGTGGGATCACGCCTGGCGCTACAGTTCCCAGGGAGCTTACTGGCAAACAGGGGCTGACTTGCCTCTCAGTGTTAATTTTTGGAGGTTCACGCACAGCTACAATAATCAGGTTTTTTGCTGGAGGTGGGGCCAGCCCCATTTATAAATAGGAGGTGGAGCCAACAACAGCCAGGCAGTCAGCTCTGGAGATTCACCCTCCCTTTGTTTAATGTTTCTTGTTTGCAGGTTAACTTTTTCTTCCTCTTTAGTGGGCGCTGCTGTTGAAGGACCAGGAAGAAATTTTCCTGCATTAGCAGGTTTTGTCTTCCCCATAGCAATTCGTCACAACTTTTGTGGTTATGGCCTTGAGTAGAATCCTTTAGTCTTTTCTTCCCTATACGGGGGGGGGGGCATTGTGCCTAACCCCCCTGTGGCAGCGATTCCAGGGTCCCGCTCTTAAAGGGGTTATATATATGGGTGTCACTGAAAGGTCATCAGTGAAGCACCCTGCATGCGGGGATATAGGATATTTGGCTGCCTGCTACACTTACGTCTTGCAGAGCACCCCCATATCCAATTTACCCTGGCGAGCCCGTTCCCCCCGGCTGGGGGGCTGGGAGGGACACACACCCAAGGCCTAAGTCAAGGTCTTCCTACATTTGGAAGTTTAATAAAGTTGTGGCCTAATTTTAATTCCATATAACGTTTTCAGAGTCCTTATTCCTTCCTTACGATCCCTGGGGGCTGGGGCTGTCGCTGCCTGGTCTCACAATAGGAACTAAGATATATAATGTAAAAGATGAAATTAAAAAATACTTGTCTCTCCCTGATCAATCACTAAATGAAGTTTTAACTTGTAACTTCTAAGTAAATACAAAGAGAATTAACAAAGATAACCATTTACTGCTAGGCACTTGTTTTTAATCTGAAACAGCATTAAATAAGCACATTTATCTAATGACTCAGTAATGATCAAATGTAGCAATGAAGACTTTTTGGTCAAGAAGCCCAAGAATGGTCTGGAACTATGAGAAATAATTATAATAATGCTGGCATTTGTCTGTCTTGAGAGACAATGGAGTGCACCTCCAGGGATGAAGTCAAATCACTGTGCTGGCAGCACCTAAGTGACCTCCCTGGGGCGCAAGCCTGGGCAGTGTGTCTGGAGGTCCTGGGCTACTCAGAGGACAAGAGCCCACTCTCAGCTTCACTGATGTGGTCCAGAGGAAAGCAGAGCAAGACATTTGGCACCAGCTTGGCTGCGGGAGTTACCAGAAGGAGAAGTATAAGGCGCCATCCAACCATTTTAGGGACTCCAGATTTGTGCAGGATTTACTCCTTAGCCTTTTCTTCTCCCAAAGATGTCCCACAGGGCAGTGGAGGTTTAGGATCAGAATTTTCCTTCTCCTAGATGGGCTCCTTTCCCAGGTTGATGAACCCCGTCTGCCCCTCACTACCTTCTACAACATCTGCAGAAACCGCCTTCTTGACTGTTAGACCCACTATTGGTCTCATCTGCTCAATCCGCCAGAGCCTGCCTTCACAAGCAGGGGAAGTTCCAAACTTACCAAGGGTTTAAGACCCATTGGCTACCCTCTCCTGATTTAGCTGGCTCATCAAAGCCACTGTCACATGCTGACTTCTTCTAGGGGCCACAGGTGAGAGCAAACTGCAGGGTGAAGACCAACGGTAGACAAACTCCAGAAGGACCGTGACATGTCCTCCACCAGAGGTACCCCTGCTAACAACCCATACACCCTCTGAGAATAGCAGAGAGCAAACTAAGGTAGTAACTGTTATCTTATATGTGCCAGCCTATCAGATCAGAACATTCTGATAAGATAAGAGACCAAGCTGTCAGGGTCTCAAACAGGAATCCTCATGATCAAATGAATCACTTAAGACTGTCTTTGGCCACAGTTCAGAACCACCTTCAGGCAGAGAAAGGACTAGAGATGAGCAGAATCACCAGCCCCTATGGCTGTCAGGCAGGATGAAGTTGCTAGATTATACAAGGCTTGCTTTGATAGAAATAACCTTGCATTCTCCCTTTGCCAGGTTGACAGAATAGTATCATTTGTACTTCAGGTTCCAGGGTTTCTATCTTCCAGCTCAAGTTCTCAGCTGTGGTTCCATAACTGAGCTCAGAGCCCACTACCTCAGTCATGTCTTGACATAATTTAACTGGCCAAAACATTGGGATTGGGACAATGTTGTCACCTGAAGATATGTCCTACTAATTTCTTACAATCTGATTTTGTAAAATACACACTAGCAGGGGGTTTGAGTGCAGCGTGTAGAACCTAAGAGCACATTGTGAGACCTCACAGTGTTGCACTTCCTTGGGGTGCCCAATTCATTTCTTGACTATGTCTCTGAGACAGTGGGTTAAGACTCTTCAAATGAGGAATCAGAACCCAGTGCTCCATCCGTGTATCCAGCTGCCCAAGACCCCTTGGTAGTCCTCAGTAGAAATGCAATGTGAGTGTCAGGCGTGGAGTATCTTCTCCTCCCCCAGTAGCCTCAGAAGCAAGAAGAACAAACAGTTCATATTTTATGGCTTTTTATTCAGTCATCTGGTTGCAAGACAAAAGGTCCATGTCTCCACGTATAGGAGATATTGGCTACTCTGAGCCCCTCCTCTTCCATCCCCAACAACATCCTGAAAATCTACGGGAAGTCCCAGGAGTCATACTCCTTTGCATACTTTGTTCTTGAATGTGTAGAGACCTACAAGCCCTTGGAGGATCTTCCAGACTCTCCAGAGAGGTCTCTGCTGGCTGCTCTCTATCTCCCCCCTCCTCCTCCACTGTCTCGTAGCTAGACATTTCTTTACACAGCTGTGAAGCAGCCCTGTCTCCTTTTCCTTCTGAAACTGTTGGAGATGGGGGGGGGACTTCCTACTCCCCCCTTCTTCTCAGAGGAGCTAAGCAGACTGAGGGGACCTTTCCCATCTCTCCTGTCCAGACCATTCCGTGACAGTGAGCAAGGCTCTCAGCCACAACTCAGCTTCCTTTAAGACTCTTGCCAAGACATTGGCTGAACTTGCTTTACAATTTAGGTGCTTAGCTGAACTAGAACTCATGTTGAAGTCACATCCATTCCTCCTAGGATTTTGCACTGGGAGCAATCCCAGGTCTTGATTTGTCTGATCCAACCCTGACTATTGGATCCTTGCCGCAGCTGAGTTTCTTCCTTTCCCTGTTCACCATCTCATGGGCTCACTGCTTTGCCAGAACAGGATATACTTAAAGTCATTGAGGCAATGCAGTAAATCAAAGAAGACTCTGACATACTACGATAGGAATATATATCATGTAATGATGTGCTCCAGTGCATTGTCTAGATCTAAATGAGCATTTTTAGAGGACAACTGAAAATAGGCTGCAAGATTAGGCAATTTCTGAGAAGTTAAAAATGAAAAGCAGCAAAGAGTTTCCATTCAGTCCTAATTACAACACTAAACAATGCGTGTGGGGGCTGGGTGAGAGAAGGATACAGAGATTGGACAAGTGGTGGCTGTTCCCCAGTGGGACTGGTAGGACAGAAGACCCAACAGTAGGTGGAGACAGAACCAATGACCAGGCAGAGTAAACTTATCCGGAGTTTTGTTGTTGTTGTTGCTGCTGCTGTTGTTGTTGCTGTTGTTGTTGCTGCTGCTGTCCCATTGCTCTCCTGCTGAATCAGAGCAAACAGCAATCGGGTTTTCCCTGGATTGACCAAAAAAACCCACCAAAACAAAAAAAAACCCTACCTGGACATGGAGCTTTGAAACCTGGACCTGTGCCAGGAAAGCCCGGCTCAAAAGGAAGTCTGGATGAGCCCTAACTCTAGTTTTGCCCCCTTCCTCCTTAGAATCATAAAATCATAGAATCCTAGAGTTGGAAGAGACCACAAGGGCCATCGAGTCCAACCCCCTGCCAAGCAGGAAACACTCCTTCCGGCTGACTCATCCAACCCAGACAGTAAGGCGCTTGGTGCTGGCAGGCAGTGTCTCCCCCAGGCTGATGGTCCAAAGGGAAGTAGGAAGATTCAGGTCTGGTGGAGGGCACACCAGTATTGGTGGGGCAGGGCTCCATTTACCTCCATGGACCAGGGTCTGCTGGATTTGACAATTACTCTAACAAAATCCAGTTGGTTCTCTGCCTTTACTCTCCAATAGCATAATAACAAATTGATATCAACCTAAAGCTAAGCAACCAATTAATCACCATTAGCTTCAAATGGGGTATCAAGTGCAGTATGATTGATTTCTGTACATAGGGATTGAGTGCTTTGAACAGGTGGCCAACTTATAACAACAATTTCAGACTCTGTGAAGGAATACTGTGTTTTACAGTGACATTAAAGTTCAAATGAAATATATCCTGCTGAGCTTAACAATTAGCTAATGTCACTTTAAAAGCCAGAGTAAACAAATCAGACGCCAGTGCAGGCACTGGAGGGGGAAGCAGACACTTTGTGGTGTTAAGAGGGTTTGTGTTTTGAAAAGAGAGTTACAATGAAAGGAATGTTGCAGGATGAAGATTCAAGGAGCCCTTCAGTGTTGACATTCAAAAAAAAGTCTCACATGCCAAATTTACCTAGAAAGGTGGATTTTCCATTATTGTCAAAGAGTTTGGGGTCTCAATATTAGATAATAACCAAAAGCTAAATTTTCAGAGAAAGGTATTGGGTCACATGAATAGGCTAGAAACCAAAGCAAAACAACCCTAAATAAACATTGAGTAGACATGAAAGTGGTTTATTGATAACCCTACTGGTCCTTCTTCAGAGAAATTGAGAGAACAATGACTCAACCTTCAAATGTGCTACCTCTTCTGAATTTCGAGTCACTATTCTCTGAATTTTCCCATATCAGGATTTATAGGGTCCTAAGCCCATCGGAAGTCCTGGTGTGCTCTGGTCCATGGGGTCACAAAGAGTTGGACACGACTAAACAACTAAACAACAACAACAAGCCCATTGGTGTGGTTTTTTGGTGTGTGTGTGTGTTTGCTTCTGCTTCCAGTTTCCTTTTGAGATTCCCATTTTTGAGGCACAGAATAAACCAGCCAACCAAAGGGCAAATATTTTATTTTATTTTGATAAAAGCTTTGAGACTTACATGTTTAAAGGTGACTCGGAACTGATCCAGAATGTGGCAGCTAGACCGCTGACAGGGAGTGGCCACCAGGACCATATAACACCAGTCCTAAAGGATATTCACTGGCTCCCAGTATGTTTCTGAGTACTAAATGGCCTTGGCCCAGTATACCTGGAGAGTTTCTTCTCCAGTCATTCCGTCCGGGCACTGAGGTCCTCCTCTGAGGGTCTTCTGGTGGTTTCCTCCCTGCAAGGAGTGAGGTTACAGGGAACCAGGCAAAGGGCCTTCTCAGAAGTGGTGCCCGCCCTGTGGAACGCCTTCCCATCAGATGTCAAGGAAATAAACAACTACAGTCATACCTTGGGTTGAAGTCGATTCAGGTTGAGCATTTTTGGGTTGTGCTCCGTGGTGACCCAGAAGTAATGGAACGTGTTACTTCCGGATTTCGCCGCTCGCGCATGCGCAGACGCTCAAAATGACATCACGCACATACGCAGAAGCGGCAAATCGTGACCCGCAGACGTGGGTTGCGTTCTGCTCTGGATGCGAACGGGGCTCTGGAATGGATCCCGTTCGCATCCAGAGGTACCACTGTATAAGACATTTAGAAGACACCTGAAAGCAGCTCTGTACTGGGACGTTTTTAATGATTGACATTTTATTATGTTTTTATATTTTGCTGAAAGCCACCAATTATTATCTAATTGTCCTGATCATGTTAAGGTTCTGCAAATGCGGTGGCAGACATCTGCTTCTATATGACTGGATCATGTATAGAAATGTATGTTAAATGTGTGAGTCTCCTACTAGCTGAGTTCACCCAGGCCTAGTTAGGTTCTCTAAATGCCAGCAGTGAGCTCCTCAAGATAACCATAAAATGGATGTTTTAATCCTTCCTGGTCGTGCTGAACACCTGATTGACAGGCTCCAGATTATCTAGCCAGCTCAGTGCCTGGGCAGCTCTAGGAGCTGCATGAATGGACCTTGAGATTGGGGCTGATGGTGCAATAATCTGATATATCTGATATAGCTTAGTGGTTAAGAGCTTGAGCTATGAATTGGGAAGTCCTGTTTCAAATCATGCCTCTGCCATAGGCTCAAAAGGTGACCTTAGGCAAACCACAATCTCATAGCCTCAGCCTATGCGGGTTAAAATAGAAATGCAAAAGTATATTTGTAGCAGATGCATCCCCCATGAAGTCATTCATGTTTTGGGCTAGCAATGAGGCAAAATACCTGGCACCCACATTCTTCAGCTGTTTATCTTCAGAAGACTTATTGAAAGAGTGAAACCAACTCAGACACCTCAGAATTTATCTAAATGTGGTTTCTCTCACCATGCGAAAATTAAGCAAGAGGTAAGGAGAATAGCTCTTTCATATATTTTTTTTTAGAGTGAAAGAAAACAAGTAGAGAATGAATTCTGCATAATTTACTTATTTGGCGTACAAAAATGTGCCTTTATGACCCTGTTACAACTTTTTAAATATTTTAAATAGGGATCACACAGTTGTTTTTATAGCTCTGCATTTTTATCTAAACAACTACAATAAATGAAGGTTTTGTTTTTTTAAGCTGCTCTGTGGGGAAATACTGCTTGAGCATGTTATGAATGCTAATGGCAAAGAACAGGCAGCAATTAACATGTTAAACTTCCAGAGACTATTTGCATCATTTTTGCCTCCTTAAAATGTGTCTGCGGCAAGTTGGGTTTTGGTGTAAATGAAAATACTTATTAAATGTCAGTCGCAGTAATAAGTGATTGATATCTAATTAATGTGTCATATGTGATAGTTTTTAAATGTTAATTAATGCCTAAAATCTCTCTAAGTGCTGCTTGACCTATTAATTAATATTAGACAAAAACATATAATTGTCTCCTAAATGAAGTGGATCCCAGAAGTGTTGCACTGGAAGTGGTTCCAGAAGGAGAGTGTCATGATGGCAAGATTTTTTTTTAAAAAAACAGGATTTAACATAGGAATAATACAAGGAAGGGTCGTGGTTAGGCTAGAAGAGAATGATTTTCAGCAATGCCAATGTGATATGGTTGAGAACTGGTGAACCACCAAACTGGTAGTTTTATTGGGCAAAATGTTTATGCCAGCAAAACGGCAACACATTATCAGCAGGGCAGAGATATTATTGTTGTGTACAGACTGACACACCAGTCCATTTGATTATGATCTGGGTAGGACCATGATCACATGAATATTAGTTTTTTGCACTCTGTGATTTAATCCATGTGTGTATGTGCTGGTGTGCATACGGAAAACTGTGGCAAACTGCACATGTGAAGTGTTCTGAACAACATCTGAGGAAAAGGCCTATGGAAGGAATTCCATAAAGCATCCCTGTTCCTGAATGGATCTACTGATCATATTTTGGTGATTCAGAGAAGGAAGGCTTCCAGCAGTCCCCTCCTTCGGCTGACAGCCCACATGTCCTCATTGCACATGGTTCATCTTGGAAATGTCAGGATGCAACTGGAGGCTGGCATGTCTGCATGGAGATGAGTAGAGAGAGGAACCTTCAAGTTCCCTTTACTGTCATTTCTGATGTCACTGAGATAGATGGGGCTCTTCCCAGACAACCTGCTTGGCACTTTATAATCATATCAAACACATGGTGTAAATACAGTATTTTCTATCCATAAAAGCAGTGTTTTTTTCTTAAAAAAAAAGTGTTTAGGGGTACTCTCATTTTCCTAATCATATTGAAATACTGCCCCTCAATGAGGCCAAACTTAGATTCACATGTTTAGGGGTGTGCATACCCCTGTGTACCCCCCAGAAAAAAAAGGACTGGAAGAAGCTATTGGAGACATTTCCCTTCTGAGTGGCAAATGGGTTGAGTGACTCTCGGAGGATTGTCATAGCTTTCCATCTCACAAATGCCAATAAAGATTCACGTGTAAATGAGAGCATTAAATCTATCACTTCTCTGAGCAATAAAGCAATAGACCAAACTCTGGGGAGATTGGTATTGTGGGGTTTGTTCCACATTTAGTGTATCTGTCCCCTGGTGTACATGAACTGGAATAAGATAGATGACATTTTAATTAATAATCACACAAACTGTACTGTTGAATGTCAGTCCTAAGCATCATTGCTCAGAAATGAGCTTTGTTGAAATCAGTGCAGATTCTTACTTCCCAGTTTCTATGTGGAATCACATTCATGGGTGAGGTTAGGAAGGAAAGAGGAGCGGTTCCCCATAGCTGAGGATGGAGTCATTGATCGGGGGGTGGGGTGGCTAATGGTCACCTCTGACGCTGGCTCTGTAGAATGTCATTGCCAGCTTTACATTGATACTCAATGGAAAGTTCTGTCAGTGCAGAAATGTTTGACTAGTCACTCATACAAGACAGTTATTGTTCATTTTTTAAACCAGCACTGAACTGAGTTATTTACAACATTTCTTTGTTTACATGCAGCACAATAAATCAGAAAGATTCACTGAAACATACAAACTTGGAGATAGTGAGAGTGAGTTAAACAATAAGACTTGGAATTTACCTAGCATATTTTAAATGTTCCACATAGGTCCACCAGCCTATGCCTTACCCCCTATCCCCAGAAAATGGATTGTTTTACTGTGACATACAGAATGAGTGGCTTGAGGGCAGGATCCAGCTGGGTCTGCTCAGTTAGTGACTCCCCCCCCCCCAGTTCTCAGGGACATAAGCCTTGTGGAGTTGATGTCTAAATCTGGCTTGAGTGGTCCAAAATGGACCAACAGCACAAAGGAGTCGTGGTATTTTTAACATTCACCCAAGACACAGATATGTGCCTTACTCGGGTGATTACCTGGAAGCCAGGGGGAGGCACCCAGACAAACTGCCACTGACAAAGGATCAACCTGGAAGCATACTGAGATAGGCCTTAGGGAGGATGGGATTGCTGTCTAGCAAATTTGGCCCTACTTCTTTAGAAGTGATGCTGTATCTACTTAGCTGCCCTTTGCTTCAAAGAGAAACATATTGAGATAGTGGGTGGAAGGCAATCTGGGTCACGCAAGAGATGCACATGGCCCATAAGCCCACCCACATAACTGGCAGGTATGGGGTTGCAACCTTTGCACTCCTGTGCGGCTGCAGCAGAGTGTCCTAGGGCGGCTGCAGGCTGCTTGGGACCACCTTTGAGTCACAACAGGAGCTCACAGGGCAGTTGGAACCAGCAGAAGCAACCACTGTGCATAGAGGAAGTGGGAGAGGGGACTCTGCTCCTCACGCACCCTCTGCAGGGATCTCCCCCACCCACCTGCAGTTTTGCCCCCTCATGGGTTTCCCTTCAGTCCACTCTCAATGCAAGTTACTCAAATTGCTTTGCTACATTAGTTTGTGTGGGGACTAGGCAACAAACCCACGGCAGGGGCACAACGGAGCAGGATAGGGGATGCTCCTAGTTGTAGACCAGGAGAGGGGCTCACCCCCTTCACCTGGTTTTGCCGCCATGACCACAGTATTTTATCTACCCTTCCTTCAAACTACAGAGCAAGGCAGTGTCATTAGTTTGCATTTGGGCTCAGTTTTGAGTACATTGGTACCTCAGGTTAAGTACTTAATTCGTTCTGGAGGTCTGTACTTAACAACCTGAAACTGTTCTTAACCTGAAGCACCACTTTAGCTAATGGGGCCTCCTGCTGCCACCGCGCTGCTGGAGCACATTTTCTGTTCTAATCCTGAAGCAAAGTTCTTATCCTGAAGCACTATTTCTGGGTTAGCGGAGTCTGTAACCGGAAGCGTATGTAACCTGAAGCGTGTGTAACCTGAGGTACCACTGTACAGTACTCAGGAAAGGAAGTTCGGGGCATTTGCAGCTCCTTGGGTTCGATACAGAGCCAACTTTGGATGAATTCTTGTACCATCCCTACCTTCTTCTCACTAGGAAAACCAATTCATGCTGGAGTGTTGTGGTTGTTTTTATCTCCTACTCCCCTTCATATATTTTCCAATGCGAAAGAGGAGGGATGACAGAAGACCCTGACATTCACTCTCTCTCATTAGTGCTCCTTGTTCAGTCTCTCCTTCAGGATCCAACACATCCACTCAGTCCCTCTGACTGCAGTCTAGGGCCACTTGAAGACATTGCTAATGGTAACTATTAGATACAAAGAAGCATTGTCTCATTCTTTTCTCTTTTTACAAGGAATTCCAGGCCACTAACTGAACAATCTGTCCCCATTTGTTCAGCTGGTGTGCATGTATGTGTGTTTTACTTTAGCTAAACTGACAGATACAACAGTGATGTAATAATATGTTGAAACACTGTCTTAATACCTAAAGTTCTTTGGTGATCATTCCTTGGGCATGTTAAACTATCCCTATCCCTTTCTAACAACACTCCCAACAGAACCCAAGGAGGCTCTCTGTGACATGTTTGACAAGCACTTTGAGAATAAAATCCTTCCTATCTGCTGCCTCTATTTCTTTAAATCAGCCAATGAGGTTTTCAATGTTTGGTGTTTTTATTATGTTTTTAGATATGCTGTAAGCTGCCCAGAGTGGCTGGGGAAACCCAGCCAAATAGGCGGGGTAATAATAATAATAATAATAATAATAATAATAATAATAATAATAATTTGTCTGGTTTTGCTTGATGATTTTATGTTGCTGTGGTCTCAGGCCAAGGTACTTGTTAAAGCGTTACCTCCCTCTTGTGTGTCCTTGGAACCAATTTAGGAGTGGAATTAGTATTACGTAGATCACTTCCAGATTATCTGTTAATTGAGGATTCACCTTGATTTGTTTCTGGGGAGGCCTGTATGATGTCACTTCAAGCAATTGTTATCCCCAACAAGCAATGCATGAGCAGGTTTTGCAGCAACCTATGAGAACCTACTCACACGAAGTGGCTCTGCATGTTTGGGGCAGCTTGTTCTGCAGGTGTCACACAGGCATATGTGCTTGCACATAGAGATGTCTTCAGTGCTTTTTAAATAAAAAAATGGCTAGGGGTACTCTCATTTTGGCTGCTCCCCCTCCCCCCAACTCCCGGACAAGGACCTCGAGGGGGGGTCATGGCACTGAGAGGACAGGAAGGCCCCCGGCTGACTGTGCTCACCGGCTGGCTCCATTGCGGCCGCCCCAGACTCCCCTCCCCAGGCAGGGAGAACGACGGAGCTCCAGTCCAGGCTGCTGCTGCAGAGAGAGCTGGCATGTCAATCTGTCAGTCGGGTCAACACAAAATGTTTAGGGGTACACGTACCCCTGCGTACCCCTCAGAAAAAGCATGGATTTCTCTGTAGACAACTGCATGCAAGATGCGGCTTTTGCACTAGTGATGTCAGTGGTGGAACTAGAAGTGCAGGCTTGCTCTTCAGTTAGCACAGAAATGCCCCACCTATGAGTAAAAAGTGAACAGAGCTAATGGAAATGCTAAATCAGTGCCTGGGATTAGTAATGATTTGAATAGGGGTCATTAAACTGAAACTCGCTCCAGGTAAGATGGATGATTTGTGTGTGAAGGGAAGGGGTGCTTGCCCTGTTCTAGGTTGTCGAGGAGGCTGGAGGCTCAGAGCTGCTAGATTCAAGTCTGATGCTGGCTGGAGGCTGTGGGAATGTTCAGGGTGGCAGGAGAGGATATATTGTTTATTAATATCCTTCCTAACTTGTACTGTACTAGCAAGTTCCTTTACTTAGCAGAGTGCATTTCCCTTTACACAACAGAAAACTAGTTGCAAACTCATGTGAGTATCTTAAGACAATACACAAGTCAGTCTGGCTTGTCCAGATTGAAATGTGCTCTAATACTTTCCTGGTAAGACCCCTTGAATCCCCCCTAAAAGAATAAAGACACCACAGTCTTGTTTATAAGCAATAAAAAGAAAGTTTACTCATGAGCAGGCAGAGCACAGTGTGATCCCTGAAGGCAGGCTTTAGGCTTAAAATTACAAACATGTACAAACAGGTTTACCCCATATGGGAGACAACCTCCAGTCCAGGTGAATCAGGAAGTTCACAGGACGAAAGGAAGATGGAAAAGAGAGAGAGTGGGCAGCATGCCAGGGGTGGCTAACACCCCAGAGGACAGGATCACACTTCAAAACGACCTTGACAGATTAGAGAACTGGGCAAAAACAAACAAGATGAATTTTAACAGGGAGAAATGTAAAGTATTGCACTTGGGCAAAAAAAAGAGAGAGGCACAAATACAAGATGGGTGACACCTGGCTTGAGAGCAGTACATGTGAAAAGGATCTAGGAGTCTTGGTTGACCACAAACTTGACATGAGCCAACAGTGTGACGCAGCAGCTAAAAAAGCCAATGCAATTCTGGGCTGCATCAATAGGAGTATAGCATCTAGATCAAGGGAAGTAATAGTGCCACTGTATTCTGCTCTGGTCAGACCTCACCTGGAGTACTGTGTCCAGTTCTGGGCACCACAATTCAAGAAAGACACAGACAAACTGGAACGTGTCCAGAGGAGGGCAACCAAAATGGTCAAAGGCCTGGAAACGATGCCTTATGAGGAACGGTTAAGGGAGCTGGGCATGTTTAGCCTGGAGAAGAGGAGGTTAAGGGGTGATATGATAGCCATGTTCAAATATATAAAAGGATGTCACATAGAGGAGGGAGAAAGGTTGTTTTCTGCTGCTCCAGAGAAGTGGACACGGAGCAATGGATCCAAACTACAAGAAAGAAGATTCCACCTAAACATTAGGAAGAACTTCCTGACAGTAAGAGCTGTTTGACAGTGGAATTTGCTGCCAAGGAGTGTGGTGGAGTCTCCTACTATGGAGGTCTTTAAGCAGAGGCTTGACAATCATATGTCAGGAGTGCTCTGATGGTGTTTCCTGCTTGGCAGGGGGTTGGACTCGATGGCCCTTGTGGTCTCTTCCAACTCTATGATTCTATGATTCTATGATTCTATGCCTTGGCCTTTTACCAGGTCTGGGAAGGTCATGCCCACCCACTAGTCACATGCAAGGAAGGATGCTCCAGCCCAGGAGGAACAGGAAGTTTCAGCTGGCTGGACCAAATATTCCCTTGCACGCCCACTCTAGCAAAACAAGGAATGTTGTACTTGACTGCTCCCAGTGGTTTACATCCCACAGCCATGGTGTAGAGTGATTTTCAACATTTAATGTTGATGCACAAACTGCAACTCCCTTCAGGGCAGAGAGAGCCTGTTCACCAATATCCAGATTCGACTTTGTATGTATGGCTGCCTTTGCAGATCATTTGGAAGCTGCAGTAAGAAACATAGCATGGGGGCTAAAAGATTGCTGGAAATTCAGGGACTGAGAGTAGGGCACCGCCGTCAGATTCCCAGCTATCTCTCTCAATGCATAGGCTTTGAGGCTTCAGCAAATGTCACAACCTTAACACCACGACCACACACACACACACACACACACACACACACACACATGTCCAATAAGAATATTTTATTTAATGTTGTTGTTGTTGTTGTTGTTGTTGTTGTTTAGTCGTTTAGTCGTGTCTGACTCTTCGTGACCCCATGGACCAGAGCACGCCAGGCCCTCCTGTCTTCCACTGCCTCCCGCAGTTTGGTCAGACTCATGTTTGTAACTTCGAGAATGCTGTCCAACCATCTCATCCTCTGTTGTCCCCTTCTCCTTGTGCCCTCCATCTTTCCCAACATGAGGGTCTTTTCCAGGGAGTCTTCTCTCCTCATGAGGTGACCAAAGTATTGGAGCCTCATATTCATGATCTGTCCTTTCAGTGAGCACTCAGGGCTGATTTCCTTAAGAATGGATAGGTTTGATCTTCTTGCAGTCCATGGGACTCTCAAGAGTCTCCTCCAGCACCATAATTCAAAAGCATCAATTCTTTGGCAATCAGCCTTCTTTATGGTCCAGCTCTCACTTCCATACATCACTACTTTTATTTAATAGTAGAAAATAAACAAGTAAGACAACCACACCCTTTCACAGCAAAAGCATATAAATTTGCAAATGAAAGACCACTCTGTCCAAATTGCAGCAGCATGCGCCTTGCCACTTTTGTTCAAGGAATGATGGCAAACCAAGGCTGAGTCCTGCTTTCTTATCATACCTGTTATGACTATTAGTTTCTTATCACAGAAGTGTCATGACTAAGGTCTTTGAGAGCAGAAACTACCAGTACTAGAAAATACTGGAAAGTGCTGGAAGACTCTGGAAGGTTCATATTATTTTGACTAACTCAAGGTCATGTGGAGCCAGGAAAGATAAATTCCTGGGCTTAGCGAGCTGCTTTATCTCTTTTCTCTCTCTTTTCTCTCTCTGTCTTTTACTTTGTTAGTACATTGCATGTAACAAAGTTTTTTGCTTCAGTAAAGTTTTTCCTTTTACTTTGACTCTGCATAGTTCTTTTTATTTACTGCAAGACACTGTTCATCAATAAGATGGAGGCTAGCAGGGAGAGGCAATTTCTGCCCATTCCAACCCACCAAACTAGCCCACTGCAAAGAGGATGTTCAGAGTTTCCTATTTAACAGCACATCATCATTTTTGAGAGCTGTTAATTTTATGGAGATGAATATGCAGTGCACCTACCATCTAAGGTGGTGGGAAACATTTCAAATGGGTGGTGTTGATTTAGTGATGAGGAAAAAAGCAATTTCTATCATGTATGGTGAGGTGCAGAAAAACACCACAGTTCTAGAGCCAAAGTAACAGAGGAAATAAGAGAAATGTTTGAGGTAGAGGTCCCTTTGGATCTGCTAATATGCTAATTTAATTACATTAAGGATAGGGTCTCAGCAGTTTATTGGGCCCAAGTATTGTGCATCTTAACAATTTGCAAGGATTGTGTATGCTAAAGCATGGAAGAATGTACAGAAACCAAATAAATCAGATATAATTAGGACAATTAGGGGAAAAATTGTATATTACAATGCTTTATTGCATTTTTATACCTTTACTGCTGTTTTACTAGTTTGTGCTGATGGTTTTACTGCATATCTGTGTTTTTAGTTGCACACAGTTGAGACAGAGCCACACAGAGAAAAAGCAGTATAGAAATGGTATAGAAATATATGACATTAGTTTAATATGATCAAAGTAACACCTGTGTTGAAGAATAAGTAAGATTTGTGGAATCCGGTAAGTGTGTACATTAAAGACAAACTTGGAATATTTGAAATGGAGTAGAACATTTGCTATTCTAAAGGACAATTGAAAGTATATGAATCGAATACCTAAACAGTTTCATGTTTAGGGTTGTAAGTAAATGAGCAACTGAACGATACTATTTACCATTCTTTTTGCCCTTTCTTTGACTTTGATGCATTTTGGGGAAAATGTATCTTGATACATATGCATATCTACCTAAAAATCTGAATGCCACAAATATTTATGATTGTCTATTTCTAACGCAAAAAACACCTTGCTCTGATGGCCCAGGCTGTAACCATGAGAGGGATGCAAACCTCTTTCCACACCTCTGACACCAGGTCATGTCTTTATCCGCAGGCCACCTCCACTGAAGAGCCCTTTAACCCTTGCAATGGTCCTTGCAGTGCACTTAGTGGTCCAGCTCATACCCTTTACTGGGTGGTGAGGCAATTGGGCATGGGGTACAAAACAAAACCTCAGATAAAGTTAAACCAAAACAAAATATTAAAGGCAGTTATTTAAACAGGTTTGTGAAAATATTTACGTATTTATTTAAAGCATTTCTATCCAGCTCTTTAGCCAAAAGAAGCTTTTTAGCCATAGGAGCAGCTTACAATTGTCATTGATAAAACAGTCCTTGCCCTCAGGGTCATGATCATGACGAAAAAGGAAAAATGAATGAGAGAGAGAGAGGAGAGGAAAGGAGTGGCCAGTATTGCAAGAAGAGATTTGAAATGGAAACAATTCAAGGGGTGAAGCAGTCAAAAGTTGCTGGTCTTTCAGTTGAGCTGATGGTAAAGGTAAAGGTACCCCTGCCCGTACGGGCCAGTCATGTCCAACTCTAGGGTTGCGTGCTCATCTGGCTTAAGAGGCTGGGAGGCAGCGCTGTCCGAAGACACTTCTGGGTCACGTGGCCAGTGTGACGAAGCTGCTCTGGTGAGCCAGCACCAGCGCAGCACATGGAAACGCCATTTACCTTCCCGCTATAAAGCGGTACCTATTTATCTACTTGCACTTAAGGGTGCTTTCGAACTGCTAGGTGGGCAGGAGCTGGGACCGAACGACGGGAGCTCACCCCACCGCAGAGATTCGAACCGCCGACCATACAATCAGCAAGTCCTAGGCGCTGAGGTTTTACCCACAGCACCACCCGCGTCCCTTCGAGCTGATGGAGAGACTTGCAATTCTACCTCTTTCCTCCTTCTGTATTTTGACGATGGAATTATAGCTGAGAGAGGAGCCTGATGAAGATGATCTTTCTGCAGAGGGGATGGAGAGGCCCTGCAGTCCCATTGTGTAAGATTGAAAAAACCAAAACCCCTCTTGCAGCTAAATGTATCGAACAGTGCCAAGCATTATGGACAGCTCCATTTTTTACATTAAAAAAGGCACTACGTGTGCAGGCCGATGCATAATTTAGCTAATTGAACACAATAATATATGTGGGATATATAGTTATTTATTATTTAGTTAAGAGAATTTTAAACTGTTGCTTAAGCATACATGTCACAAAGCAGTTTACAACAATCACAATAAATAAATCACAATACAATTTAAAAACTCATCAAATTCCGCATCATAATAATTTAAATGCAAACATATTACTGAAACCAGCAAGAGCTAAACACTAAAGCCAGCAGAGTCCAAAGCTTCATCCTTAAAAGGCAAGGTGAGGATTTTTAACTTCATAAGGGATTGCATTCTCTCTGCGTTTTTTAGTACAGAACGTGATTGAGAATTAGGACAACTACAGATAAGTCTATGAAGGAAACTGTGATACAGATTGGCATTGTGAAAATCCATGTTTGCATGTGAATATCTTAAAATGTGGCGCCAGTGTTGAGAAGATCCATGAAGGTTTAAGATGTTTCTCATGTGGTCCATAATGCAATAAACCACCAACACTGCCTTATTTAATGAAGAGGGCCATGCACAAATGGAATCTTCCTCTGGATGTCATTTTAAGCTACAAAGTAATAAATAGTTGCAAAGTTAATGAAGTAACAAACACACTGAGATGCTACAAAACCAACTTCTCTTTTGCCAAAATTAATCCCAGCTCCCAAGTTGTTTCCAAGTAACACTTTTCTCTTGTTCCCCCTGGTGCTGAAATGATAATGCAATATACCAACTACAAGGTTGGAAAAAATATCCTCTTGAATATGGAAAAATATCCTCCAGTGTCCCAGGTTTTCAAATGAAAAAAATGTTCTCATTTAAAAAGAGAGACATTTATATTTGTATTATGTATTTTTTGTTCTGTTACTGACTTCCAAGGTGTCACCTGCCAGCACAACAGATGTATTTTATTTATTTTTAAAAAACAGAAGGGAAGAAGGGGAAAGACGCTTCCAATTAATTTCTATTGACACTTTGTTTTTCATTTCTTGGATTATTGCATTTCATTTTCTTGGTCCTTCTTTAGCTTGGAGCGGGAGGAAATTAACTACTGATCTCCCTGCACTTTCAGTTTTATGTTCAGTATGACTCAGGAACTTGGAAAGAGAGATCATCCTTGGACCTGGCCTTTTACACAGGGCTGCACACATGCAGTACATCTTGGCATGCAGAGGGAACTTCCACGTCTTCCCTTGGGGGAGGAAAGAAGGGTGGTCAAAGACCAAGTAGCCCTTTAGGAATTATGTGAGGTGGCTATTTTACACAAAACCCATTGGAATAAATGAGAGCAGTGCTAGAGCAATTCCTGATTTAAAATGAGGAGGGTAAGCAATCAGAGAAGAAGCTGGAAAGACGGGGTTCATGACTCACTTGAGATGACATGGCCATCATCACCGAAACTGCTTAGGTTTCACTGAAGTCTTCTTAGGTTGTGTTGCATTAGGACAGTTCCTTCCTGAGCTACTGAGATAACATGGGAAGCTCTTGGCCTTGTAGACCTAGGCTGCAACATTTTTCCATAACCACCTCCCAGAAAGTAGGACATGTTGGTGTGGGGAGAGGCTGCAGCATGGCCTTCTGAAACTTGACTTGGGGTTTCACAACGTACCTGGAAGTTCAGGAAGGAACTTGCTTTCAATGGCTCCCGTGTTGCTGAATTGGAGAAGAAGCTCTTCAACAAGAAATGTGCCGGGGGGGGGGGAATAGAGTGATAGACTGCCAAACTGAAACTGCCAAACTGAAATTAAAACTGACGATTCCTGGCATTCACAGCTATGAAAATAAATGTAGGGAAAACTTAGTTTCTATCCTTAAACTCTTTAGACATGGTGCTGTTGTATTTTCCCCCCAAATGTAGAACAAATAATTTTATTTAGCCAAGTAAATAACAAGATTGTTTTGCAATGAATGAATGGTAAGTCAATTCCTAACAGGAATTGAGTATCTTCTCATAGTCTGTTTCCTGTATAAAGCTGGATATGTTCTTTTTTTAAAAAAGAAAAAAAATGTATGCTGTAAATGAAAGCTATTGCCATTAGCTCCCTTAGCAGAATTTCTGGCTTCTAACTCTCGATTTTGAGATCTAAAGCATTAGAGATGTATTTTTGGCCTTTAAGATGAGATGCCTGCTTCATCTGCAAATCTGGATTACTTTCATGGTTTCCTTTTTTCTTTCTAGAGAAAAGATAAATAAATAAATAAATAAATAAATAATAAATACAAAGCTTGAAGTTAATGCAAATTTCATCTCCTGGAGCCAAAATTTTAAAATAACTTTGACATGGAAATGTAAGACTCTACCTTCCTGCTGGTGGCACCACTGGCGGAGGAGGAGGAGTGCGGGGGGGGGGAGCGCATCACCCCCAGCAGCACAATCCTGTTAGGGGGCCATCGCAGCTGCTGCCCTCCCCCGTACTGGGTGCCTTGCCCTTGCAGACAGCGTGCCCCACCCCCAGGACATGCGCCAGCCCCACCCCCACCCCCCGGGGCCAGAGCATGAAGCTCTGCCACTGGGCGGCACACCAGAATTTGTACACATTGCACATTAGATTAATTGTGTCCTCCTCCCAGGGAGCACGCGTTGCGGTGAGATCATCAAGACTGACCTCGCTGCTATTGTGGGTGGGAGTGATTGGATAGCCACAACAACCTGACTGGTGGTCCCTCAGTTGCTGGGGTCCTCCTGGCCAATGGGATCATTTCATGCATTAACTGAGCTTCCTCTTTTTGCCTCGTGCGTCGGTTCACCCGCCCACCCTCCCTATATTTGGGGTCCATTATGACCATGCTATGCCGCCGTGGGTCGTCTCTTTTGGGGACAGGGGTCCTGTAGGAATTTTCCCATTTGGCTGATTGGCTGCTGCCACTTGGGCTCCGCCTCTCATGTAGCAAATCGCCACAACTTTGTAAGGTTTGGCAGTTAGGCATTGGTTCAATGTGGAGGGGAGGGGAGGTTGTCACACCTGCCTCTCCAATGCGTGGAAGGGTATTCTGTTAAAGGAATCCAGGGGCTCGCCTTGCTTTTGTCTGATCCCCTTCCAGGGGTTAGCGCCACGTTAGAGCCCCTGGGAGCATTTGGGGTGAGCTTGAGTCTGAGCCTGGTCCAATGCTCCCCCACAATGTTTTCCCTTACTGACCTCTGCTGGAGTCCAGTTGTCAGTGCTGCCCTGCCAAGGTCAGATGAAGCTAGTGGGAACCAATGCCTAAGCAAACCACTCACAATCTGTAGTCAATAAAGGTGTGGCCAAAATTATGCCAAGAACCTTAAACTAAATTCCATGTCAATTTTGTATTTATTTATTGAGGGAGGTCTTGGGATCTTAACACGCAACTAGAAAAGTGATGCTGGCTTCACTTTCCAAATTACCCAGCTTCCCATTCACTTTATCAAAATTGTGCTTGAGCATCTATTTTCTTGTTATTCAGGGATCCCTTTTTATTTGCACATTTATCTGCATATTTGCATATTCAAAAGCTAGGGTGAAGAGGTGTGTCTTCGGCATTCACAAAAAGCTCTGTAATGGAGGTGCCATAACTTAGGTGCTGTCACAGAGAATGTCCTCTCCTGGGCCACCACCCACCCCAAGCTTCTGAGGGTGGTGGAACAACCAAGAGAGGCCCCTCTGCCAACTTAGCACCCAAGAGAGTCTGCAGGGCCGAGGCAGTCTCTCAGGTATTTGGGGCCTTAGGGCTTTAAACACTAATGTGAGCACCTTGAATTGGGCCCAGCGACATTCTATCAACCACTGCAGCTGTTTTAAAATGGGTTATAGGCAGTGCTTTTTTCTGGGGGTGCTCAAGGGTAGTACTGGCACCTTTTTTATAGAAGAAAAGCACTGGTTAGAGATCTGAAGTAACCTGAGATTTGAAGGTCAGTAATCTGGCCACTGCATTTTGGTACTGTCAGGGGTTCAGAAGCAGAGACGCAGAGAAGGGTGGAAACAGAGAGCGAGGGGGAGGAAGCCGAAGGGAGAATGAGTGATGATGACGACCCGAGATCTCCAAGCCTAAGCAGTGAGTCAGAGGACTCCCAAAAGGGAGCCCCAGTGAGCAGAGCAAGGGGGGGATCCGGGGGGACACCCCAGGAGGAAGGGAACAGAGGAGATTCAGAGAGCAGCAGCTGGAAGTCGGGACCCACGCTCAAGACTGAGAGCAGCAGGGAGGGAGGCAGCCAGGCATCGGGTTCCGGAGGCCGTCAGCAGGAGGGAGGGCACGAGTCAGGGGTGGTCACGCCCTCCTCAGAGAGCGAGGCAACGGTCAAGAGGAAAGTAGAGAGTTGGGCGCGCGCGCCAAGTTCAAATGCAGCGGAAGCTGGAGCAGTAAGCAGCCCGGAGAGTGAGCCAGGTCCCAAAGCCCGCCGAAAGGAAGCGGAAGGATCAGGGGGGTCAGCGTCAGAGGAGAGTAGAAGGGAGGAGTCCCAGGGGGGCAGAAGGACCCAGAGACGTAGGGAGAGGCGAAGGAGGTGGAGCAAGGCTAGGGTATTAAGCTGGTGTGCAAGAGGCGGGGACTCAGATGGGTCTTCGCCGACCTAGGGCAGAAGGTGTAGAGCTGCACGCTGCAGTTCGGAAATGGAACCTGTAACTCAATAAAGACTCTTTTAAAGTGGACGCTGTGTGGCGTGGTCCTATGTGAGCTGGGACCTGGTAGCAGCTCTGACAGTAAGACCCATCTCATCAAAGCTTCAGAAACCTGAAACCTCGCAGCGGGAGCAGAAGCCGCTAGGGGAGGAAGAGGGGTGTCTGTAAGCAAGCTCACAAAGGTTAGCAAGATGACGGAAGAACAGAGGATCTCCGCGCTGCAAGAGGCAGTGACCCAGTTGTCCTCAGAGGTATTGGCTTCCAAGAAACGGGAGGAGGAAACTACAGCCGCCTACAGAGACCTACACGCCAGGTTTGAAATGCTTGTTAAGCAAGGGCAACCGGGACCCAGACCGGAGGGCGTGGGATTGGCACGGAGAGCAGGAGGGCTTGTGGCTCACTTCGATGGGACTTTGCAACAGTACCCTAATTTTAGAGCAGACGTAATGTGCGCACTGCAACTGCTGGCAAAAGACTTTAGAGATGAGGAAGAGAAGGTGGGGTTCATATTGTCCCATTTGCATGGGGATGCCAAAGCCTGGCTGCGCAATTTGTGGAGGGATAAAGATCCGGCGCTTCAGAATGCAGATGCCTTTATCAAAGCGATGGATGCGTGTTTTTTGTCTACTATTGATGTGGATCTTGCCAGACGGGAGATTCATGGACTAAAACAAGGGAGGGCGAGCGTCCGGCAGTATCACGCCCGATTTTTTGCGCTGGTCAGTGCTTTAGAATGGGATCGGGATTCGCCCCCTGTCAGAGACCTCTTCTGGGAGGGTCTAAGTTCTGCGGTTAAGGATGAAATTGCAAGGGGGGAGAGGCCCCGAAGCACGCAGGAGGTGGTCCAAAGGGCGCTGACTGTGGGGGTGAGGCTGGAAGAACGTCCATGGTGCAGGGATGAAGGACGTGGAGGGCGCGAAGCAGCGAGAAGTTTCTCTTTCGTTCCGAGGGAAGCAGCGCGTGCGCAATCCACACCTCCGCCAGGAGGGGGAGGGGAACCGATGGAGGTTGGAGGTGCAAGGGCTCAGTCAGCAGCCAGAGCCCTAGCACCGGCAGCAGTGAAAGCGAAGCCTCCTAGAGGGAACAGGAAGTGTTACATCTGCGAGGATCCAGGCCATTTGGCGAAGGAGTGTCCCCGGAGGCTCCACAAGCACACTGCAGCCTCAGCAATGGTGACTGCAGCAACGCAGCAAGGAGAACCACAGCAGGGAAACGACGATGTCTGGCTGGAGACGGAGGCACTGGGGCCCAGCCAGACGCATCTGTGAAGCAGTCCCCAGCGATATTGCAACCCACGGATCCCCTCCCACCCAAACCAGTAGTGCAGCTCACAGCGTCTCTCCAGCTACCCGACGGCGTCACTATCGAAGTGCCGCTTTCTGTGGATTCTGGAAGCAACGCAGACTTTATAGCGCAGAGCTTTGTGGAGCAGCACGCTATACAGCTATTGCCTGCCACTCTGCCCCTGCAAGTCGTCACAGTGGATGGCAGAGAGTTGCTAGGGGGGCAGGTGGTGAAGCAGACGCCACCGATGGTGATGCGCCTTGGCAACCACAGGGAAGTCATCAGTTTTAATGTCACCCAACTGTCGGACACGCCCATTGTGTTGGGCATGAGTTGGCTGGACAGGCACAGTCCGACACTGGCTTGGTACCAGAGACAACTGATCTTCGGCTCCTCTTATTGCGCAGAACACTGCATCCTGCCCCGTCGGGAGGGAGAGGAGGAGGAATCACAACTGCAGTTGGGAACGTTGCAAGCGGTCCCCCACAAATACGCGAGCTTTTTGGAGGTCTTCTGCGAGAAGGAGGCGGACAAGCTACCCCCTCACCGGCCATATGACTGCAAGATTGACCTCCTACCGGGGGCGACGCTGCCGAAGGGGCGGCTATACTCCATGTCTGAAGATGAAATGCAGGAACTCAAACAGTTCATCGAGCATAATCTGCAGCGTGGCTTCATCAGAGAGTCCAAGGCAGTGGGGGGCAGTCCCGTTTTCTTCGTGAAAAAGAAAGACACGCCCCAAAAAAGACTCGTTGTGGACTACCGCCTTTTGAACCAGATGACCAAACCGTCTGATTACCCCATGCCCAGGATTGACGACCTCCTCGCGACGGTGCGCAAGGGACGCGTGTTCACCAAGTTGGACCTGCGAGGGGCGTACAATCTCATCCGCATGCGGGAGGGCGATGAGTGGAAGACGGCCATGTTCACACCGCTGGGCACCTACGAATACAGAGTTATGCCCTTTGGATTACAAAATGGCTCTCACTGTTTTCAAGCTTTTATGCATCACGTGTTGGAGGGACTCCTCTACAAGACATGCGTCTGCTTCCTGGATGACATCCTGATTTTCTCTGACTCGCAGCAAGCTCACGACCGAGACGTGAGGGAGGTGCTCAGCAGGTTGCAACAACATAGACTGTACGCCAAGCTGGAGAAGTGCCAGTTCGACACGACGGAGGTGGATTTCCTGGGATACAAGTTGTCGGACAAGGGGATAGCCATGGACAGCACCAAGGTTCGTGCGGTATTGGATTGGAAGAGCCCGCGCAACCGGAAGGAGGTCCAGCGGTTTGTCGGCTTCGCCAACTTCTATCGCAAGTTTATCAAGGGGTTCGCGATGCAGACGGCAGCAATTACGGACACGCTCAGCTCCAAAAAAAAGAAATTCATCTGGACGGAGCAGGCGGAACAGTCCTTTCAAGCGCTCAAGCATCTCTTCGCATCGGAGAAGCAACTGCTGCATATCGACCCCAGTAAACCGTTGAGGGTAGAGACAGACGCGTCGGACAGAGCCGTGGGAGCTGTCCTGCTGCAGCGAGACCCGCAGGGGGTGTGGCGACCGGGAGCGTTCTACTCCAGAAAGCTCAGCAAGTCGGAGCAGAACTACACCATCTGGGACAGGGAGTTGCTGGCCATTCATGCAGCTTTCAAGGCGTGGAGGCACTTCCTAATCGGCGCCAAGCACACGGTGCAGGTCTGCACGGACCACAAGAATCTGGAGCACTGGCGCACGGCTCAGTTCCTGAACCAGAGGCAGATACGTTGGGCGGAGTTCTTTGCTGACTTCAATTTCCGAATAGAGTACGTCCCAGGAGACACCAACATCATGGCGGATGCACTGTCCCGAAAACCGCAATACCTAGAAGAGGTGACGCCAGCGGCGGCCATGCACATCTTCGCACCGACGGCGTGGGCGTGTGCCTCAGCTACAGTAGACCTGGATGCGGTACGACGTGCATTGCGGGACGACTCATTCGCGCAAGACAAGATGGCGGAACTGCTCAGAGGCACGGCTACCACGGACGAGTTCCAGGTGCGGGACGGCTTGCTCCTACGCAAAGGAGCTGTCTATGTACCAGGAGACGACCTTCGCGCCAAGGTACTGCAACAGTTGCACGACGCACCCACGGCCGGTCACTTTGGCACAGAGAAAACGATGGAATTAGTCGCGAGAGACTTCTGGTGGCCCAGGCTGAGAGGGGAGGTCGCGGACTACGTCGCGAGGTGCGACACCTGCCAGAGGGCCAAGCCGGTACACAGACCACCGGCGGGACTGTTAGAACCGCTGCAAACGCCGTTTGAACCGTGGGAGAGAGTGGCCCTGGACTTTGTGACGGATTTACCCAGCTCGAGAGGCAAGACAGCTGTGCTGGTGGTGGTGGACTTGTTCACCAAGATGGCACATTTCATTCCGTGTGCGAAGGTGGCCACGGCGGAACAAACCGCCAAACTGTTCATAGATCACGTGTTCAAAGTGCATGGCCTGCCACGGTCTATCCTGTCCGACCGCGGACGCCAGTTCATCTCGTCTTTCTGGCAGAAGCTGATGGGTTTTCTAAATGTCAAGGTCAATCTGGCATCAGCAAGACACCCGCAGACCAACGGGCAAGCAGAGAGGGTCAATGCCATCATGCAGCAGTACCTGAGATGCTATGCTAATCAACAGCCTGCGACGTGGGTGGATTACCTGCCGCTAGCCGAGTTCGCTTACAACAACACGAAGCACGTGTCCACAGGAGTGACGCCGTTCTTTGCCAACAATGGGAGGCATCCCAGAACCTTCCCGGGACTGGAGAGAGTGGGGGAAGGAGAACCACAGACGGCGGACGCGTTCGCGTCAGAGCTGCAGGCGGTCCACGATCAACTCAGACGGCAGCTGGAGCTAGCTAAGCACGCCTACAAGGTGCAAGCTGACAAGCACAGGCGGGTTGGCGAAGTGATCCAAGTGGGAGACTGGGTCTGGTTGGCAGCCCACGCAGTGCCGACCAGGTCACTTGCCAAGAAGAAGTTGGGGCACAAGCAGATCGGTCCGTACCAAGTCGAAGCGCAGATCAACCCGGTAGCCTTCCGACTGGCGCTGCCGGAGGGTTCCAGAATGCATCCGGTGTTCCACAGGTCGGTGCTCACTCCCTACAAGGCACCTCACAGGTTCCAGGAGCCAGGGACGGCGCCAAGTCCGCTCCGGGAACGGACGGAGACGCGGGGGGTGAAGCACCAGGACCACATCAACGAGGTCACGGAGATTTTGGACTCCAGATGGGGGGAAGGGGGAGTCGAATACCTCTTAGCCAGAGAGGGCACCCGGGCCAGCGCCAATAGCTGGGTACCAGACTACGCTTTGGAGGAACCCCTGCTCAAGGACGAGTTTCATGCCCTCTTCCCACACAAACCCATGCCAGCGAGCTTCTTCGACGACTGGTTGTTCACACCCACACTTTCTTCCAGCACGTTCCATGGATTCGACTCAGAAGGGGAACCCGCACGGAGCACCCGTTCCCCAGAAGGTTCACCGGCAGGTTCGGCATCAGGCAACTCGTATTGGTGGGACGATCGACCAGAGGAGCAATGGCGCAGGAAGTGGCTGGAGATGCCAGGTCGAGCGACCGACGCAGAGACTGACATGGACGTGTTCGGGGAGGACCTCGGGTTCGAGCACGGCGGTACAGAGATGGAAGAGCAACAAGTCAACGTCGACGACCGCGAGGGGGAAGACTCGGAGGTCTTCAGTTGGCGGCCACCCACGGGGAGCGACCTGTATCCAGCATTCCCTCCCATGATGATGGAGCACCCAGCACCCACACCTGACAGCGGGGAGGGGGGAAGGGGGGGCTTCGAGGGGGGGATGGATGTCAGGGGTTCAGAAGCAGAGACGCAGAGAAGGGTGGAAACAGAGAGCGAGGGGGAGGAAGCCGAAGGGAGAATGAGTGATGATGACGACCCGAGATCTCCAAGCCTAAGCAGTGAGTCAGAGGACTCCCAAAAGGGAGCCCCAGTGAGCAGAGCAAGGGGGGGATCCGGGGGGACACCCCAGGAGGAAGGGAACAGAGGAGATTCAGAGAGCAGCAGCTGGAAGTCGGGACCCACGCTCAAGACTGAGAGCAGCAGGGAGGGAGGCAGCCAGGCATCGGGTTCCGGAGGCCGTCAGCAGGAGGGAGGGCACGAGTCAGGGGTGGTCACGCCCTCCTCAGAGAGCGAGGCAACGGTCAAGAGGAAAGTAGAGAGTTGGGCGCGCGCGCCAAGTTCAAATGCAGCGGAAGCTGGAGCAGTAAGCAGCCCGGAGAGTGAGCCAGGTCCCAAAGCCCGCCGAAAGGAAGCGGAAGGATCAGGGGGGTCAGCGTCAGAGGAGAGTAGAAGGGAGGAGTCCCAGGGGGGCAGAAGGACCCAGAGACGTAGGGAGAGGCGAAGGAGGTGGAGCAAGGCTAGGGTATTAAGCTGGTGTGCAAGAGGCGGGGACTCAGATGGGTCTTCGCCGACCTAGGGCAGAAGGTGTAGAGCTGCACGCTGCAGTTCGGAAATGGAACCTGTAACTCAATAAAGACTCTTTTAAAGTGGACGCTGTGTGGCGTGGTCCTATGTGAGCTGGGACCTGGTAGCAGCTCTGACAGGTACAATTGAGGTTTCTGGATCATCTTCAAAGGCAGCCCCATACAGAGTGCATTGGACTTGGGAGAGCAGAGTTCGAATCTCCACTCAGCCATGAAGCTCCCTGGGGGACCTTGGGCCAAGCACTGCCTCTCAGGCTAGCCTCCCTCACAGGATGAAATGGAGGATGAAATGGAGAAACGGTGAACCATGGACACTACAGTGAGATCCTTGGAAGATAAAGATGATTGATTGAATGATTGACAGACAGACAGACAGACAGACAATCAATCAATCTATAAATTGCCAGAACATGGACTACAGTGGCCAAGTCATCTCTGTCTGAAAGGGGCATAGTTTGCAGCAGCTGAAAATGGGCACTCCTAGTCACTGAGGTCACCTGAGCCTCCAGTTGGATCCTGGCACACACACAACTTGCGGACACACTCTTTCCAGGAGAGTGCAATCCCATCTCCCCACCTCCTGAATGTCTTCCGCCCTTTCAGGATTCAGCTTTAGTTTATTGGCCAACATCCAACCCATCACCAACTCCAAATCAGGGGCATAACATTCTAAAGTGGGGTAAGAGCATTGGAGCATTGGGGTAAGAGCAATGCAAAAGCCACTTTCCCCATATATTTTGAGCATCCCCCTGCGTATGAAGCGGCTTTCTCCACCCTGGCCAATGGCGCAGGATGAGGGCAGCTGTAGTTCAAAGCATCTAGAGGGTACCAGGCGGAGGAAGGCTGCAATGGACGATATCAACTACGCACAGTTCTCAAGAAGAAAGCCAGTGTCCCAACTTAGAAGCTGCATTCTAGATCAAATGATCTTTTAGGCAGCTTCTTTTGTTTGCTTCACTTGCCCCCACCAAAAAACAACAACCCCACATTTGTTTTGTACATTTGCACAGAGTACATTTAGAGCTGCAGTCATACAGACCTACTTTGGAGTAGGCATTGTGCTATAAATGTCTGCATCAAAGAAAACTATACATTCTCTAAGCATAACAGAAACAGTGAGAATTATGTGCTTAAAATATTTTAGTAACTCCAAGTATGAAAGTTACAGTAGTTGGTGTTTTAGGCTTGTATCCATTGTTGTTGAGGATGCAAGGTTAGCGCATATCCTCTGCTAAATCTACAGGACCCCACAGTTATTCCCCCTCCCCCTTGACACACTGACACATACACACACAGGCCTGAAATTGAGGAGGAAATTGTTAAGTTGTGGGCGAACATATCAGACAACACAGCGTTTCTTCCAAAGCAGCTCTTTATTTGTAAGCTGGAACAGAACTGAACTGAGGAGCTCAGTCAGCCTGCTTATATAGAGCTCCAGAACAATGTAACTGTTGCCATTTTCTAAAACTATCCAATCACTGAACGTCACTTTCGATCCATCATTTGCATACAAACTATCCAATCACTGAACGTCACTTTCGATCCTTGATTTGCATAACTATCTACAGTATCCCCCTGCTGGCCGAGGGTGAGAACTTCAGTACATAACAGAAACCACCCCCCCCCCAACTACATAACTGCAGCATCAGCTGCTTCCAGAACCTAGACTAGACCTTAACAATGTCAACCAATTGGCCAAACACCAGGTAACTTTATGGACTCACTGTACTGTTTTACCAAGTGGTAAAGAGGAAACGGAGCTCTCTCATCTGTAGGGCGGCTTATATCCTATTATTTGGTAAGCAGATTTTTACCACAAAAAGCGACAGTGCACATACTTTTGTAACCAAAGAAAATCATATCTATATTAAAAATAGATGCAGGTGTGCACTGACCATGTGGTTGGGTGCACACTGCAGTAAAATTTGCCACTTGATAAAGTTATATTTACCCTCTTCCACCTGCAAAATTAGTGCTGAGTGGTTTAAGACTAACCTGGGCCTATTTTGGAGAGGCAAACTGTGGGAGGCAGTGGAAGACAGGAGTGCCTGGGGTGCTCTGGTCCATGGGGTCACGAAGAGTCGGACATGACTAAACAACTAAACAACAACAATTTTGGAGAGGATGACGTGGAGAGTTCTGGACAACATATGTGTGAATGAATTCTGAGCTGAGAGCATTCCATTTGAATGGTGGTTATGCCTGGTTCAATCAAAAATTAATTATGCCCCCACTAAGAAGCATGAAAGAACGATAACAAACATGGACTTTATGTTGCTGCAACTTTTTATCAGTAGCCATATTAGAACTTAAGAGCACAATGCATAAAACTATGGGGAAATGAAAAATGTCAGGATGCGAAAATGTAAAGTAATTGTAACCTGGAGAGAACACAGTGAGTTGAGATTTTGCAACCCACAAAGAATAGAGAAAACACTTCCCAGCAGGTTTTTGGAAAGGAGGGGAGAAAGAAGAAAATAAGTCTTCAGCTTCATCTTTCACTATAATAACTTGGCTGCAGTCTTTTGTGTATTTAATGGAACTTTTGAAATCACCTTCAAATGCTGAGCTTCTGTTATAAACAGAAACAAGGCTTCCTACCGGGAGTCTGGGCCTCCGGGCCCACTTTAACGGCAGTATTGAAGCCCCACCGGCAGAGCGATCAGTGGGGTCTAAATAAATAAAAAAGAGGCGAGAAAGGAGGTGATGAGATACAAGGCTTTGCTGTGTTTTAATATTATGTTTTATTCATTTCAGTGTTTTTAATGGTTGCCTACATGTTTGTATTTTAGTGGAAGCTGCCTTGGTGTTTTCAGGGTGAAAAGAGTGGAAATAATGGTCTGAAAAATATTTTAAATAAACAAGCAAGCAAAAAGAAAAGAAAAGAAAAGAAAAGGGCATTTTTGAGGGAGAAAATGGAAGCTGATGGCTGGGGTCTCAAATATGGTTTGGGGTTGGGAGGTTGCTGTGTGCAACAGAATGGCTGGGGCAATAGGCTGGCCTCTGCAAGAAAGGAGATACGGGTCAGGACATTCAGGAGTCTAAAGACATTTTTGTTCAAGAAGGCTTTCCCAGTGGTGTGACCCAGTCATTTCTGTTGGCATCTGTCAGTCTCAAGAGACAATGCAGTACACCCCCAGGGGTGAAGTCAAACCACTGTGTTAGCAGCACCGAAGTGAGCCCCCCCCGCCCCCGTGCAAACCTGGGCAGTGTATGTGGAGGTACAAGACCCTCCTTTTGGCCTCGCTAATGAGGTCCAGAGGAAAGCAGAGCAAAACATTTGGCACCCTCTTGGCTGCAGGAGTTGCCAGAAGGAGGCGTATGAGGAGCCATCCAACCGCCTTAGGGACTCCACTTAGGATTTCTGTAGCGTTTACTCCTTAGCCTTTTATTTTCCTGGAATATTAATTGTGCATCTGTAGAAATTGGTGTATTGGTTTTGGAGTTTGTATAAATGGTCTTATTGTGTTTAGAATTTGGTGGTCCAGGCTGTGAAGTAGTTTGTAAATTTGTCAAATAAATAAAATAAAGTAGGTAAGTTGCCAGAGCTAGGACGTGGGAGTGGGCTTCTGCAAGCAAGTGATCACAGAAAGCAGGGAGAAGATGCGGGTGGAATGCCAAGATGTTGTAAGGACAGAGGGACTGTGTACTCTTGGTAGAGCACGGGTGGGATGTAGGATTCAAAAGGACCAGACATATCTTTGGGTAGAGTTCTCGAGGAAACAAGTAACTCTATGGTTCTGGGCAATACTCCCCACTCCTGGTGTATGTTTGTTTGAATACACACCAGGAATGCACCAGTTCTCACCTCTTATGGTTCTGAGGAACGCATGCAAAAGTACCAAGTAAAGCGGTCTGTTTGTCCAACTTGGAGAGCTTCCCTGAAGATTCTAATGTTATTTTAAAAATAAAATAAAATGTTTAAAGTCATCAGTAATTAATAGATGCTTTCAATAGAAACAGGCATTAAGATCATGGTCATTACTGGACACTTCAAAGGACACTTCATGTGTGGTGAGGCAAATATACCTTGACACATTTCTTCCTGCCTGAGGCAAGTGGGGTCGCCATAAACCAAGAAGCAGCCATCCCTAAAAACAGTGGTGGACCTTTGGGTCTCAAATTTCAGCGGCTTCCTATGCACAGCCAAAATTCTGCGCCCCTCTCATCTTCCATTCCACATCATAGTTGTGGTGCCCCCTGTGCTCCCCCCAGGCTCTGCCGCAAGTGCTGCCTAACTGGGCACGCTCCCCTAAGTCCTCCTCCGCTGAAAGCCAGCTTCCTCCCAGCCTTCCCCCATGTTCTGAGGGAGAACTCTTTTTCACCTATTAGCAGCGCTTTTTTTCTTTAAAAAAAGATTTTTCTTTTAAAATCATAGAATCATAGAATAGAATCATAGAGTTGGAAGAGACCACAAGGGCCATCGAGTCCAACCCCCTGCCAAGTTAGGGGTACTCTCATTTTGACTCCAAAAAAATCACCATTTTATACTTCAAATCGGGAAAAATAAATACAGTAAATGGATAAAAGTACAAAGATTCACAAAATATTTAGGAGTATGTGTACCCCAGAAAAAAGCACTGCCTATTAGGACCTGGAAGTGTGTGTCACCCACAGTTTTCCAGGGAGAGATCATCAGGAATTCTGAAACATAATGCTTAACATGTTATAGCATGTAAGTGCGATAAAATGCTTCACAGATGTATTTCAGTAATCTTTACTAAGTAGGTTAGTATTATCATCTTCACATTATCAGTGAGAATGGTTGGGACTGAGGCTGAGAAAATAGTATTTTTTTGCCTAAGGCCACTTAGTAAAGTTGTAGCTGAGGTGAGAATTTGCACTGGGAACTTCCCAACTCACACTTTCATCGATGGTCCTGTGTGTGCTCTTATCACTTAATGATTGCAGTGTCAAGTGATGACTGGCATGTGTGAGTGGGGAAAAGATAAATTTCCAGGGATAGAATTTTCTTATCACCACAGTTGCCACTTACCCTGCTCAAAGCAGCCGATTTGCATATTGTGCAAACCGTTTGCTAATTATGCAAATAAAATACATTAATTTTGGCATTTTCTAAGAATCGCTTTGTTTGCCCCAAGCCACATACCACAAAAATTGAGGAAGGAGCAATGGAAAGATAAGTGACAATTTGCCCACATCATAAAATAGTGTTCTTTCTTAACTGTATCCATCTTTCTCCTTCAAGGATGGCTCCAGAGTATTTCTGTTTTCCAGGAGGGATTTGAGCACATCTGGGAACTTGTAAGTTTGCAAAGTAAAAGTGGATTAAAGCACTATGTCACCCAAGCCCACAAATCCACTTTAAAAACAACAGATTTTGGTAAGCAGTTTGGTAAGTGATGGGAAATGCCTCAAAAATTGTGAGCTGAATGAATGAAAAACAACAACATACAATGAACTGAAGAAAATGTTCCATTTAACATTTGTTAAAAAACCCGAGGCATTTTTGTTGGGGATTGTAGGGAAAGACCTGCCAAAAAAGTTGAAAAACATCTTCATGTATGCGACAACGGCTGCAAGAGTTTTAATAGCACAAGGATGGAAGACTGAAGAAATCCCAACTAAAGAATTATGGCAAGAAAAATTGATGGATTATGCAGAACTGGCAAAATTGACTCATAAGCTACGGGACAAGGATAACTGTGACTTAAGGATGAATGGGAACCTTTCACAAAGTATTTGAAGACGCAACAAAGCGAACTGGACTCCTTGGCAGGTTTTGAATAAACATTCACAATTTTTTTACTGATCATAATTAGCTAAACAGTTGGAGGATCTATACAACTCTGTAACATGCAGAAAATAGCATTATTGGAGAAACCAAAGACTGGAACTGAGGGAAGTCGGGTGGGTGGGGTGGGGGGATGGGTTTTGTGGGGGGGGGGGAGGAAAAATGGGGAGGGAATAAGGATATGTTTTTGGAAAATATGTTTTGTTATAACTTTGAATAAAATAATAATAATAATAATAATAATAATAATAATAATAATAATAATAATAGAGAAAGAGGTAACAGCTTGCTTTGTCCTGAATGTGGATGGGCTTCCACAGGAATTCGTCCAGTGGATACTTGAAACAAGCAGAATAATTAGCATTTCTAGTAGATCTGGGAACTGAGCAGTGGCAAGTTCTATGTAGACCTGTATTCTGCCTCCCAATGTTCATCCATCTCTCGATCTTGCATCCAGGCAACACCTTTCCACTCACCACTGAAACCTGCAATGCTTTCCAGCTATTAATTAATTGTGCTGCTGCTGAAATCAACTTCACATACACATAAACACTGCCTTGAGAGTATTTTTCAATCACCAGATGCTCTATATAATACATTAAGAATTTGTGTAGCTGAGGTGCCTGGTAGTGATCAGCATGGAAACTGTAAACAGATCAAAGGAGCAAAATCAACCAATCGGAATAGGCTTTTCAAGATAACCATGGATGAAAAGGGTCCCCCCCCCAAAAAAAGGAAAGAGTTTATTCATGTGCAAGAGGCAATCATGAAAAAGAAGTGATGAAAGGGTAGGCACCAGGACACTGGATATTTGAAGATGAGGTGCATCTCCACTTCCCAGTCCTATCCATATCATTCAGCAGTACAGTCAGCTCCTCCAGAGTAGAACTGTGATCAGCAACTGGATGCACCAGCTATTGATGCCTGAATCACAAAGTGGTAATCTGAATGCATGAAAGGGCCATTACAGATGTAACACCACATACATTTCATATCACTCTACAACATCTCAAACATTGTGTTTCCCACAGGCCTTTTCTTCTAGAAAAGAAAGGTGCCAGTAGACACCATGAAATTGTTGCACTAAGTACTGCCAGAAAAAAGCACTGGGTAGAAGTAATAAATTATTATCAATATTGTATGCAGCCCATAATAATAAAAGAATGCATCTATCATACCCATATAAAACATCTCTTCTTACAGTGCCTAGTAGGAGGGAACAAATATGAAGCAAAGCATTTAAAGATATCTGGATGTTTGCTAGGGGAGATGGCATTTCTGTCTCAAACACTCTTCACCCTAAGCACAACCAACACACTCAAACACCAACCCACTCAAACTCAGGGACAGCTGTAAGCCACAGGCCTGTTTTATCACTCTCTCTTAATGTCCAAACCATTATACAAACTTTATATAGTATATACAGTCCAAAGCATGGAGAGTCCAACCCAACCAAATATAAACTTTTGGCCATATTTTCCATGTGGGCTCTGAGATGGCAAGTCGCCTTGTGCATATTCTGCCATCGGCAGTCCAAGCAGGTGTGCACAATGTCTGCACTAAAATGCAAAGCAGTTTCTCTACCCCACACCCCACCACAACATCCCTTTGGTCCCATGTGCCCTGCTTCAGGGCCCTTAACGCTCTACACCACACTTTTTAAACTACCCCACAACTTATCGCATTCCCTGCCACACCACTCTCAAGCTTAGTGCACACTCTCCACTTCTCCCCCTGATACTCCTCTCACCCTACCATGGCCTTGGCTTCCTCAATGGGCTTCTCCTGTAATGCAAATAATAATAATAATAATAATAATAATAATAATAATAATAATAATAATAATTTATACCCCGCCCATCTGGTTGGGTTTCCCCAGCCACTCTGGGCAGCTTCCAACAAAATATTAAAATACAATAGTCCTTCAGATATTAAAAGCTTCCCTAAACAGGGCTGCCTTCAGATGTCTTCTAAAAGTCTGGTAGTTGTTTTTTCCTTTGACATCTGCTGGGAGGGTGTTCCACGGCGGATGCCACTACCAAGAAGGCCCTCTGCCTGGTTTCCTGTAACTTCACTTCTTGCAGTGAGGGAACTGCCAGAAGGCCCTTAGTGCTAGACCTCAGTGCCAGGCTGAACAATGGGGGTGGAGACGCTCCTACAGGTATACTGGACCGAGGCCGTTTAGGGCTTTAAAGGTCAGCACCAACACTTTGAATTGTGTTCGGAAACTGGGAGCCAATGTAGGTCTTTCAAGACCAGTGTTATGTGGTCTCGGCGGGCACTCCCAGTCACCAGTCTAGCATTCTGGATTAGTTGTAGTTTCCGAGTCACCTTCAAAGATAGCCCCACATAGAGTGCATTGCAGTAGTCCAAGAAGGAGATAGCTAGAGCATGCACCACTCTGTTAAGACAGTCTGTGGGCAGGTAGGTTCTCAGCCTACATACCAGATGGATCTGGTAAACAGATACCCTGGACACAGAATAGACCTGCACCTCCAGGGACAGCTGTGAGTGCAAAATGATTCCCAGGCTGTACACCTGGTCCTTCAGGGGCACAGTTACCCCATTCAGGACCAGGGAGTCCTCCACACCTGCCTGCCTCCTGTCCCCCCAAAACAGTACTTCTGTCTTGTCAGGATTCAACCTCAATTTGTTAGCCGTCATCCATCCTCCAACCGCCTCCAGACACTCACACAGGACCTTCACCGCCTTCACTGGTTCTGATTTGAAAGAGAGGTAGAGCTGGGTGTCATCTGCATACTGATGAACACCCAGCCCAAACCCCCTGATGATCTCTCCCAGTGGCTTCATGTAGATATTGAAAAGCATGGGGGAGAGGACAGAACCCTGAGGCACCCCACAAGTGAGAGCCCAGGGATCTGAACACTCATCCCCTCCCCCTTTCTGAACACGGCCCAGGAGGAAAGAGCAGAACCATAATATAACAGTGCGCCCAGCTCCCAGCCCCTCTAGATGGTCCAGAAGGATGTTATGGTTGATGGTATCAAAAGCCTCGGAGAGATCCAGCAGAACTAGGAAACAGCTCTCACCTTTGTCTCTAGTCCACCGGAGATCATCGACCAGTGGCTCTGCAGCTGTTGCCACCACCCCTGCTGATTCACTCCCCACGGGGTGCCCTGTCAACAACCCCCCCTCCATGCTCAGCAACTGAGAAGGCATTGCTGAGCGCCAAAAGAGGCTGAGGTTGGGTCGCTATGGAAGCGGTTCCAGCCTTATAGCTGCTTCCTTTATTTCTCTGGACACCTTTGGTGGTGACACCAACCTTTGGAGTGCTTAGGAGAGAGGCTTCAGTGGGGGACGTGAAGGGCTGGAGAAAAGGAAGGATGGGAAAGGAGACATGCGGGGAAAGGGGCGCGTGGAGCTCCTTGCTTCTGCAGATGAAGGGAGGGCAGCAGCCTTAATAGGCAGGAGGGAGAGAGAAAGTGATGTTTTAAAGTGAGGGATTTCTTAAGGAAACAAGAAGCAGGTGTTTGTTTCTTCCCCATATCTCTTGAAAAACTGGCATTCCCGAACCATCTTCAACTTTGGAAAAAAAGTGCCGGTGCTGTGTACTGTTGAGTACCACCAGAAAAAAGGCACAGGTTTCCCATTTGATTCAGTTTACACTTTCATCAAAATCCCTTCAGACTTTCAAAACCTGCGCATAATGAATGTGTTCTGTGCACACCTGTGCGCACATTTGCATGCGCTTTGGGCATGCGTATCCCAACCTTTGTGCAACTTCATTAAAAGGATCTGAAGAAGGACCCTGTACACCCATGGGAGACACGATGCAACCGAAAACTACAACTTCCACTGTCTTTGTATATCTTGTCTGATGTACAGTCATCAAGTGTAAAGAAATGATTTAAGCCTCAGCTCAAGCTGATGGGAGGAGAGGAACACCTCCAGACCCCTTCCAGACTGCAGCAGATGTCATGCAGGCAACAGCCCCTCCCCTGACCTCTAGCTGGTCATGTTGCTGCCGTCTGCTGGGAAGTGGAAGAGGAAAGGTGAGGTGGCAGCAAGGGATTCCAGCACAGAGTGGAGTACAACATGGGCTCTGCCAGTGTGTGTGGACTGCACTGACTTCACTGCCACCTTTGCCTTCCTCCCTTCCTTCTGGTAAGCAGCAGCAAAGCAGCTGACGGGAGGTGAGATAAGCAGCTGCTCCCCCCCCCTCCACCATGCCACCCACTGCTGCTTGCAGATATCCAAACGTCAGATAACATCTTGCTCAGCAATACTCTCCAGTCCTTTCAAACTGCTTAATTGTATCTTTCATAATCTCCACCCCCCTGCAAACAATTCATCACTTTTCTTCATGTCAAATATCTTGGGTCATTTTTGGTTTGCCTAACTTATTACCAAAACTTCACAACATTATAGTGTACAGTGATTTGCAGTAGGTTCCCAGTTTACTTATTTGGTAATAGCTTCCATCCCTTCCTTCAAGCCTTTTCTGTGGAAAACAATTTCAGTAGCGGGTCTGTGATTTCCCTTATCTATCAAACTCAAGAGATTACAATAGGTATGATCTACATTTAGTTAAACCATCAAGAATTCTGTCAAACTACCCAAAATTCAAGCAATTCTGTACAATCCAAAGTCTTTTTGAGTTTTTAACCAAGCCAATGGAACACAGTCCAATAAAGGTTTTGCACTGCAAAGGAATTTTGGATTTTTAAATTATTATTTTTTTGCAAGGTGGCTATTGTAGAAATCAGGAAGTCATCAGAGTGAGGGATTGGGGAAACAAGGTGGAGCAAAGAGATGGGCCAACTTGACATAGCTGTTTTCTTTCACACTATTATACTCAGCTCCCCATATAAGCACCTGATGTAGGGCAGCAACAATGTCTGTGCATATTTCAGTGACTGAAGCCCACCTAAAGAGCTGCTCCTGGTACATGCCTCATGTGCAGGGATACGGGTTCCTGGATATACACAGCGAAGAAGCCATGGCAGTGCAGTGCCTTTTAGGTCCAATGACAGTAATGGCAGAGAGAGGGAACAAAAATGATAAGGAATGAGGCGGGTCAACCAATCATCTTCCTCCCCTTTGCATGTCACTCACTGGTCTTCCCATGTACAGAATGACTGCCACCCATGAAGCGATAGATCACAGCTCCCATAATTTTAAGGGGATTGTTCATGAGTTTACAGATGTACTCACAGGTCAGCCTGAAGGCCACCATCAAAGCAGTTGCTGGAACCTTACTGTGTTTATATTGAGAAAGTTCTGTTTGGTCTAACAGTCATGTGTCATGTAATTGCAAGACTTTAAGGAGGTGGATATTTTGAAGCATAATTCAATTATGTCACTTTGGTTCCCTGGAAATTTCAATTAGGAGAGAGAGGTACTGCTGCTACAAATTAAAGTGTGTCTTGTTTGTTGATAAACAGAAAAGAGGAGAAGGGGTATGAAGCTTGAAAATAATAAATACATTGCATATATGACAAGTCAGATACTGCGTTGAGAGCCCTGTGCAGAATACTAGGCTACAAATATAATTAATAAACAAATGTACCAATCAAAAAGGAGAACATAAGGTATATATTTCTTTATGAACCAAAAATGTTTAATGCCTCCACTAATGGCCCCAAATATTCATAACCCAGAATCACTGTGATAGCTGAAGTATTAATAAGCTGCAAGTTAATAGCACTGTAATTCCTTTTAGCACTTCTGCTGTACTGTAATATTTTTTCCTAAAATAATGATGAAATGGAGTGCATATAATATTGCTATGAAGGTGGCACATTACTCTCTGGTAGAAACTGATTTCTTCCCAAAACAACCCTACAAGAAGCCATCCTGAAACATGGCTATTGGGAAATTAAATCAGTCCACAGTTCTATTATTATTATTATTATTATTATTATTATTATTATTATTATTATTATTATTATTTAGTTATTTCTAAAAGGCCACAGCTTCATTGAACACAAAGAAGTTTCAATGCATTCTGATCTATATTCCCTTTCGTTTATACAGCCCATGGAGCAACTCATTCTTCCCAATTTTTGAATTTGATCAATAATTAGATGTCTCCCAGAAGTCAGCCACAAAGGGGTTTCCCTGGCAGTAGCCAAATTTTCTGATAAAGCTGTGAGTCTTGGGACAGAGCAAGAAGGTGGCCACCTGTGATTTTCCCCAATGTCATAAGAAAACAAAGATTTCTCAGCAGTATCCAATTTCATAGATCGTACTCTCACCAATTGGAACAGAGACAGATAATAATCTACTGAACTGCTATCAACTACACTGAAGAACCCTGTGGAGAAAATGAAAGATTCATTTTCCCAATGTCACGCAGTTCCTATAAATGGCGACTAGTCAAGGCACAGCAGACCCTGCCCCCGACCTGGTGCAAACCATAGTTCTTCTCAATGTGACAGAAGAAAAGAGTGGCACTTCTGCATATTTATGTGGGAAGGGAAGCATGTGGTACTCTTTATTTTCCCACATGGAAAAATCTGACTGGCTGCCCACCAGTGTGACCAGTAAACCTTCAAAATGGGTGGAATGGTGACACATCTGTTTTTAAGTATTTACATTGTTTGAATCTAAAACCAGAACACCCAAGTGTCCATGTTGCATGTTTTAGGATAAGCAATTCCTGAGGCTGCCCTGTGGAATATTAAATATAGCTGTTTTCAGATGCTAACTAATAATTATCAGCTTTTCATGGTACTGCTAATTCCTCCCATGTAGTGTGTAGGGATGGGACGCGGGTGGCGCTGTGGGCTAAAGCCTCAGCGCCTAGGGCTTGCCGATCGGAAGGTCGGCGGTTCGAATCCCCGCGGCGGGGTGCGCTCCCGCTGCTCGGTCCCAGCGCCTGCCAACCTAGCAGTTCGAAAGCACCCCCGGGTGCAAGTAGATAAATAGGTACCGCTTACCAGCGGGAAGGTAAACGGCGTTCCGTGTGCGGCTCTGGCTCGCCAGAGCAGCGTTGTCACGCTGGCCACGTGACCTGGAAGTGTCTGCGGACAGCGCTGGCCCCCGGCCTATAGATGTGAGATGGGCGCACGAACCCCAGAGTCTGGCAAGACTGGCCCGTTCGGGCAGGGGTACCTTTACCTTTACCTTTTTAGTGTGTAGGGATATGGCAGAGCTTGGCGCCCAAATAAGAGGTAGTAACATGCTAGTGGGCTTTATAAGGTGTCCCTGTCTCTTTCTGGGAAGCATTAAAGTAGCTCTCACACTCACACCTTGTGATGCTCACAGTGGAATATTAGCTGAATGATCACTTGCCCGCTATGTAAGAACTCTTCATCTTTCTTATCTGATTAGCCTGGAGTGAGCAGGTGTTTTTGCCCACATGAATTGCTGATGTGGGTCCAGATTTCTCATGGTTTTCATTTGGAAATATTACTTTGGTCTGAATGGGGAGCTGTGTGGCTGAGGTGCGTGAAAGACACAGTGCCCTGAAACATGAGAGAGGTTTGGATGCCTATTGAAACCTAGGAATTTGGTTGAATGTTGGAGTAGGAAACCCTTAAAAACAACAACAACCCTCTCACATCTCTTGGGGGGGAAATTGATTTTTTTCACCATCTGGGTCCCAAAGAATGGCATTCATGGAGCAAAGGCCTTCTGGAACAAAACAAATTTAAGCAGGTGTCTAATACTTAGCAAGGGTGGTCCTCACCTGATTTCTAATAGAAGGGGCTTCATTACAGTTGGACCCACTACACTGATGGCATGACTCCTCATTGACACAAGTTGGGCTTCTGGTCTGCTCATACAGCTCCACCAAATGATCTCAATTATCAGCTTGGGTAAGGCGGTCCTTAAGATATTCTGGGCCTGACCACTCCCAGTTTCTTCACAGAGATGTTGAATAGTACTGTGGATGAAATAGTGCCCTGTGAGACCCCATAGTGTAACTAACATGGCCCCAAAAAGCAATCTCCCAGTGCTACTCTTTGGACATGAACTTGCATGTAGGAATGGAACCATGGTAGCCCATGCCCTTGATAACCACACCATAGAGCCATTCCAGCAGGATGCTATGGGCAATGGTTGTTGTTGTTGTTTAGTCATTTAGACGTGTCTGACTCTTCATGACCCCATGGACCAGAGCACGCCAGGCACTCCTGTCTTCCACTGCCTCCCACAGTTTGGTCAAATTCATGCTGGTAGCTTTGACAATACTGTCCAACCATCTCATCTTCTGTCGTCGCCTTCTCCTTGTGCCCTCCATCTTTCCCAACATCAGGGTCTTTTCCAGGGAGTCTTCTCTTCTCATGAGGTAGTGAAACTATTGGAGCCTCAGCTTCAAGGTCTGTCCTTCCAGTGAGCACTCAGGGCTGATTTCCTTCAGAATGGATAGGTTTGATCTTCTTGCAGTCCGAGCTGTTCAACAGTGGAATTTGCTGCCAAGGAGTGTGGTGGAGTCTCCTTCTTTGGAGGTCTTTAAGCAGAGGCTTGACAACCATATGTCAGGAGTGCTCTGATGGTGTTTCCTGCTTGGCAGGGGGTTGGACTTGATGGCCCTTGTGGTCTCTTCCAACTCTATGATTCTATGATTCTAATTTGGCGATAGCAGTTTATGCATTCACAAGAATCAAATGGTCAAGGTTTTTTAGATGTGCTTTCTGACTAAACATTTGGATGAACTTTCTGACAGTAAGAGCTGTCCAGCACCAGAATTCAAAAGCATCAATTCTTCGACGATCAGCCTTCCTGATGGTCCAGCTCTCACTTCCATACATCACTACTGGGAAAACCATTGCTTTAACTATACGGACCTTTGTTAGCAAGGTGATGTCTCTGCTTTTTAAGGTTTGTCATTGCTTTTCTCCCAAAAAGAAGGCTTTTAATTTTGTGACTGCTGTCACCATCTGCAGTGATCATGGAGTCCAAGAAAGTAAAATCTCTCACTGCCTCCATTTCTTCCCCTTCTATTTGCCAGGAGGTGATGGGACCAGTGGCCATGATCTTCGTTTTTTTGATGTTGAGCTTCAGACCATATTTTGCGCTCTCCTCTTTCACCCTCAATAAAAGGTTCTTTAATTCCGCCTCACTTTCTGCCATCAAGGTTGTGTCATCTGCATATCTAAGGTTGTTGATATTTCTTCCAGCAATCTTAATTCCGGCTTGGGATTCATCCAGCCCAACCTTTCTCATGATGAATTCTGCATATAAGTTAAATAAGCAGGGAGACAAAATACAGCCTTGTCGTACTCCTTTCCCAATTTTGAACCAATCGGTTGTTCCATATCCAATTCTAACTGTAGCTTCTTGTCTCGCATAGACATTTCTCAGGAGACAGATGAGGTGATCAGGTACTCCCATTTCTTTAAGAACTTGACATAGTTTGCTGTGGTTGACACAGTCAAAGGCTTTTGCATAGTCAATGAAGCAGAAGTAGATGTCTTTCTGGAACTCTCTAGCTTTCTCCATAATCCATCGCATGTTTGTAATTTAGTCTCTGGTTCCTCTGCCCCTTCGAAATCCAGCTTGCACTTCTGAGAGTTCTCGGTCCACATACTGCTTAAGCCTGCCTTGTAGAATTTTAAGCATAACCTTGCTAGCGTGTGAAATGAGTGCAATTGTGTGGTAGTTGGAGCATTCTTTGGCAATGCCCTTCTTTGGGATTGGGATGTAGACGGATCTTCTCCAATCCTCTGGCCACTGCTGAGTTTTCCAAATTTGCTGGCATATTGAGTGTCGCAACTTAACAGCATCATCATTTAAAATTTTAAATAGTTAAGCTGGAATATCATCACTTCCACTGGCCGTGTTATTAGCAGTGCTTTCTAAGGCCCATTTGACTTCACTCTCCAGGATGTCTGACTCAAGGTCAGCAACCACACTACCTGGGGTGTACGAGCCATCCATTTCTTTCTGGTATAGTTCCTTTGTGTATTCTTGCCGCCTCTTCTTGATGTCTTCTGCTTCTGTTAGGTCCTTTCCACTTTTGTCTTTTATCATGGAAATCTTTGTACGAAATGTTCCTTTCATATCTCCAATTTTCTTGAACAGATCTCTGGTTTTTCCCATTCTATTGTTTTCCTCTATTTCTTTGCATTGCTCGTTTAAGAAGGCCTTCTTGTCTCTCCTTGCTATTTTTTTTGGAAATCTGCATTCAATTTCCTGTGTCTTTCACTATCTCCCTCACATTTTGCTTGCCTTCTCTCCCCCGCTATTTGTAAGGTCTCGTTGGACAGCCACTTTGCTTTCTTGCATTTCCTTTTCACTGGGATGGTTTTAGTTGCTGCCTCCTGTATAATGTTACGAGCCTCCACCCATAGTTCTTCAGGCACTCTGTCCACCAAATCTAAATCCTTAAACCTGTCCCTCACTTCCGCTGTGTATTCATAAGGGATTTGACTTAGATTGTATCTTACCGGCCCAGTGGTTTTTCCTACTTTCTTCAGTTTAAGCTTGAATTTTGCTATAAGAAGCTGATGATCTGAGCCACAGTCAGCTCCAGGTCTTGTTTTTGCTGACTGTATAGAGCTTCTCCATCTTTGGCTGCAGAGAATATGATCGATCTGATTTTGATGCTGCCCATCTGGTGATGTCCATGTGTAGAGTCGTCTTTTGTGCTGTTGGAAAAGCATGTTTGTGATGACCAGCTTGTTCTCTTGACAGAACTCTATTAGCCTTTGCCCTGCTTTGTTTTGAACCCCAAGGCCAAACTTGCCAGTTGTTCCTTTTATCTCTTGATTCCCTACTTTAGCATTTCAATCCCTTAAACTAAGAAGAACATCCTTCTTTGGTGTCATTTCTATAAGGTGTTGTAAGTCTTCATAGAATTGGTCAATTTCAGTTTCTTCAGCACCAGTAGTTGGTGCATAAACTTGGATTACTGTCATGTTAAAAGGTCTGCCTTGGAATCATATTGAGATCATTCTGTCATTTTTGAGATTACATCCCAGTACAGCTTTCACCACTCTTTTGTTGACTATGAGGGCCACTCCATTTCTTTTATGGGATTCTTGCCCACAGTAGTAGATATGATGGTCATCCAAACTGAATTTGCCCATTCCCGTCCATTTTAGTTCACTGATACCCAGGATGTCAATATTTATTCTTGCCATCTCATTTTTTACCACATCCAACTTACCAAGGTTCATGGTTCTTACATTCCAGGTTCCTATGCAATATTTTTCTTTACAGCATTGGACTTTCCTTTCGCTTCCAGGCATATCCGCAACTGAACGTCCTTTCGGCTTTGGCCCAGCCGCTTCATCAGCTCTGAATCTACTTGTACTTGTCCTCCGCTCTTCCCCAGTAGCATGTTGGATGCCTTCTGACCTGAAGAGCTCATCTTCCAGCGTCATAACTTTTATATGCCTGTTGTCTTTGTCCATGGAGTTTTCTTTGCAGGGATACTGGAGTGGCTTGCCGGTTCCTGCTCCAGGTGGATAACGTTTGGTCAAAACTCTCCACTCTGACCTGTTCATCTTGGGTGGCCCTGCACGGCATAGCTCATATCTTCCCTGAGTTATTTAAGCCCCTTTGCCATGGCAAGGCAGTGATCCATGAAGGTGATGGGCAATGGTATCAAAGCTCAAATCGAAGAAGCAGGGTCACATGTCTCTGTATCATCCATTAGGGTGGCCATGGCTGACTCTGTCCCAGATGTATTGATGTTGATCTAGATTATGCATTTCTTCTAGAAACACCTTTCGTTGTCCTAACACAACCCTCTCCAGCACCTTCCCTTCAAAATGGAGTGTTTGTTGCATCCCATTGGGTCCAGGGCTGGCTATAAAAGGAGTAGGCACATTATTGCCTCTTTCAAGATGGCCAGCACTATCCCCATCTTGCAATGATGTGCTCACCATGTGCTGAACTAGTAACACCCTCCCTCAAGCCGACTTTCATCAACCAGGATCCTACCTGCTTGACACGTCCCTGGAGTTTATTGGCAAGTGAGGTGCGGCTCATGACTATAACTATAACATAATTTATTTAACTATTTAACTAGTACTGTGCTTAAAAGCAGAGTTAGCATTACTCAGCTTAAGTGGGGCATGTTCACTGAGTTTTCAAAGGGGGGTGACATTTAAAGGGTTTAATTACAGATCAGCCCCATTGCAATTAATAAAGTTGTGACCCTAGTTCAATCCATAGGTAAAGGTAAAGGGACCCCTGACCATTAGGCCCAGTCGCTGACGACTCTGGGGTTGCAGCACTCATCTCGCTTTAGTGGCTGAGGGAGTCAGTACAGCTTCCGGGTCAATCCATACCTGCTGTCTTATGTCTCCATTCAAAGTGTGGAAGAAAATTCAAATAGAAACAAACAAAAAATACCGTATTCAAATGCTCTTACATTGCCATTTACAATAAGTAATTTTTCCAGTTTAGAATGTACAGTTGAACTCCAAACATCTCCTATAATTACATTCTGGTACTCCATTGGACATCTTTGATAAGCTTAACTAAAATAAACAAATATCACAATTTCCTTAACTATTCAGGGGTTTTTTTCCCTGATGCAGAGATTGCTTTGCAATGTTTTGCAAATACCAATCATGAGGCATCTATATCATACTACATTAGGTCATCTAAACATGTCAAGCAGATACTTTTTTACATAATTGAACAAGGAAACAACAAAACTAAATGGCAAATAAACACCCAGCATTTCACGGATTGTTTCCAATACCATTTCCTAAAAACAAAACATAACCCTCTTTACACAGAACCAAAAAGCTTCCATAACATTCCCCCCCCCCATTTCAGAATGTCTTGTTTCTTAAGTGCTATTCCAGGAATGTTCATTGCAAGGGGTAAGGAAAAACAGCCCTTTAAATATCCTGCCCTCAACTGTTTAGGGCAGGGATTTGCCCCCCTCTCAACAAGACTGATTTTGGCAGCGTCTTGATAGCGATGCAACTTGCCCCCTCCCCAGGCATCCCATTACTCATTTGATAAGTTGGGATGAGGTGATAACCCTCTCCTAAGCTGATCTGTATGGAACAGGGTGTGTGTCCTGTGTTTGTGTGCGCATGTGAGAGTGTGACATAGCCACACCCACTCTGGCCACACATGACTGGCAAGTGGTCCCTGCAGGGGCCAACCCAGTTCAAGGATTTAAAAGTAGTAACCAGCACCTTGAACTGAGCATGATCCTGTAATCAATCGGAGAGTATGCACAAGACAACTAAACACATATAATTCTTTATCAGACTCCAAGAAGTTGAAATTCAATGCATTGCTCTAGATTTTTTGTTTGTTTTCAGTTGTCTTGGACTGTGCATGGAACCTGTTATAAACACCATTGCACAAATGTGAGATCTGCCCCTTAACATATGTGGATTTATGCAATTTGTCTAAACATGTTTCTGTTTAACGTTTCTCTCAATTTTACTTGACCTCCCAAGTGATAATTATGAACAACATAAATGAATTAGCTCACTTGATATATCTTCCTATATGCATAAAAATGTAAGGCTATCATCACGCTGCAGTTCACCTGCTGCCGATAGACAACCATGCCAACTCTAGCATGATGAGCAACAGGAAGGCAAGGAAGGAAGCAGTGTGGGTGTCAGGTGGCCCAGGTGAGCTGGAGGGAGAGAGGAGCTTCACAGAGCAGTTTAGTTAGCTGCTCTGTGAAGTCCCCCCCTCCAGAAAAGGTAGCTGAAGCCAGGTTTAGTAGAGGGGAGGTGCTGTGGACTATGACTATGGAATGAGCTGGCACATTTTGGGGTGCTGATGCTGTAAGCCCCTCCACTGAAAGCTTGAGGTGGTATATATATGTGTTTAAGTAAGCCATGTGTCATAAAGAAACCATGGTCTCTGTTGTGCCTCGTTGCCAAAAGAAAACCACACGGATCCTGGGTAAGTGCCTGGAACCCCTCGAGTCTTGAGCACCACTCGGCAGAGGCTGGTGTGGCGTGTAAAAATATCTATACATGAAGATTGCTTCTATGGATTCCTCACTGTAATGCCACAATACCAAAAGGTTTTCTCTGCCCCAAGGCACAGTTCATAAAATTTCTATTAGAGATGTATTTTATTTTCTTTCTTTCTTTTTTTAAAAAAGTTAGTGTTTAATAATAATATAACTTGGTGATGTATGAAAAATATCAATTTACATACCACTGAAAGCCAACACAAGATTTTATTGTACCAGACCAACATGTCAAATTTGGCCTGACTGTGCTCTGAAATTAACAATTTTGTGAGAAAATGGTAGTAATGAAGACTCTCTTTTTGACAGCTTGGTCTCTCATTTCTGATATTCCTTCCTCACCCACCACTGTTGAAGAATGTATGCAGAACTGTAGCTGTGAGGGAGAATGCTAATGGAAATCAGTAATAGTAATTTAATCACAGGAATTAGCATAAACAGCATTTCCTGCTCCTCTAAGCATATGCAACTAATAACGAGAGGTTAATTAGTAATGTAATTGTGCTTTATGGTCTTCTCTGTCTCAGGGCATACTCTCCATCCACAGACTTTATCAGGGAGGCTTTGAAGTTTAGCTCACCATTTCCACTGGTTCCCCCCCCCTCCTCAAGTGAATTCAAAAATAAACTTAGCCACATTCCTTGGCATGAAGTGGTTTCATTTGCTCTATTTACAGTAAGATTACAGAACACACTAACTGCCAGTCCCAAATTAGAAGTACATTAAGGAAAATGTATTTTTATTGAATAAAAGATAATTACCTTTTGCATATATACACAAGTGGGGGACATGCAGCAAAAAGTTGCAGTGTGAAGTGTTTCTTTTCAGGACTAGCCCTGCCATTCCCAGGATACTCCATTCCATTCCCCTTGTTTGACATTTTGTTGGGTTTTCCAGTGGGCATTCTGGGCTGCACACGCCCAGTCCTCTTTGAGCTACATTCAGGGATTTCCCCCTTAAAAATATGTGTTTCTGTAAGGTTTGGGTTTCTTCCAAGCCTTCTGATACCTCCACCTTGCACATGGATGTTCTTCTCTTGATTGTATAAGGATGTACACACTGCAAATATTAAAATGTGACCCATAAACAATAGGAACATACTTCATTAGTATTTCTGGTATACAATGTATCAGTGCAGAATAGGATGAAATTATTGGCATTATCCAAGTTACCATCTGCGCTATACATTTAAATCTGCATCATTCCACTCTAAAGAGCCACGGCTTCTCCCAAAGATTCCTGGGAAGTGTAGTTTGCTATAGGTGTTCAGAGTTGTTAGTAGACCCCTGTTCCCCTCACAGAGCTGCAGCTCCCAGGGTTCCCTGAGGAGGAGGAGGATTGTAGTCCTGTGAAGGGAATAAGGGCTCTTCTAGCAACTCAAACTGCAGCTCCCAGGATTCTTGGGCGGGGACATCCATGACTGTTTAATGTGGTATGCTACTGCTATAAAGGAAGAGTGCCAATTGGGCCTTCATTTATTTCCTCTAGAGAGACTCTGGATTATTGTGAGTACGGTATTTCATCCGGTTCCACTGGGGTCCAGTCTGGAAGGTGTGCATAACTGGGCCCATTTCACATAGCTGATAGATTCGTTGGCGCTGTGAATAGTGATTAAACCAACTAGAGGCAGGAGTGATGGCAATTCTTGAAGGGCACCAGAAACTATCCTCCTTGCTGTCCTTTGCTTGAATTGCCCTGTGCAGATACTGGCAATAGCCTTTGCAGAAAGATTTCTTTTTCCTAGGGAAGAGCTCTGAAAGGTGTTTTCCCCCTCATATTTAGGTATTCTTTGAAGTGGCTTGGGTTCTTCCTGGATTGAAATACTTGAAATGCTTGTCTCAGAAGAGATTTCTCATGATGGCATTCTATGTCAAACCATGAGACAGCTTAATATGCTTGCCGGTGCACAGGTCTCACCAGGGATTTGAAATAATAATAATAATAATAATAATAATAATAATAATAATAATAATAATAAATTATTTATTATTTATACCCCACCCATCTGGCTAGGTTTCCCCAGCTACTCTGGGCGGCTTCCAACAAAATATTAAAATACAGTGTGGTCTGTTAAACATTAAAAGCTTCCCTAAACAGCGCTGCCTTTAGATGTCTTCTAAAAGTCTGGTAGTTGTTCTTCTCTTTGACATCTGGTGGGAGGGCGTTCCACAGGGTGGGTGCCACTACCAAGAAGGCCCTCTGCCTGGTTCCCTGTAACTTGGCTTCTCGCAGGGAGGGAACCGCCAGAAGGCCCTCGGTGCTAGACCTCAGTGTCCAGGCTGAATGATGGGGTTGGAGACACTCCTTCAGGTATACTGGACCGAGGCCGTTTAGGGCTTTAAAGGTCAGCACCAACACTTTGAATTGTGCTCGGAAACTGGGAGCCAATGTAGGTCTTTCAAGACCAGTGTTATGTGGTCTCGGCGGCCGCTCCCAGTCACCAGTCTAGCATTCTGGATTAGTTGTAGTTTCCGGGTCACCTTCAAAGATAGCCCCATGTAGAGTGCATTGCAGTAATCCAAGCGAGAGATAAGTAGAGCAGGCACCATACTGGTGAGCCAGTCCATGGGCAGATAGGGTCTCAGCCTGTGTACCAGATGGAGCTGGTAAACAGCTGCCCTGGACACAGAATCGACCTGCGCATCCATGGGCAGCTGTGAGTGCAAAATGACTCCCAGGCTGAACACCTGGTCCTTCAGGGGCACAGTTACCCCATTCAGGACCAGGGAGTCCTCCACACCTGCCTGCCTCCTGTCCCCCAAGAACAGTACTTCTGTCTTGTCAGGATTCAACCTCAATCTGTTAGCCGTCATCCATCCTCCAACCGCCTCCAGACACTCACACAGGACCTTCACCGCCTTTACTGGTTCTGATTTGAAAGAGAGGTAGAGCTAGGTATCATCCGCATACTGATGAACACCCAGCCCCAACCCCCTGATGTCCTCTCCCAGTCACTGCATGTAGATGTTGAAAAGCATGGAGGAGAGGACAGAACATTTAGGCACCCTACAAGTGAGAGCCCAGGGGTCTGAACACTCATCACCCCCCACATTCTGAACACGGCCCAGGAGGAAAGAGCGGAACCACTGTATAACAGTGCCCCCAGCTCCCAGCCCCTCAAGACGGTCCAGAAGGATGTTATAGTTGATGGTATCAAAAGCCTCGGAGAGATCCAGCAGAACTAGGAAACAGCTCTCACCTTTGTCCCTAGCCTGCCAGAGATCGTCGACCAGTTTCAGTCCCGTGATGAGGCCTGAATCCCGACTGGATGGGATCCAAATGGTCCACTTCTTTCAGGCGTGCCTGGAGTTGTTCAGCAACCACTCACTCAGTCACCTTGCCCAAGAATGGAAGATTTGAGACTGGGCGATAGTTGGCCATATTGGCAGCATCTAAAGATGTTTTTTTAAGAAGCAGTTTGATAACAACCTCTTTCAGCGGGTCTGGGAAGGCCCCCTCACAGAGAGAAGCATTCACCACCCCATGAAGCCCATCGCCCAGCCCTTCTCGGCTAGCTTTAATAAGCCAGGATGGGCAAGGATCAAGGAGACAGGTGGTTGGTTTCACTCGTCCAAGCAGCTTGTCCACATCCTCGGAGGTAACAGATTGGAACTGATCCCATATAACATGACTAGACAGGACTCTAGCACTCTCCCACCCTGGCCCTGCTCCCACAGTAGAGTCTACCTCTTCCCGAATCTGAGCGACTTTATCTGCAAAAAATTTGTTGCAGGAGATCATGTGGCCCGTACTGGGCCCCGGTGGAGCAGGTGGTTCTGCTAAATACTTGGGAGAGCTGGGTGAAAGTTGACAGAGCATCTGATATAGAGTCAGATTAAATTATTTGTTCCCTCAAGGAGGCTGCCTCATCAGAGGCAATTTTTTGAGAGACCAGCTGTTCAATATGGGGGGAACCATATGATTCTTTGATGAAATTGTGCCGTAGATCTCAAAGTTTCATGGGTCAGATCTCTTTTGTGATGCATATTTACTAAAATTGTTAAATTGTCACTCTCAGTACGATTAGCAATACCAAATGAAAGAACAGAACTGAGTAAGGAGGGGGAACATATACAGTAATCAATCACACTGCAGCCCTGGCTGGAGATGTGTAAATCTGTTGGAGCTGGTGAATTGTGGGGACCCGTTAAGGGTGTATTTGTTGAATGATATGCATAACCCTGTAAGCACAATTCCTGCTTGGTTAATTTGAAGGTCAGGAGAGTATCTGGCTTTTACTAAAAAAGGTGGGAAAGAGGTTTCTAAATCGACCCCCTCCCTTTTTTTGCCAGAAGATGGTTATTATCGCCAATTTGGGCAAAATCTCCTAAAAGGAGGAGCCTAGCCATCAGATAACTTTTCTTCGTGGAGATTAAATAATTGGAAAGACGAGACCATTAGTTTGTCAGTGCCTTCCTATTTCTACATGGTGGAAGGTAAGCGTTGATTAATAAAATGTTAGACTTGGATGGATCGAGTAGCAAAGGTTGGGCTAGAGGAGGGCATGGAGCCAGATATTTCAATTTGGAGGTCAAATGAGGTTTTATGCAAAAAGCCAGGCCTGCTTGGTAGTGGCCATTAGGATTGATTTTGAATGCCAGATTGTGAAAGGCACTGAAGCCCTCTAGTACAGGACCTTTTAAAAGCCTGGTTTCCTGAACAGCTAAACAGTCAAATTGGCGTAAATAATTATTTAGGTCTAGGTCTCCCTTCTTATTGCCCTAGCCTGCAATGTTCCATGACAGAATCTGATATTGTGTTGTAATACCATCTGCGGCTGGTCATTTGGTTGAATCAGGGCTGATTTACCTCTTCTGTGTGACTAGGGGTTCAGTTCCCGTCAATCTGGGATCAGGTGTCTGTGTAGTTGGAGGCAGAAGCTTAAGGGGCCTGAGGTCTTCAGAAGGCTCCAATTGTTGGGGTGTCACCTCTGAGTCAGGCAGAGGACTGTGTGATGTTTGGGGGCAAGGTGTCCAGTTGAGGGCCACCGAGAGTTCCTGTGCTAAAGATCTGGAAATGTTTGGGTCCTGTAGAATTATATTGGTGTACACACTATGCAGGATCCTAGAGTCCAATTCAAGATCTTCCTGTGTTACTGGGGGTTGGAGTAATTCTTTATTCTTTTTAATAATTTTGTTATGCAGTATAACATCATGGGTGGTAGGAGGTATACTTTCATGTCTGTGTCTCTCATTACACTTGCCAGGGGAGGGCAGCTGACTTGATTCCATTGAGACTTCATCCGTTATAGTGCAGTGTGATGATTCCAGGGGAGGCATAGAATCATATAGATCAGGGACGTCCAACTTCCAAGAGACTGCGATCTACTCCCGGAATAAAAAAATGGCAGTGATCTACCCATTGGGGGGTAACCCTAAGTTGTTGAGCTTTTCTTAGGGGCGCATGGTGCTTAGGTGGGCCTTGGTTCCCAGCAACGCACAATGCAGGGAAGCAGAGGGCGGGCACCACGTATGGTCTACTGCCACATGATCACATGGGTAGATCAGCATGGCCGGGGATCCGCGAAGCCTCCTGCCAGAGTGAACTTGCTGGGGCTTCCAAAACGCTAGTGCAGCAAGGCGCCACCGGCAGCGGCTGAGTGACAAACAACTCTCGCCACATCAGGATGGCATATGCACAGATGCTCTTTTCCACCCCAGAGGAAAATGAGCCACTCGAGGATCAACCTGTCGATCGCGGTCGACCGGTTGGACGGCCCTGATATAGATCATTTGGGGAGTTCTGTGTGCCCCATTTCTGCCCTTCCAGGATCTTATCTATCCTTATTGCCCCAGTATGAAAGAAGTCCTCGTCATTAGCAGGAAGTTGAGTTTTAATTATTGATTGTTTTAGGAGCTGCTTAATTAAATTTGAGTTTGTCTCCCAAAAAACCCTGTGTCGCCCTCTGTGCTTTAGAAGATGGTTTAGGAGAGGAGGCAGCTGCTCTATGTCTTTGGTAATTGCTATCATTGACAAGAAACCCATGAGTAATTAGTGGAGGCTTTGCTTTCAGCTGAGGGTGATTGGGGTCAGCTGTATTTTTGAGAGTATTTTTGACCCTTTTATTGCACAATGGGAAGCACCTACTCTTTCTGAACACACTTTTTTTTTGGGGGGGGAAATGAAAGCATTCTAAGTGCATTTGTTTACTCCAGAGTAGTGAGGAAGTTTAAGGCTGTCAGAATGTAATAATCAGTCTCTTGTAAAAGTTCTTGTTTGGGATCCATTGTAAGTTCTCTATTCCTAAATCAGTTCACTTGCATGACAAAACTTGACTCAGGAAATTTTCAGCTGAGCTCCTCCTACCCCAGCAATTATAGTTATCTCTTTGCTCTAGAGCAGGCATGGCCAAACTTGGCCCTCCAACTGTTTTGGGGACTACAGTTCCCATCATCCCTGACCACTGGTCCTGTTAGCTAGGAATGATGAGAGTTGTAGTCCCAAAACAGCTAGAGGGCCAAGTTTGGCCATGCCTGCTCTAGAGAGGCTCAAGCACACAACTGACTCTCCCAATGACTTCAGTGTTGATGTAATGTGTAGTAGGGAGTACCACTTAGCTTTGTCTTGTGTCTGGAGACAATAAAACTTTGCTGCTTTGAACTGCATGGGAGAGGAGTTTTGCCCTTAACGAGAGACTCTGGAAGAAGCTGTTCTGTTGGGAGTAGGAAATCTCTGAAGATTCAGCTGGGGCTCTGCATACTCTGTTGACACATTCAAACCCTCCAATATTTCTCCTAAGAAAATAGGGACGTCCCATTCCATAATGATAATTTTACTATTTATACCCCACACATCTTACCGGGTTGCCCCTGCCACTCTAGGCAGTTTCCAACATATATAAAAACATAATAAAACATTAAACATTTTTTTAAAACTTCCCTATGCAGGATTGCCTTCAGAGGGCCCAGGGATAGGATAGCTCCATACCTCCAGTGAAACTAGGGACATCCTAAGGAAAAGTGGGACATTCTGGGATCAAATCAGAAACTGGGACGGCTTCTCTAAATCAGGGACATCCTTCAAAATAGGGACACTTGGAGGGTCTGTACATCACTCTGCTTGAGGTGTGGTGAACCACCAGCTGACTCCCACAAGTCACCAGCAATTAACTTTGGTTGTAGTCCTCCAGCTGCCCATCTCCACAAGGCAGAAGAGCCCACACAATGGGGATGAGGGGGCAGGCTCCACTCACTAAATTCAAAGTACAGCACAACTACTGTGCACATCAGAGCAGCAATAGGGAGGAATTGTCCCAGAGAGAAAAGCACAGTGTAGGAAACTGTAGATAGAGATGGGGAACCTTTTTCAGCCCGGAGGCCACCTTTCCTCATGAACCACATGCCAGAAGGGGTGGGACCAGAAGCAAACATGGGCAGAGCAATAGATATAACTCTTAATTTTGTAACATTCCAGCCATGGAAAAGATGGTGGTTTCTAGCTGCCCACTGCCACCTACCTCCATCCAGGCAAGCAACCCCCAGGGTTCAAAAGTGTGTTTCAGGTAAAATGGCTAAAGGAGAGGCACAGAAGAGGGCCAGTGATGGGGGAGTCCTTGGGGGGGGGAGGTGCATTGAGCCATATTTGGCCTACCCATCAGAGGCTCCCTACCCCTGTCGGAAGTGATGGGCCGCTGGCAGGACGGTGTCCCAACAGCTGCTGGCACCACTGACTTGCTGATGTTCCCTGGAGATGCTGCTGAGACATCTGGCAACAAGACCCCTAGCTTGTGGTTACCAGACGTCCCCGTTTCCCGGGGACAGTCCCCAGATTTACAAATCTGTCCCCGGAATGTCCCTGGATTTCATTTAATGTCCCCAGATTTATATTTTAAGTGTTGTAGATTTATTAGTAGGGAATGAATGTTGTGTGATTGGTTCAACGGCACAAGACACATCGTATGGGGACTTCCGGTGAGGCAAAATGACGGGCGTCACAGCAATGAGCAGCTCCTGAAGCCAGCCAGAGCCAACTGCACTACCAGGCTGGCTCCGGGCTGCTGAGGCTGCCGCTGCTGCCACCACTTCTGAGGGGGAACCAGGGATACCCGGCGAGTCAACTAGGGGAACTGCTGACACGCCCCCCCGCAACCCAAATCGAGCCGGGAGTGAGAGCACCCGGGCACCCGGCCAACTGCTCAGCAGCACTCCAGGGCCAGGAAAACCCCGGAGCTGGCACAGGGAGGAGGAGAAGAGAAGGAGAAGGAAGAGAGATAAAGAGGGAGGAGAAAAAGGAGGGGAGCCCAGACCTTGCTGCCGCTGCCACTGCTAAAGAGGAGAGGTAGAGCACCGGGAGGGCAAGGACACGTGGACGAGCCCAGGCCCAACCCAAGCCTACTCCATGGTGGCTAGCGCACCAAGAGAGCAGGCCAGGGGCGCAGAGGAAGGTTGCATGGCAGAGGAAACCACAGAAGAAAAGATATTACTTCTTTTGTAAAAAACCAAACAAACCATTTTTTAAATAACCTTTTCTCTCTCTCTCTTTTAAAAAAAATGTTCCCGGATTCTTTGAAAAAAAATCTGGTAACCCAATTTCTAAAAGCCATGTCAGCCACCTTTGGTCTCATTCAGTTTGGTTGCTCACACAGCACTTCCCACTTATCTCTCTCTCGAATTGTAGTTAATGGTGGAGAGCCTGGCACACCTCGTTCTGTGGGTGTCTAAATGACTGAAATATGGTAAAAACTGTCATTTTGCAACAGATGTCTACGTTATGTGGCTGCAGTAATTAAGAGAAGGAGATGTTAACTATTCAGGATCTTTTTAAATTCAAACCTCTTGAAAATTTCAAGTTAAAGGGAAAATTGAATAAGAAATCAAGGATCCCATAGGATTTAACACTGACAGTCACTAGTCTTGATGCTATCCTTAAATAGCTGTACCACATACTATAATCAATTCTTAAGTAAATTCCATAGGTTTCACATTAAATTGTAAATTGTCACATGCATCACATTGTGTTTGTTTAAAAATATATATGATTATATGGAATCTGACTCCAATATATTGTGAGTTTTTACAAATGTAGGAGTGCTACATTATGTGTTTAAATTGTGTTTGTGCCTTTTTATGCTATACGGTTTTAACTGGCAAAAGGAGAGGCAGAAACATTCACCCACCCACTGGGGAGTTAATTTAATTTTCAAGCTCATTTTAAACAATTGTCCCCAGTGGCTGAAGATTTTGTTAAAACGTCTGGGATCCATCCACCACTATTCCTGCTGGGCTCTAAATGCTCCCTATCACAACATTTAGCAGTACTCCACTTATTTAAATTATTTCTTAAGCATTGAAAGATTCTTATATGGTGGATAATTTCAGCAATACCACAACACACAGGGTAAGAATAGAATTTAGTCCCAACAATTGACAATTTTTTTTTGTTCTTTGTTGTCGGTGTCTGTCTGTCTCGAGAGACAATGGAGTGTGCTTTTGAGGGTGAAGTCAAATCTCTGCAGGAAGATGTTTTTGTTTTACATAGCAAAAAACAAAACAAAAAAACCAAACCCAAAATTGTTATGATTTGAAGGGGATGAAATAAGAATATAAAAATTATGTCCAAAGCTTAGGAAATGTCACTAATTTCATTTTGGTTGCCGTCAAAGTGGCAGAGACATGGTTCTGTTTCGTGTGGGTGGGGCATGCAGAGTGAGAAAAAGGGCTATAATTTAACACTTATTTAGTCTGGAGGCAGTAGGATGTCCCCTGTACAAAATTATTTTTCAAGACCTAACGTTTCAACCCCAAATAACACTGCGGATGAGTTTTTACTTTTGCTTTTTTATTGGGCGCTATGCTGTGCAGAGCCCTGGCATTCCCAGCATGCCCTTCCCTGTCTTTTCTATAGATTTTGTTTCTGGGAATAATGATATCCCAATCCCACATATTCTCTGTCATGCCACGTTTCTGATATGTTATATCTGTGTTCTCATTTAGCTCTAAATAAACTTCCCCTGGTCGGGGCCAGGGATGCTCAGAAAAGAAACCACGCTGCTTAAAGCAACAAGAACTTGGAAACTGCTCCACTGATTGGCTGATCTGATCTGACTTTGAACCACACGCTCCCCTTTTCCTCTCGGCCACTCCCCAGACCGAGAATACTCTTCTTTCCCCCTTTAATTCCCCTCAGAACAGGCCTGCACAGAGCTTGTTTGAGGCTGGGGACAGGAGTCATGTTTCACCCTTTAAGTGCACCGTTGGCTGGGAGGCATGGGCGGCTCTGAATTGGGCATAGGAGCTAACTGGCAGCCAGTGCAGTCGGGCCAGGCTTTGTCAAAGCATCTTGCCACTTTGAGCAACCTGGCTGCTGAATTGTGCACCTGCTGTGTTAAGTTGTGGGTGAACAAATCAGACAACACAGCGATTCTTCCAAAGCAGCTCTTTATTTGTAAGCTGGAACAGAACTGAACTGAGGAGCTCAGTCAGCCTGCTTATATAGAGCTCCAGAACAATGTAACTGTTGCAACTTTCTAAAACTATCCAATCACTGAACGTCACTTTTGATCCTTCATTTTCATACAAACTATCCAATCACTGAACGTCACTTTCGATCCTTCATTTGCATAACTATCTACAGTATCCCCCTGCTAGCCCAGGATGAGAACTTCAGTACATAACACCCATCCACACCGAGATAAGGCGTTAGTTACAATCGTAATGGTTTCCTTATATACAGCACTACACGTAATGGTTCAATTAGGCACAAAAGCATATCGGTTACATTTCACATACTTAGATGAACAGTGATACATGTCCAACAACATAGTTCTTTAAATAAGTTGGGCGCTTGGAAACTCTGCAAGACTGCCGGGGACTGGTGGCCAAGTCCGGGGGGGGGCACACAATTCTTGCTGAGGCTGTGGTGCGACCCTAGGTGGCGTTGAAACCAAGTCCCCTGGATCCGCTGCTGTGGGTGGAACCTCCGCAAGTGGAGTTGGCGGAACGTAAGGCATGGCAGTGGTCGGAGCCTGTGGTAAGTCTGGCAGACCCTCTGAAGAGGCTTGGTTCGGCTCCATGCCCGCAGTTTGCGAGAGAGGTGTAGGTGGAGCCTCACCATCTGTAAGTGTCTGTTCCGGAGCCACGAGCGCAGTTGGGGGCACCACGGTAGTGTCCAAGTCCCCAACCCTGCGCCTAAGCTGGTCTATGTGCCGGCGCCACAAGCATCCATCTTCGAGTGCCACCTGGTACGAGCGAGGTCCAGTGACTCCCACTACTGTGGCTGGCACCCAAGGAATGTCCCCCACATAGTTCCGGGCAAAGACCTGGTTTCCTGGAACAAATGACCATGGCGCATTGGCACAGCCTGGGGGTTCGGCCACGGCAAAGTCTGGGTGCAGCCAGTCGAGCGGGACCTGAGGCGGCGGCCCATAAGCAGTTCAGCAGGACTCCGCCCTGTGGCCGCATGAGGGGTGATGTGTTTTACGAACAAGTATTTGGCGACCTGCTCATGCCAGTCTCCCCGGTCCAGGCGCACCAGTGCCTCTTTTGCTGAGTGCACCATTCTCTCTGCTTGCCCGTTGCTGGATGGATGAAATGGTGCCGTTAGGGCATGGCGGATGCCCAGTCCCGAAAGATACCGCTCAAAAGTGCCTGACGTGAACTGTGGTCCGTTGTTGGAGACAAGGACATCAGGCCACCCATGCATCACAAAGAGGCCTCGCAGCACCCGCATGACGGCCTCAGTAGTGGTGGAGGGCATCAGGGCCACCTCCAGCCATTTGGAATAGGCGTCCACCACTACCATAAAGGTCCAGCCGTGAAAGGGGCCAGCCAGATCGATGTGCACCCTCGACCAGGGTGTCTTTGGCGTCTCCCAGGTGTGTCCCTTAGCTGCCGGTGGTGCAGGCCTCGATTCTTGGCACAATTGACAGATGGAAACCCAGGCAGTGATGGCATCGTCCATGTTAGGCCACCAGATGTAACACCGAGCCAACGCCTTCATTTTGACGATTCCTGGGTGGCCAACGTGCAGAGCCTTTCGGGAATCACGACACAGTCTCCCCACAGCAGACAGCCGCGATGTGCCGAGAGTTCATGTTGTCTGGTTGTGAACGGTTGGAACTCCGATGCAAAATGTCCTTGTGGCCACCCCCTCCACACCCAGTTGAGCACATGGCTGATGGTGCGATCCTGGGCAGATGCGGAGGCCACAGTGGCAGCCGATACAGGCGCTGCCAGAAGATCCTCAATCAGGAGGAGCGATGAAGCTGGAGCCGGTTCTTCCACAAATGCTGGAAGAGGGCAACGGCTGAGGGCGTCGGCCTGGCCCATCGATTTCCCCGGGCGATGGACGAGCTGGTAGTGGTAGGCAGCCAGGAAAACCGTCCATCGCAGCATGCGCGGCGAGAGGACCGGTGGAGTTGATCGATCACCGGCGAGAAGGCCCAGGAGCGGCTTGTGGTCGGTGATGAGGTCGAAGGTCCTGCCATAGAGGTATTCATGGAACCTCTTCACTCCAGCCACAAGTGCCAGTGCCTCCTTGTTGAGCTGGCTGTAATTCCGTTCCGTTGGAGATAGTGTCCTGGAATAGTAGGCGAGCGGTGCTTCTCTTCCGTCTGGAAAACAGTGACTAAGGACAGCGCCAATGCCAAAAGGTGAGGCGTCGCAGGCAAGGACCAGTGGCCTGGCTTCACTGTACTGTACCTGCACACTGTCCGATGAAAGGAGAGCCTTGACCGCGTTGAAGGCCGTCTCCTGATGACCCCAGGACCAAGGCGTCTTTGTGCTGAGGAGTTGGTGAAGAGGCTCAGCCACCGTGGCTTTGTGGGGCAGGAACATGTTATAAAAGTTCAGCAGTCCCAGGAACGCCTGCACCTCCGTCTTCTTCTTTGGGATGGGGGCCTGCTGGATAGCGCGGATCTTGGATGTGGTCAGGTGAAGGCCAGAGGTGTCGATAAGATAGCCCAGGAACTCCACCTGTGGAACAGTGATCTGGCACTTCTCCTTCTTCACCTTGAGCCCGGCCTCCTGGAACCTGGTCAGCACGGCGTGGAGGCGCTCGAACAGCTGCTGGTGTGAGTCTGCGGACACCAAGACGTCATCAAAATACAGTACCACGCCCGGAAGCCCTTGCAGGAGATGCTCCATAAGGCTTTGGAAGATGCCAGGAGCCACACTCACCCCGAACTGCAAACGGCGGCAACGGAATGCCCCTCGGTGGGTGACGAACGTCTGGGCTTCCGCAGTGGCATCATCGACGGGCAGTTGTTGTTAGGCTTGGGCAAGGTCCAGCTTAGCAAAGACCTTACCCTCACCCAGGGAATGCAGCAGGTGTTGAACAACAGGAGCCGGATAAGAGTGCTGCTGAAGTGCCTTGTTGATCGTGCACTTGTAGTCAGCGCAGATTCTCACCGACCCGTCTGGCTTGACAGGCGTGACGATGGGGGTTTCCCACTTGGCGTGGTCAACTGGCTCCAAAACTCCTTGGGCGATCATTTGTTCGTCCACCTTAGCCTTGAGAGCAAAGGGAACCCGGCGTGGCTTTAGCTTGATGGGGGCGACTTGTGGCTCAAGGCTAAAGGAGATGGGCGTACCTGTATATTGCCCAAAGTGCAGGCAAAAACCTTGGCAAAGTCTTTGACCAGACCCTCAGTCTCTGCGTTAGAGATGCAGTTGATGCCGGTGACTTCCAGGCCAAGGGCATCAAACCAGTCTAGCCCTAGGAGGCTTGGCTGCTGACTTTCGACCACCACCAGTCGGAGCAGGCCCGAAAAATCCTTGAAGGCGTTCCGGAACCGGCCAACGCCTACCGCGGGAATGTCATTTCCCTGGTAGTCTCTCAGGTGTACGCGGTGAAAGTCGAGTTGCCTTTTGGACACTCTGGGTACCAGTCTTTTGATGGTGCTCCAATACACGGTGGACAGGGCAGACCCGGTGTCGATCTCCATGTCACATGGAGCTCCTTCAATGAGCACTGTGACATTCAGCTTGTGTCGCGTAGGCGAGTCGGTTTGGCCAATCGTGGTTCCAGACGGGCAGCGGCAGTTGGTGAGAGCGAAACAGCTTTCCCTGGCAGACTGGAGTGAAGACTTGGACTTGCGAGTCGGTGAAGGGGGGTGTCAGACGGAGCCGATCGGCAGACCTTAGCGATGTGGCCCCTTCTGGAACGGTGGCCCCTTCTGGAACACTTCCTACAGATGGCGTCTCTGAATCGACACTTGGCACGGGAATGGTTGCCTCCGCAGCCAGCACATTCCGGTTGGCCCTTGGACTTCTGTTGGAACTTCCTGCGCTCCCGCTTTGTCTGGTGCACGTCATCGTCTTCACTGGAGGATGCCTCATCACTGCTGGCCTCTTCGTGATGCACTGGAACTGGCTTCCTAGCAAGACGCGGGCTGCTGGACTTGCGGATCTCCTGGGTGGAGCGTTCAGCAGCTTCCGAGGCCACAGCCTCCTCGATGGCTTTCTGCAGCGTGAGGTCTGGCTTGGCGAGGAGACGCCATTGCAGATGGATGTCCCGGACCCTGCAGACAATTCGATCCATCAGGGCATCGTCTAAGTCTCGGAACTCGCAGTGCATTGCATCCTGTCAGAGGGCGGTGGTGTAGTTGTTGATTGACTCCCCCTCTGCCTGGTTCCGGTGGTAAAACGCATGGCAGGCAGCAATCTTGGACGGCTTTGGCGCGTAGTGGTTGCGGAGCTTCTCTTGGATCGTGTCCCATGGTGTTGCCTGGACTGCTTCAGGCGCAACCAATGCTCGGGCCGTCTCAAACACCTCAGGCCCACAGAGGCTGAGGAATAGGCCCCGCTTCCGATCCGTTGATACTGCTGTCAGCTCGTTGGCTTGGAGGTAGCAGTCGAACCGAGCGAGGTAGGAGTCCCATGATTCAGAGGCTGGCGCAAACGGCGGTAGAGGCACAAGTGAAGCCATGATTCCGATGCCGGCGTGAAGAGCGGTGGATGGAACACAGTGCTCTAGCCAGAACAGTCAGCTCTGAATTGGTTCTGTTCAGTGATTTCGCTCTGTGATTCAGCTCAGTTCAGAGAATGGCCGCATCTGGCTGTGCTCTGATGTCCATCGATCCCATCCTCGTCGCTGGTGTTAAGTTGTGGGTGAACATATCAGACAACACAGTGATTCTTCCAAAGCAGCTCTTTATTTGTAAAATACCAAACCAACCAAGCCAGCCCTAGGCAGCCCCACTGGAGCAGGAGCAGCCAGATGCTCTTTCACATACGACAGTTGCTGTAAGTTGGCTCTGTGAGAGTCAGAGAAGTGCGTCCAACTGGGGCCAGCCCCAATGCTGCATCTGCCTGCCCGCCCTACTCCCCCCCTTCTTCTTCCATGGGGATTACAGCTGAGGAAAGTCAACGTGCAATAAGGAGATATCACCACGTAGGGTAGGGAGACTGGGACGGTAATATATTACGCTAGGGACATCGGTGGAACAAAGTGACATCAATATTATAACTGCAGCCCTTAAAAACAGCAACCTTAATTGGTTTATTATTAACCTATTTGATTAAATTTGCATCAATATGCATAAGGGCAGGAAGACCTCCCTTATTTTTAAATAATGCATTCACAGTTCCTAGCAGGTATCATTTAGAAGAAACATTTCCTTCTATGTATATGATCCACAGATTATATAATTATTTTAAAGAGATAAATGGGACGTGCACATTCTCATAAGATACTTCTATATGATTTTGGGCTATCCTGCCTTTCACCCTGCAGTCCATGCTGTTCAAGAGAGTCTCCTCGAGAATGGCTTTTCCAGGACTACAGAGGAGTCAGGGGTGGGGAAGAGAGGATAAGAAAGAACTCACGCAACCTTTGGATCCAAGTCAATGTTGATAAAGATTAAAATCAGCTGCTATATTAGTTGGAGATTCCTTTTTATTCCATTTTGATTACACACTGCAGCCCTAACCCTAATTTGGATAATACCCTTCTCATTCTCAGCATCTGACAACAACTCCTTCCACAATATAAACATGGCTCCTCTTGGATGACTTTGGCTCCCAACACTTGAAAATGCTGTAGAGATGCTATCTATTATCACCAAAATCCAACCCTGGAAAACATGATCCACCTTATCTCACAAGTAAAGGTGTGGGAAATATATTCTTTCATGACTTGCAAAACCAGCACCACACATAATAAGAGGGGAAAGGGGAAGGAAACCGACAGCCAACCACAGTTATGAGAGACAACCTGCACAGTAAACCGAGTGCCAAGACAGTTACAAATAGCCAGGTGCGTACAGAGGAATACCAATCAAGATCTCTTCCTTCTCCCTAATCTCTATAAGGTGCCACTTTTCAAATAGCGCTTCAGGGTAGCTTGATAATTGCTTCTTTTAAAATACCTAAATTAAATATACATCTGTAATGCCAGGCACATTTGTCTCATACCTTGTTTCAGCAGCATGACACTTTTTAAAGTAGTGTTGCTGATTTATTACCAATATGACTTGATTTTCAGTCATTTCTGTGATTTATAAATCAGGACTTTACATACTCTGGGTATTAAGGTCTATTTTATGAATCCCAGTTTATTTGTTAAAGAAGACTGATTTAGTGGACAGATTTATTAATCACTGCTTGGAAATTCAAGCTAAAGTCTTGGTTTAAAGTCTTACATTTCTAAATTAGATGCTTAAATCAAATTCCAATTTATACATAATGGGCTTGGTTACAAGGGATGTGCAGGGAAGTCATACATCTGCTACCTGCTTCTACCTGAGGATACAAAAATATGTCATGTTCATCACGAGTAACTTAGTTATTACCAGCCTAGCTGGAAATGAAGCTACTTTTAATCAAAATCTTGCCCCCAGTTAGAATTGCTACATCTTGGGGTCAGAAATTTCCTTCATTACCAAAGGCTACAGCCTTCAGTCCACAGGCTCCAAAGACACTTATTCTTCTGAAGTTTCATTTAAGTCAATAGAATTACTCCAGAACTATTTCAAAAGTAATTAGTATGAGACTGCAGCATAAATGGCAAATCTTTCCCCTCCACCCCAGTGCTTGGTGGCCTTGGTTGTAGTACTGTAGGAATGTGCTGTATTTTAAAGGCACGGCATCTATCTGTCTATCTATCTATCATCTATCTATCTATCTATCTATCTATCTATCTATCTATCTATCTATCTATCTATCATCTATCTATCTATCTATCTATCTATCTATCTATCTATCTATTCCCTATTGTCCCCCAGTAAGGGTTCAGGGAGCACACTCATCATGCGAAAGCCCCCAGATCCAGAAAAGAAGTCTATGTCAGAAAGAATCCAGGAGGAGTTGGAAGGCTAAGCTGAGTCAGGAGGGGAGCAGCCTTAATGCTGGCTGTGGGAGCCACTCTGCTGCCACTACCATTGGCTGGTTCACTTTACCCAGCGATAGATTTCCTCCTGATGGACAGCTTGCTTATGAGTAGCAGGAAAGTGAAGCACTGGATATGATTAGGGAGCCACATGTAAAAGCCAGAGGAAGGAGATAACTAAGTGGAAGCTCTTTTCTGTCCAGCCAAAATCATAGAGTTTGGAAAGGACCCTGAGGGTCATCTAGTCCAACCCCTCCAGTGCAGGAGTCTCATCTAAAGCATCCATGACAGATGGCCACCTCTGCTTTGTTGTTGTTGTTGTTTAGTCGTTTAGTCGTGTCCGACTCTTCATGACCCCATGGACCAGAGCACGCCAGGCACTTCTGTCTTCCACTGCCTCCCGCAGTTTGGTCAGACTCATGTTTGTAGCTTGTAGAACACTGTCCAACCATCTCGTCCTCTGTCGTCCCCTTCTCCTTGTGCCCTCCATCTTTCCCAACATCAGGGTCTTTTCCAGGGAGTCTTCTCTTCTCATGAGGTGGCCAAAGTATTGGAGCCTCAGCTTCAGGATCTGTCCTTCCAGTGAGCACTCAGGGCTGATTTCCTTAAGAATGGATAGGTTTGATCTTCTTGCAGTCCATGGGACTCTCAAGAGTCTCCTCCAGCACCATAATTCAAAAGCATCAGTTCTTTGGTGATCAGCCTTCTTTATGGTCCAGCTCTCACTTCCATACATCACTACTGGGAAAACTATGGCTTTTACTATATGGACCTTTGTTGGCAAGGTGATGTCTCTGCTTTTTAAGATGTTGTCTAGGTTTGCCATCACCTTTCTCCCAAGGAGCAGGCGTCTTTTAATTCCGTGACTGCTGTCACCATCTGCAGTGATCATGGAGCCCAAGAAAGTAAAATCTCTCACTGCCTCCATTTCTTCCCCTTCTATTTGCCAGGAGGTGATGGGCTCAGTGGCCATGATCTTCGTTTTTTTTGATGTTGAACTTCAGACCATATTTTGCGCTCTCCTCTTTCACCCTCAATAAAACGTTCTTTAATTCCTCCTCACTTTCTGCCATCAAGGTTGTGTCATTTGCATATCTGAGGTTGTTGATATTTCTTCCAGCAATCTTAATTCCAGCTTGGGATTCATCCAGCCCAGCCTTTCGCACGATAAATTCTGCATATAAGTTAAATAAGCAGGGAGACAAAATACAGCCTTGCCGTACTCCTTTCCCAATTTTGAACCAATCAGTTGTTCCATATCCAGTTCTAACTGTAGCTTCTTGTCCCACATAGAGATTTCTCAGGAGACAGATGAGGTGATCAGGCACTTCCATTTCTTTAAGAACTTGCCATAGTTTGCTGTGGTCGACACAGTCAAAGGCTTTTGCATAGTCAATGAAGCAGAAGTAGATGTCTTTCTGGAACTCTCTAGCTTTCTCCATAATCCAGCGCATGTTTGCAATTTGGTCTCTGGTTCCTCTGCCCCTTCGAAATCCAGCTTGCACTTCTGGGAGTTCACGGTCCACATACTGCTTTAGCCTGCCTTGTAGAATTTTAAGCATAACCTTGCTAGCGTGTGAAATGAGTGCAATTGTGCGGTAGTTGGAGCATTCTTTGGCACTGCCCTTCTTTGGGATTGGGATGTAGACTGATCTTCTCCAATCCTCTGGCCACTGCTGAGTTTTCCAAATTTGCTGGCATATTGAGTGTCGCAACTTAACAGCATCATCTTTTAAAATTTTAAATAGTTCAGCTGGAATACCATCACTTCCAATGGCCTTGTTATTAGCAGTGCTTTCTAAGACCCATTTGACTTCACTCTCCAGGATGTCTGGCTCAAGGTCAGCAACCACACTACCTGGGGTGTACGAGACATCCATTTCTTTCTGGTATAGTTCCTCTGTGTATTCTTGCCACCTCTTCTTGATGTCTTCTGCTTCTGTTAGGTCCTTTCCACTTTTGTCTTTTATTATGGTAATCTTTGTACGAAATGTTCCTTTCATATCTCCAATTTTCTTGAACAGATCACTGGTTTTTCCCATTCTACTGTTTCCCTCTATTTCTTTGCATTGCTCGTTTAAGAAGGCCTTCTTGTCTCTCCTTGCTATTTTTTTGGAAATCTGCATTCAATTTCCTGTGTCTTTCACTATCTCCCTCACATTTTGCTTGCCTTCTCTCCCCCACTATTTGTAAGGTCTCGTTGGACAGCCACTTTGCTTTCTCGCATTTCCTTTTCACTGGGATGGTTTTAGTTGCTGCCTCTTGTATAATGTTACGAGCCTCCACCCATAGTTCTTCAGGCACTCTGTCCACCAAATCTAAATCCTTAAACCTGTCCCTCACTTCCACTGTGTATTCATAAGGGATTTGACTTAGATTGTATCTTACCGGCCCAGTGGTTTTTCCTACTTTCTTCAGTTTAAGCTTGAATTTTGCTATGATCTGAGCCACAGTCAGTTCCAGGTCTTGTTTTTGCTGACTGTATAGAGCTTCTCCATCTTTGGCTGCAGAGAATATAATCAATCTGATTTTGATGCTGCCCATCTGGTGATGTCCATGTGTAGAGTCGTCTCTTGTGTTGTTGGAAAAGCGTGTTTGTGATGACCAGCTTGTTCTCTTGGCAGAACTCTATTAGCCTTTGCCCTGCTTCGTTTTGAACTCCAAGGCCAAACTTGCCAGTTGTTCCTTTTATGTCTTGACTCCCTACTTTAGCATTCCAATCCCCTATAATGAGAAGACCTCTGCTTAAAACCTCCAAAGAAGGAAAGTCTGCCACCTTCTGAGTTAGTCTGTTCCACTGTCAAACAGCTCTTACCAACAGAAAGTTTTTCCTAATTTTTGGTTGGAATCTTTCTTGTAACTTGAAGCCATTGCGTCAGAAAACTGGACACACTACTCCACGTGTGGTCTGATCAAGGCGGAATACAGCTGTACTATTACTTCCCTTGATCTGGACACTATACTTCTGTAGGTGCAGCCTAGAATAGCATTAGCTTTTTCCGCTGCGGCATCACATGGCTGACTCATATTCTCCAATCTGTGAAGGTTATCTTGAATCCCAATTCTGTCTTCAGTGGCATTGACTACCCCTCCCAGTTTGGTGTCATCTGCAGATTTTATGAGCATCCCTTCAATTCCATCATCCAAGTTGTTTATAAAGACTCTGAACTTCAATAGACCCAAGGCAAAACCCTGTGGCACCCCACATGTCATTTCCCCCAGGATGACGAGGAACCATTAACAAGAACTCTTGGGGTTCACTCAGTCAACCAGCTAGAAATCCACCTAACAGTCACCTCATTCAACCCAAATTTTGCCAGCTTCTCTGAAAGAATATAATGAGGGACTTGCCAAAAGTCTTACTGAAATCAAGATGCACTATATGAAAGCGGCTTGTGCAATGCCTCTTCTTCAAATTTTAATATAACATAAGAGATCTAATGGGTTATACTAATGCTGCACATAGTCCACAATACAATTTCCGACAAGTGGAATTTGTTCCACTTTTCCAGCAACACCTTGGTCATTTTGATTGTGCTTTTCTGATCCTTTTCATAAACTTGCTATCCAGTAGTAATTGGATAATGTGTCAGGAAAGCCAGCTTGGCCTTATGTCCTGACCTAGCCACTGTGATCCACGCAACGGTCACCTCCAGACTGGATTATTGTAACTCGCTCTACGTGGGGCTGCCCTTGAGACTGACCCAGAAACTCCAGCGGGTGCAGAATGCTGCAGTGAGACTCCTTATGGGGTCTTCGCTGCGAGATCACATTCACCCGGTGCTATACCAGCTGCACTGGCTCCCGGTGGAGTACAGGATCAGGTTTAAGGTGCTGGTTTTAACCTTTGAAGCCCTATACGGCCTAGGACCCTCGTACCTACGGGACTGCCTCTCCTGGTATGCCCCACAAAGAAACTTACGGTCTTCAAATAAAAACATCTTGAAGGTCCCAGGCCACAGAGAAGTTAGGCTGGCCTCAACTAGAGCCAGGGCTTTTTCGGCTGTGGCTCCGATCTGGTGGAACACTCTGTCACAAGAGACTAGGGCCCTGTGGGACTTGACATCTTTCCGCAGGGCCTGCAAGACAGAGCTGTTCCACCAGGCCTTTGGCCAGGGCACAGCCTGACTCCCTCCCTCGGCAATCTCTGTGGAGCTCTGGCCCAATGGTTGCCAGTGGCTTGAATTAATTAATTTTATAATGAATGAGTTTAGAGTGTTGTTTGTGCTGTACTTTTGTACTGTTTTATTGTTGTTAGCCGCCCTGAGCCCGGCTTCGGCTGGGGAGGGCAGGATATAAATAAAAATTATTATTATTATTATTATTATTATTATTATTATTATTATTATTATGTGTTTTACTTTCACTGATTGGAGGATTAGATATGCAACCAGTGGTTTCCAAAGACCAAAACTGCAAAACTGGTTGGTCAAAATAGCATCAACACAGAGCAATGAACTAAAGCAGGATGCGTGGGAAACTGCTGGTCCATTACTCATTTTCATCTGTCACATGGCCTCTCCTCCTTGGCCTTCTCTATCTCCTCTTTTCTTCTATGCTTCCTCAGCCCTGGAATAAAGCATTACAGTACTAGCAATCTGAGAAGAGGCAGGAATCCCAAGAGTTTTTCCAGGTACAAAATTGTGTCTCCCTGTTTTCTTTTATAACGTTTTCTGTACCTTGCAGATGGTCTAGGTAGGCTTCACTTTGACACCAGGGGAAGATAACTGGCAGTCTAGATACCAATCTCTTTGCCCAGCACCAGCTAGTGACCCTGATCTTTATACTGTTAATATCACAATCAGGACATCGCTTACTGTTTAATCAAAATACAAACATGAAATGTTGCATATGTCCTTGTCAGAATGCAGAGGCACCTTGAGAAGATTGGGAGGAATTCTTTCTTGTACACCGTCATGCCAGCGAAAATATGCACCACATTGTAGAGAGCATGATTGCACCTTGAAAGTACATGAAAATGTTGTGTGGGGGATGTTACTTGACAAAACTTGGGTGGTGGACCTACATAGGATATCTGAAATGCAGATGCAAATCTTTACGAATTGTGTGTGCCAACAGCAGGAGACATAAAGATGAGACTAACATTTTCCTTCACACAAGGTGCTGGCATGATAGAGCAGGGGCTTCTGCAGTGCTGTTTTGGAGCTACTTCACATCAGATGCCAAATGTTTGATTTGGAAAATCATTAGCAGACATTATCCTTGAGGTTGTGTGACCGGGGACTTGATGAGCAGTAGCAGCAGCAACATCCCAACCTATCCTCTTACGAAATAACTCTTCAGTGTAGAAAGCTTTCCTTTTGTGTTCATCCAGGTTCTTTATGTTTTCTCTGCTGCAATCCCTCCACATCTGTTAAACTTGCCGATCTCCAGCTGAGAAGAAGGTACTGATAGATTGCACAGCCATGTTGCACATTCTGTTGTTCTTGGCAGTAGCTTCCCCTTTTGCAGCATCCAAAAGTGCACAGTAGCTGCAAGTGGGTTTTCAGAGCTACATTCTCTCCTGCACATTGAAACAAATTGGATGGCTTTGATATGATATGGACCAGCACAAAAGGCGTCGAGTCTGTCCCTGGAGGCGTCAGCTGGCACTGCGCAGAACATCTTAAGCAGCACATGACGTTCTGATGGGATGGTGGTAGCAGAAGTTAAAAGTAAGAACTGCCTCTCAGAAATTAGGATTTCAGCATCGTAGCCTTTACAAACAGATTAAAACTTAACTAAGGTGAAACTGCCTGTTGAACATGCAAAGCAAAATCAATGAGAGATTTCTTCTATTTCTAGGAAAGGGAAACCAAGCAGACTGCAAGTTTATCCAGGTCAATCAGAGTTCTCAACTCAGCTCAGACTTCTCTAGCAGATCCTGTATTCACAGAGAATACAGCTCACAAAGAAATAAGAAGGGGCATCAAGGAAGAAAAATATTTTCTCCCCCATGAAGACCTATTGTTTTGGGTTCTGGTTCCATGCTGGAATCCTTAGCTCAGTATTTGGATTCTTTTTGAACACCGTTTATTATACATTTGGTGCCCAGTGTTAGGAACACTATCATTTCATTAATGGACTGAAGGTCTGAAGCCTGATAATCACACAGGTTTAATTATGCTAGATGTTAGCTCATCATATATTTCAGTGAATCTATTTTAATTTCTCGCCCATCAGCTAATCCACCTACTCATTTCTTACCTGGTTCAAACATTGGCTCATGGTTTGATCATTCATGCCTGTCACACTCCACCTCAATCCTCACCTTTCACACATGGTTTGATGAAACCATAGTTTGTCCTGTGCAGGTGTAATAAACAAGAGTTTGACCAAACCAATAAGTGAGGGAAAAGATTTTCGGTGAATCAATATATCTGATATGTATGATTATATACTCATGCAGAGTCTGCAAAATCGGACTTCTGCAATTTAGTTTTGTATAATGTTTCTGTCTCGTTCTCAAACTCTATAAAGAATTATGCTATTCTTAAAGAAACTCCTTTTATGGTTCCATCTCTGAGTCAACTTTAATCCAGCAACCAATCCAGCCCATGAGTCTGTGTCCTGAGATTGTTGCAGAGCTTAATTATAATAAATGCAAGTAAAGCTTCCGGAAATCCCTTGTACCTGATTGAAGGTACACAAGCACCCCAATTTGTTATTACATGTTTTCATCCCTGCAAAACAGTCTCTCAGTTTTAAATTTACACTAAATATCTCACCTCTTGCCCTCCTCTTTTTTTTTTTAAGGTTACAGCTAAGCATTTAAAATTACTTTGCCCAATGTTGGAAAAGATATGCAGGAGTAGCCGTGCAATTCTTGGAACTGATTAAACCAAATCTTTTTCAACTGGAAGCTGAAACACTTTATCAGGCAGAGACAGCACCTACAAAGCAAATTCAATGGAATCACCTGTGCCCCTAATAGTAATAAAGTGGAAAGCAGACACTGCAGCTGCAACCAGAATAATAAAAGAGGTAGAGCTTCTACTCTCTATAAAGTTATTCCACCTGGAACAGCCATCTTTCTCTGAATAAATTTGCAAATAAACACAGGCTGAGTTCTTGTTAGGAGGTCCCTCTCTCATGCTCTCGTTAGGGGACAAAATCTGTCACATGCTGTCTCACTGCTTCTGCAGAGACCACAGCTACAAATGATCATTTGTGTGTGTGTGTGTGTAAAATGCAGCAGAGAACTAGAGCTGAATGTTCTCAGCTTCAGATGAAATATGCTGCACATTCCAAGTTAAATCAAAGCTTTAGATATGCTTCCCAAACGACCACATTTCTTGACCATTCTGAAGCCAAACACATTACACTCCACGTATACAGACCACATGATATGCCCCAGGGACACACACCTTTCAGCCTGTAGTTTGAGGTGAGGTGCTGAAGTGGGAATTTTCGCAGGTGCAAGTTCTCAAGTTATGATGCTGTGAGACTTTGAATATCTGCACCTGCCCAAATGTTCTCATCTACTTAGCTATTGGAAGTCATAGTACAAAAGGACTGTCAGGTCAACCACGCTTGGGCCAGATTATCAGTTGAATTTAACTTCAGCTCAAGGTATCTTACAGTATCAAAGCATTTTAAAACAACAATGAAAAGACAAGACTACGTACAGTAGGGTTTGCCTCTCAGTTTTTTTTAATAGACCTGCATTCTAGCACCACTTCTCATGTGTAAAAGATGTAGCAGCAACTTGAGCCTTTCTACATGACAAATTTAAACTTTTTTCAAATCTCTTTAATTCTTAATGCTGCCTGATAATTGTAGGTCTGTGAAGGTGCTAAAGATCCAGTATCAAAGTGCTACAGATTATTTGGAAAGAGTCATGATCTATAAGCCAACCAAGAAGCCAAGCAATTGTTTTTGTAGTCTGAGTCCTTGAGCAGTAAAGATCTCTAGATACTGAAGAGAGATGCATTTTTTAAAAAAATTGCCCTGTCTAGTTTGCAATCACAGAAGCACACATGTGAATGATAATGCATTATATAGTGTTCTATAGTTGACGAAGTTAGGTTAGCTACACAGGAAGTCAAATCACTGGCAGCAAGTCTCAGTACCCACAGTTTCGGTGCAGAATTCTCCAGCATTACCTGAACATATCGAACCTGGGATCTTTTAAATCAGAGGTTCCCAATTAGCTAAGTACTGCAGACACCCTGCTTTTCAAAAGCCAAACACAGAGCCCCTACTTTGGGAAATTTTGGTATCTTTCTCCAATATCTAGAGATCCAGAAATGAATCTAGCCTGTGAAGAACAGCAACTGTGGTTATGATGAATGCCGTTAAACACAGGTTTTAAAAGTCATCCCATGAAGGCAAAACAGGGACAATTTTTTATCAGAGTTGGGCACCAAGAAATAGAAACTGTCCCTGGTAAATAGAGACCACTGGAGCATGTGACATTTGCTTCTACATTTCTTTTGTAAGTGGCATTGCTTGGATGCCAGACAAAACAACAGGCAAGTGTTGCTGCTAAAGCTCTTATTACTTTAGTCTGCTAGAAAACCAAATAATAAGTGGCACAATGTTAGGGGAAGGCAGAAGCAAAGGGAAGAGAATTCTTGTTGCCTTTAAGGAGATAACTCTCCTCTCCAAATTAGATTAGGAACAGGGTTTCAAAGGAAGACAGCAGACTTGTGTAGTAGAAGAAATTGTCTGGTCATCCAGTGAGAATCCTTCCCAGTCAAGCACAAGTACAGTCTAGTGCAGCAGTTACACTTGCAAAGCAGTGGGGAACCTTTCTCCCCAAGGGCCACATTCCTTTCCAGGGGCCACATGCCATTGGCAGATGTTCCCAGAGGCTGCCACAGAGAATGCTCTCTCCAGAGCCCCTCCCCTCAGCATCTGAGCTTGGTGAAACTGCAAAGAGGACACCACATGCAGGACAACTGGTAGCCCAAGGGCAGTTTTTTATTTGTGGCGGGGAAGCCTTTATGAAATCCATAAGCTTTTGCTTCTCTAATTTTAGCAAAATCATGCCTCCTGCTACCTGGTGCATTAAATCCTGCCATTCTTGGCTGAGTCTTCCCCCCCGATAAGTGTTCACAGAATTGAAGCTTTACTTGTTATTGTACAAGAAAGACTGAGAGCTGATGCACTCTTACTCAGGAGTAAGTTGCACTGAGTTCTCTACAGACAGCCTACATGGTGCCTCTCACATATTGGTGTCCTAATTTAGGATTGTTCTTTTAAATTAGGGAAACTTTTTAGTGCCAGCAACACTGAGTATATGGTATCTCCTGAAAATTATGTTTATGTGTATATTCATAACATCTCCTTTAATAGCGTTGCCACAGGAGTAAGCACAGGGCTGCAACAAGAAGTATGAATTAAAAATGTCCATGCATTATTAAGGCTGGGCATATAGAGTCTATCAAGGAAGAACAGCAATAAGACCCTATTCTATGGATATTGATGTGTCAATAATTCTCGGGCGATTTGTATATTCATTCATGCTTCATTAAAGATTCATTGGGGTTTAATGCCAGGGAAATTCAAATATAAGGAGCATCTCTGATAAAAGAGGCAAACCTTTTAAATACCTTCCTGTGTGTGTGTTTATTTTTTAATATAATCTATCAGTAATACTTTTACAGCAAAGTGTTTGTCACTCAGCCTGAAATGTTGTTTTGTTGGTTTATTAAAGATTTATTGCTATTTTACCCAAGAGGAAAATTTACATGACATGCATTATAAACACTAAGAGCATGAGGCAGAGCTAAGGAGGACCCTATCCATTAATATGGGATTGTGCTGTTTTAAGAATGGAATTGTTATGTACTGAGTTGAATAGGATCCAATTTGCAGCAGTCTGATAGGTCCAAGAACAATGCAGCGGTATGATTGGTTGGCAGGAACCACCCAATCCTGCTCCAGATATAAGTGAATCCACAACCTGATTGGCTTACAATAGAATTCCAGAATTAACCAATCATGTGCAGCCCATTGTGTAAATAATGTATATAAAGCAGATACTTTGAGGGGACTTGCATTCATTCCTCCTCACCACTATGAGCTGAATAAAGAGCATGAAATCACTTTGCGACTGAGTATATTTCACTGGCGACGAGGATGGGATACTCAACGCAACCGAGCGGAACTACTCGCAAATAGACAAGGAGGGTCTGGCAATTGTGAAGGGGGTAAAAAAATTCCATGATTTCTTATACGGGCAGCCCTTCACCGTGGTGACTGACCACAAGCCGTTGCTTGGCTTGTTTGCCCCCGAAAAGCAGACCCCCCCAAGTGCTGTCTCCTCGCGTCCTCAGGTGGTCAATTTTCCTTGCCAGCTACCAGTATGCACTGATTCACCGCCCGGGGAAGGCAATGGGCCATGTGGACGCCCTCAGCAGGCTACCACTACCGGAAACAGGCCCCGACCCAGCACCTGCACAAGAGGTTATGAGCCTGGAGCTGCTTCCCGACCGCCCCATTCAGGCACAAGAAGTTGCCCACCATTCCAAGAAAGATAGGGTCATCTCCCGGGTCCTGGACTGGGTGTGGAGGGGATGGCCCAGCAGCCCTGGGCCAGAATTCGATGGCTACACAACCCACAAACATGAACTGTCGGCCCACAAGGGGTGCCTGTTATGGGGAAGCAGGGTCGTTGTTCCCCAGCCCCTCCGCAAAAGGGTCCTCACAGCCGTACACGAGACACACCCAGGGGTAGTAAGAATGAAGGCCCTTGCCAGGAGTTATGTGTGGTGGCCGGGGATTGATGGAGAGATAGAGGCCTGGGTCAAACACTGCCAGGCCTGCCAAGAATCCCGCCCAGATCCCCCAAGGGCCCCAGTCCAGTCCTGGGAGTCCGCCCGAGCACCATGGTCACACCTGCATGTGGACTTCGCTGGCCCCTTTCAGGGGAAAACATTCTTCATAGTGGTGGACTCCTACACCAAATGGCTGGAAGTCGCACTGGTACCGTCCACTTCCACGTCCGCAGCCATCCGGGTACTACGCAGGCTGTTTGCAACCCACGGGCTCCCTGACACTCTCGTCTCAGACAACGGGACTGCATTTACGTCAGGAGAATTCCAAACCTTCACAGCGCAGAATGCCATCCGCCACATCCGTTCGGCGCCATTCCACCCTGCCACCAATGGGCAAGCAGAACGCATGGTGCGGACCACCAAGGACACCCTTCACCGCATGACGCAAGGGGATTGGGAGTACCGCCTTGCCACATTCCTCCTAGCACAGCACAGCACCCCCAGCTCAATGACTGGCCGGAGCCCCGCTGAACTACTAATGGGTCGGCGCCTCGCAATCAGATTGGACCGCCTTCACCCCGATAGAGCTCAGGATGAGGTAGTGGTGGGGGAAGGCAGGAACCCCCGGACCTTCGAGGCCCAGGACCCAGTGTACGCAAAGAATTTTGGGGCAGGCCCAGCATGGGTACCCGCCACAGTCACCAGGGTCACTGGCCCCGTGTCGTACGAGGTGCTAACGGATGGGGGGCAATGCTGGCGCCGCCACTGCGACCAGATACGGTGACGATTCCCAGAAGAAACCCAGGAAGAGGACAGGTCAGAACAGACCCAAGGGAACAGCGGGGCAGTGAGGCCCATAGAGCAGGAGGGGCCAGCAGGAGAGGCAGAATCAGTAAATACAGAGAGGACCCGCGAGGCCGAAAGGACACCGGAACCAGAACCACGACTGAGCGAGCCGGTTGCGCCAGATCAAACAGGCCCATCACAACCAGCATCCTTGGAACACGAGCCAGAACCTGAACCCCAGACCAGGGAACACCCCAGGCCGCAACGCACACGTAGGCCGCCGGCGTACCTCGAGGACTATGAATGCGACCTCCTGGGCAGGACTGGAACTTAGAGGGGAGGGGTGTTATGTACTGAGTTGAATAGGATCCAAACTGCAGCAGTCTGATTGGTCCAAGAACAATGCAGCAATATGATTGGTTGGCAGGAACCACCCAATCCTGCTCCAGATATAAGTGAATCCACAACCAGATTGGCTTACAGTAGAATTCCAGAATTAACCAATCATGTGCAGCCCATTGTGTAAATAATGTATATAAAGCAGATACTTTGAGGGGACTTGCATTCATTCCTCCTCACCACTATGAGCTGAATAAAGAGCATGAAATCACTTTGCGACTGAGTATATTTCAGGAATGCTCTCTAAGAATCAGAGTACTTACTCACTGGGAACGGAATAAAAACAGTTCATATTTTATTCCACACTTGTGGAAATGTGACTCCCAGACCTCATGCACCAAATATTTGTAGCCTAATTCCCCCCCCCCTCCGATACAGCTTGACCAATCAACCTGGGAGGGGAGATTTAAAAGTAGGTGCAGGTCAGGCATGGAAGTATGTGGGACAAATGTTTATTTAATTCAGAAGGACACGTTTTGGAGGTCTTGTGAGACACAAAAAAGCATTTGGCATCATGATATTACTATAGAGGGCGGTCTTGCCGAGGGCCTCTTTTTAGATTCAGGTAGGCAATATAATAAACTCCAAGTTTATTACATTAACAGAGTTTATTTGCTAGAAAAGCTTGCAAAGCACAAAGTATTAAAAAAGCAGAGCTCTCACAGTCCTTTGAACTGCTGGGAAAAAGCCTCCGAGGAAGGAGCTCATCCTCCCACTCCTTCAATCTAAGGCTTGTGTTGTAATTATTTTGTTTTATTATTTATTAAATTTGTATACTACTCATCATCTGAAGATCACAGGGCCATTTATAACATAAAAATGGAATAAAAGCACCAAATATATAACATAGCAACAACAATTAAAACAATATCCCCCTCTGATACATTTTCATATTCCACAGCAGCTATTTGAGTGCCATAATCTCACATGATTTCACACCCAAATCTCCCCCTGAAAATGTGCTTTGCTGCGATCTTGCGCAGAGCCACAAAACTCAGTCTTTTGGGTTCCATAATCTCATGTGGGTCACATGACTTGTGCAGGAGCATGGGCAGGAAGATGCACACCCCAGTTTGGGGACTCATGTTGGAGTGTATGCATTTTAAAGGCCATAGATTCCCCAAAGGCCTGGTTGAAAAGAAACATTTTCACCTGGTGCCGAAAGGTGCCAGACAAAGCTCGCTGGGAAGAGTATTCCACAAATGGGAGGCCACAGCATAAAAGCCCCCATCTCATGTCACCACCCTTGAGACCTCTCCTGGAGGAAGCACATGAAGAAGGGCCTCAGGTGAGGATTGCAGGGTCAAGGTCAGTTCAAAAGGCGAGAGGCGGTCCTTGAAGTCCTGAGTTGTTTAAGGCTTTATAGGTCAAAACCAGTACTTTGAATTGGACCTGGAAACTAATTGGCAGCCCGTGCAGTGAGAAAGAATTGGCATTATATGCTCAAACTGCCTTGTCCTGTTGAGTAACCTGGCTGCCGAATTCTGCACCAGCTGAAGTTTCCAGGCTGTCTTCAGCCCCATGTACAGTATAAATGCATTGCAGTAATCTCACCTAGAGGTTACCAGAACATAGAAAAAAAGGGAAGTCAGTAAAGTCAGTAAATGAGTGAGGGGGTTTTCTGACTTGGATCTTCATCTAAGGCAGGGAATGACTTAGAACCATAACACTCATGCTTGTGTTGAAGGTGAAAGTTCATATTTTGAGCCTGGATATAGAACTCTGTATGTATGTATGTATGTATGTATGTATGTATGATATTGGGCAGATGTAACCACTGGATAATTATGCCCTTCAATACAATGGGTTTGTGAAATTACAACATCCTTCCATGACAAGAATACCTTTGTATGCACTTTAAAAGCTGTGAATCTTTGTAGTGCTATGCAGTTTTAGCTCATCTTCCCAGCTATCCTGGATTATTTTGCAAAATACTTAGTAATTCAGTTTTGTCATAGAGGTTCACAGCATTAACACCCCAAGAGGATCTGGCCTCTCCCATAGTGACAGCCTTGGATTCCAACGCAAATCAGGCATAGCTGTGTCTCCCAACTGTCCAGCCTGCAGCCTTGCAGCTCACACAACTCAATGCTCAACTGCGGACTTTGTTTTTATCTAACTACGGCAAGTTGAGGGTGTGAGTTGGGGGGGGCACCCATTTGCTGTCTGGCACAGAGCCACTTCCTTTGTTACCTTAACATTCCATACTCAGGTCATTAACTCAGCAGGAAGCTGGGCTAACTCTTCCAGGAATTTTAATGCTTTCTGAATCCAAGAATTAGAAGGGTCTTGGCATACAGCCTAACTCCCTCTCTCCCCAGAAAAACAACCTCATAACAATACATAGAAACATCCCATGTCTGAAGATACAATTTGATAGAGTTGAACAGTTTATAAATAAATTCAGCAAAGCAGATATTTTTAACTACTAATACGACAAAAACAGTTTTAGAATAATCATATAAATGGTTAGAATATGCTGGAGCCATAACTCAAAGCAAATATTTCAACCTACTGCTAATTAATCACAATCTTACTTATGGCAAATCTTGCCATAGGATTGCTCCTGAAATATTGTAAAAAACATAAACAAGCCTCTTAATATGCAAGAATTGATTATACATTTTGCTTCTTTTGTGCTATATTTGTTATATTATACTTGCAATTGCTGCAATTTATTTTCCCTTGACATTTCTCCAAATGAGGCAGTGAGTGTGTGTAGAGTGAGATGGAGATTTATGAGGCAAATGGATCACAAAAGATTTTTCTTTTCTTTTCATCACTCTGGTGGGTTGTCCTTTATTTTATACCAATACATCCACCACATCCAAGTCACCTGTTATTCCTTAACAAACTTACAGATTTAATTGCATATTAACTTGGTAAAAAAGAGGGGCCTGAAAGTGAGCTGCTCTCCCCACTCAAAAATTGGTATGCTGTATTTATTTATTTATACAGAATTTCTATACTGCTTAACTGTAAATAATAATAATAATAATAATAATAATAATAATAATAATAATAATTTACTACGTAGACCCCGCCCACTTTGGGCAGCTTCCAACAGGATATTAAAAACACAATAAAACATCAAACATCAAAACTTCTAAGCAGTTTATCTCCCTCCCCCCACCTATATTTTAGAAAGTGGTTTGTCTTATCTGTCTCTCCTCGATGTGCTCAAGTTATTGTTGCCCAATTTGCCACAAGGGTTCCTGAGGTGGAGGAGCCAATCTTCATCTGTGTTTCAACACCAGATGCCATTTTGAATCAAGATGGCAGACCGAACCCTGAGTTTGATGTGACTTTGACTCATTTTACGTGGCAGTTCCAAACTGTGCTAATTTGGATGTTTCTGAATATATTCTACACTCAACCTTTGCATGTCCTCATCACCCCTATCCCTGCAAATGGAGCTGCAGTTCTGGTGCTCTAGATTGTTCCACCAACACAGAAGCTAGTATCTTAGCTGAGCATAGAACCTCGGTCAGTCTCTCCTTTCCTGCTGGCAGCAATCTGGAATCACAGAATCATGGAACTGTAGACTTGGATGGACCCTATGAGTCCAACCTCTGCAATGCAGGACTGAATGCATTCTGGAGCTCTTGAGTGCTCTGAACCTGACAGCTCATTTCACGTCTGGCCAGAAGTCCTAGCCCAGGAGTATTCAACATGGTGTTCTCCGATGTTGTTGGACTTCAGCTACCATCAGTAGTTAGAAGAGCACCATATTGGCTACCCATGCCCTTGCCGCTAGCTGTGGTTTGTAGCTCTCTCCAAAGTGAATAGAAACAGATCCTGGTGCACCCACTGGCTTGTGCAACACAGATTGAATAGCTGGCCAAAGAAGAACGCCATCAAATATGTACTATCCTGGTGTCTAAAAGAAGCCCTTAGCCATGCCCCTGTGCCTCTCCTACACCACCTAGATAGAACATAACACTCTCCCACCATTCTAACATTTCTACAGTTTGTGGGGTGGGCTTGTGTACCAGTGGGACTGCTTCTGTGCTCTGTAAACTTTGTTTTGCTGATGGCACAAGCAGCCTCAGCCACAGTGAAAATGCAACATTGCTCCTGGAGGTCCAGCCATGTTTGGAAGGGGAATGGCATGGCTGCTACCAAATACTGTATCCTTTCAACCGGATATGCCTGGGACTGAACCAGGGACTTTCTATATATGCAAAGCATATGCCCCGCCACAGAAGTATTGGATATCCTTGGATTAACCACTTCTCTAGAGAATTTAGTGAGGTACAGTGTAGGATTATCACATGCAACCCCCCCCCCCCTGCGCAGGTTCTCATGCGCAGCACCCTAAGAAGCCTTGGCTTAATGATATTCCACACCACCCTCTTAAAAACCCCAGGAGAACTTATGATTGCATGTGTGCCACATCTTCCATCATTTTCATTCTGATGCCCCCTAGTTACAATGTATTTACTTATCCTGCATTAGAAATGTATAATATTCAGGAAGATGATTGAGAAGTTTCTGACAATAAATCAGTGAAATGGCATAAAGAGTAGAGCACTTTTGTGGAGGAAATATGTTCACATGCAGCATGTGCATCTATGGATGGAACCTGATTAATATTTAGATGGAGAGCATTGATGAAAAATGTTTTGATTGCATTCACCATTTTCCCCAGACCAATTGATTTCTCACACAGTGTTCATTCACTGACGCAGCCTTTCCCAGCCTCGGGTTCCCCAGTGCTACAGCTCCCATCAGCCCCAGGCAGCATGGCCCAGTGGTCAAGGAGTGTTGGAATTTTAGCCTAACAACATCCAGGGACCAAAGGCTGCACTAAGGCAACAATCAGCTAGTAGTAAGTTCCACTGAATTTAATGGGATTAATTTCTGACTAGCCAATTCCATCAGCTGTTATTTAAAATTTTAAAACATGCATGTTAAATGTAAAATACACATTCAGTGTTACATCTAGTTTGGCCCGTTGAACTCATAATTATCTTCATTTGGTCAGCAGTAGAACTGATGTGTTGAGAATTCTTTATTTTATTCTTTTTTTAAAAAAAGAAAAAAGTCTGAATTATGTACCAAATATGTGTGGTTTGACAGATCTTTCAATTCCCTATTGTCTTTTACTACCCTTCATTTATGCACTGATGGTACATTACAAAAAAGCAACATGGATGGGATTATGATATATATGAATACATCAAGATTCTCTCACATAATTGTGGTGTGTGTTTAACTGATATGCATGTGCACTTGTTCAAATTAATGAAGCATCACAAAACAACCTTTATGTGACTGTATCAAAACTTTGTTCTATTTTTCACAGCATTTCATGAATGTACAAGAGCTCATTTGTGCATCAATAAAGCACCATACAAAAAGGATTTTGATGTAATCTTGAGGTCCCCAAATGGTGCCCACCATTGTCTTTAATCCCCTCAGGGCCAGATTAATAAGGACCACACAACTTGAATTGTTGGAGGAGAGAGAGAAATGCCTTCTGTGAAATGGGTGGGTTTCCTGGCAGGCAGGGAAATAAATTTGTCTTTTTTGTGAAAGGTGTTGGGTACTGGAGCACAAAACTGCATGTTCAAATACAGTTTTGCTTTCTGAGACTCACTGTTAACTGGGCAATTTGCTTGTATTGCAGGCTCCCCAGTTTGCCTTCTGTGGAGCAGGTGCATCCTGTCCTCCACAGCAGCCATGTTGAGAGCAGGCCTGCTGCTGTTCTCCTACTTGCAAGATGATGCATTCTGCAGCCAGGTGGGGGTGTGCAAAAATGCCCACCTCGTCCTTGAGAGCACCACCACGTAGTTGCCACTGTGGCCCCATAGCCAACCCTACAGTTGTGGAGATGCAGAAACTTATCTGACAATTAACCTGTTTTCGAAACTGGTTTGGTCAGTTCAGCAATTCTCCCCCGCCCCATCCCATCTTATAAAAATATATTCTGGTTAGCTGGCTATCCTGTATATAAGGCTGATCCCACAATGGATCCTATAATCTGCATTTACATTTTATTGAATGCAAACACTTTGAAACATAAATTTCAAATTTTGCATATATTTGACCATTCCTAGAGCACTCTGCTAAAGAGTGGGAAAATGTCTGCAAATCAAATAAACAAGATATAATTGGGGCAGTTAGGGTAGGTAACAGTTTTTTAAAAAATCAAATTAACAGCAAAGCTAAAGAATAGAGGAAATTATCAAGAAGAAATGGTTCAGTGGAGTTTCTTAACAAATTGTGTATAAAGAGAATTGAGAACAGCAAGTATTGGAGTAGATTATTTTGTGAAGTAGGTCTTATCAGTGCCAACAAGCAGGTTTTTCTATTCTTGGTTTTAATGTTCCAGTTAATGCATGTATGAAAGTATATAGGCAAATAATCAAATACTGATACAAGCACGTTTAGTTTTCTGTGTAAATGTTTGTGGAGAGTAAAATTTATTCATTTATTATATTTTTAAAAATCCCTATATATAAATATAGGAGCAGGAAAGGAGCCCTCTCAGATATGTCTCCCTGTATGTAGCAAACAGTAATAAACCATGCAGGTCCAACATTTTGTGGTAAGAGGACCTGAGAGTACCTTGAACCAGAACCTATGTGCAAGTAGCCTAATAGATGTAAAGTATTACATATTAATATAATTAAAAGTAATTAGATAAAATTTTAAATGAGTGCTTAGCACTTGGCTGGGATCCCATTGCCTTTGGCCAAAACACTGGGAGATGGGAGCCACTTCCCTTCTTACTGAGCAATTGAGTAGAGCAAGTGGGGCGCTGCAACAGATTGCTGCAGTGTATCCCTGCTGTACATGTGCTGCTCCTCTTCCCCCTCTGCCCCCTCCCTCTGCCAGGTGGCCCTTGGAAGGCTCCCCAGCAGGGAATGTGGCATCTCCCTTGCCTTACAGGAGAAAGAAAGGGGCTCTGAATTTTTGCTTATTGTAAAAAGTGTGAGAGATACTTCATTTTGAAAATAACAAAAAACACCATAATAAAAATCCTACATAGGATGTTAAGTTTTATTGCCATTTTGGTGAAATAACAAGACTAAAGAACCTAGCTAATTCAAGGGTATATAGGTTAACTGTTTTCCATCTAGAAGCATGCTTGTTTGTAATTGTTTTGTTTTGTTGAAGTTTCTAATCTCTGTGATAAAAATTCTATGCCAATAAACCATGGAGACTGTTGCCTTCTGTCCTGAATGACATAAATCTTCATTTTTAAGTACTTGGAAAATACACAGAGAAGAATATCAAACAGCAATAATTTAATTCACTACATACCTTTTAAACAGATTACACCATTCTTGCAGGATAGATATTTAATCCCATTGAAATTGTGATTACACCCTCCTTGCATATCAATTTTTGCTTTAGTGATCTCCCTCTCTAAACCCACTTAACTGTAATTTCTCTCTCTCTCTCCCACCCCCCGCCTCTTTATTTTTTAGCTAATTCCTGCCCTGCAATTTCAGATACAAATGTCCGGAAGACATATATTGTTGGCTCTCTGCTGTGATAACGACGCCAGATTTATCGCTATGCTCTCAGCTAGAACTGCTAGTACTTAGGGACCTGGAGTGCTCCATTTCATATTGATGTCCACTTCCTCAGTAAACGAAGTTCTTTTCTGAAGAGAATATCTATTAAATATAAAGAAGCTATTCTGAACTCATTACAAGGATGAGGCGTGGTACCCATTTATTACCTCTGCCAGTGCAGGGATGCCCTCCAGGGATGCTCACGTCCTTTCAGAGGGATGTTTTGGTGATCAGCTCTGTAACTGAGCTGTATACTATTGCTGCATGTTCACTGATACTGTATATAAATCTTGAAGTTATAAGAATATGTATAGGATATGTCAACAAACATCCAAAGGATAAAAGCCTTGCCCATCTTTCCAGAAAAGTAACACTCCATGGTGAAATCTGCACACATGTTAAAAATGTGGCACAAGGCGAGATGTTTATGTCTCTCTCAATGCCAATTTCTAATACAGGCTTCATATGCAAAAGTAGATCTCAGCAAAGGTGAGAGAGTTCACATGGCACCATCCTAATAAAAGAGCATGGATATTTGGGTCTTCTTTTACAATGGTGTCATACTGCCCCAGTCTTGAGGATTTTCTTGGAAGCACTGTTTAAAATTATATTGAGGGAGAGTGAGTGATGTTCAGCTAGAGAGGTGGGGAATATTTGTGACAGAATGGAGTGATATGATAGGGAAAAAAGTTGTTGTTATTCTGAAGGGAACAGCCATGGGTTTTGCTATTTAATTTGTTTTATTAATGTTTTCTCAGGTTTTGTGATACTACCTGGTCTGGCTTCTTCTGTAAATTTGCTATCATAATATTGGCCTGTAGCAGGTTCCACATGGAGGGATGAACTAGATGCAACTCTAAGCATGTCATTAGAAACCAGGTGAGGGTGTTTAGTTTAGTTTAGGGGGTTTTTAACAGCAAGTGCAGGGTGGACTTCACTGGGATTGCAACATGCTCCACCTTTCTCTCCCCAGCCACAATCTGATATTTCCCCTGACGCATTGCTCTGAGCCTTACAGAACAAAGCTCACATTGCTAACTTCTCTAGCCAGTTGCAAACAGTCTTGGCAGGGGCTGCCTGGGTATTGGGCAGCCATGTTTCAGATCCCAGGCATGCTTGCTATGCAGACCACTGAGCAGTTTAGCTGAGTCCTCCAAGTGGCAGAGGCTGTCCATGGCCTCAGGCCGACATCACCCCCCAGGTCTTCTACACAAGATCCCTTTAACTAAAAGTCTCAGGCTGTGGCCCTGGGGCATCCGGCAAGCAATGCATGGACTTTCCCACAAAGCGATGCTCCTTCCCTGCTCTGTCTTTATGCAGAAATTTGTGTTGACACAAGTATGTGTACATGATTCTGAAGATATGGAGCCATAAAAGCTGTCTTGGTGGTGATATGCCAAAGCAATACTTCTGTCCACAGGATATCCAGCAGATCATTTGTGAAAGTTAAAATTTTTTAAGGAAAGGGAGTTTTGCTCTCGCAGCAGATTTAATGAAGAAACCAGAGAGTGGATTGTTTTGTTTTTCTCTGCATTCAGTATAAACCAACGCTTGTAACTTATTTAGCTTTGCCTGTGTTCTCTAGACCCCATTTTTGGGACTGTTGATTTCATACCTGATCATCCAAAACATGTAACTTTTAAACCACAAAGCAGACACAAATCAGAGGCATGAAGGGGAAAATAGAAATGCATTATTGGAGGAGTTGTGAATGATGGAGCTATTGCACAGACATTTTATTTCACCTGCACTGTGAAATTACAACCTGTCACGACTCTGCTAAGTCACATATACTAAGCACAAAATAAATAAAAGAAAATACTGCTCCTGTAGTGTTCTGAACATCTGTTTCATCAAAGTAAAATGCCTAGACATTCCACATAGCTGCCAAATAATGTGCTTTCCAGCAATAAAAAAATAGATTCTGAGTTCTGCATTATAGCATTATGTCCAGATATAACAAATGTCTTGAACAAATATTACAATAATGTACGGTGATGGATTGTAAAGATTTCAAAAAAGATATTCCAGACGTTTTCACCAAACAGCTAGTGGATCTATGGCTTTGCCTCAAGTATAAATTTAGAGTAAACTGCAGTTCATAGAATTACTTGAAATTTCTATTCTGTTAACTGGGAGGAAGCAAGAGAAGTAATTCTTGTCTTCTCATTTGGGCTGAGAAGCATATGGTTCTTAAATGTGGTGGTGCTTTTAAGGTCCTGTTTTTGGAGAGAACTATCTCATCAACTTCACTGTCCTAGCCATTGGCCTTAACTTTTCAGGTAAAAAAAACACAATATAAAATTACCATTACATATTACAATATAGTGAAAAAGTGGGTAATGAATGCTACTACTACAAATAATAATTTTACTCCAAATTTAAGTGACCAAGGTGGTCAAGCATCTGGAAACCAAGTCTATGGGGAACGGTTGAAGGAGCTGGGTATGTTTAGCCTGGAAAAGAGGAGACTATGATAACCGTCTTCAAATATCTCAAGGGCTGTCCTGTGGAGGATGGAACAAGCTTTTTTTCTCCTGCTCTGGAGGGTAGACTCGAACCCATGGCTTCAAGTTACAAGAAAGGAGATTCCAACCAGACATATGGAAAAATTTTCTGACAGTGAAAGCTGTTCAGCAGTGGAATGGTCTCCCTCGGGAGGTTTTGCACTCTCCTACCTTGGAGGTTTTTAAGCAGAGGCTGGATGGCCATCTATCATGGATGCTTTAGCCAAGATTCCTGCATTGGGGGTGGACTAGATGACCATTGGGCCCTTTCCAGCTCTAAGGTTCTATGAACAACTGCTGATCCAAAGGAAATGGTTAACAACCCCAGTCAGTAAACTGGCTGGCCTGTCTTGGCATAGGTGCCACCCATTTTGAGCAAACAAGTGTTGTGGAAATTCTTAACCAAGTTCCCAACATGATAAGGGATCCAGGGAAGCAGGGTGATGACAACGTCATCCAGAGACTTTGACAGTTCTGCCTTAACAAATAATGTTTAAGGCATAGAAATGTAAATGCTTTGCTGCGTCCACCTTACATTATCCAGACCCCTGGATGCTCTCTGCAGTTGTTTTGATAGTATTCCTCACTTCTACCATTGCTTAAAGAAAACTGTGGAGCCTTTGGCCAGGTTCTGTGGAGGAGCCAATGGCCAACAACCATCTTTCCTTTTGATTTACCCAAGAGAGACATGAATGCTGTATGGAGAGATATCTGGCTCCAGGCTACACTGCCAAGATCAGAGAATTCAAGCTCCACCCGGTCTTCCACAGGCCAATACGAACATCAGCAGAGCCATCCTGGATCAGACCAAAGGCCCACATGGATGCAAGAGTTTATATCTCGAGGCCTAGGTTACATAACTGCAGCTCACACATGTGATGAATCCCATCATTAGTGGTAATAGAATCTTAATTGTTAGATTCCCCTTTACTCAGCTCATAAGTTCATGAAGCAAACTTTAAACAATGAAGCAGTTTCTAAAATCCGGTCATTTAATTAATTTATTTTCAGATTTTTTATCTTACTGCACCTTCAACAAATATTGGATCCTAATCCTGCACTTCCACAGAATATATAGCAACACATCCTGACTACCCATCAAATAACTAGGAGTATTTGTTTTGCTTTTCACAGGTACAGTGCAGGATGGGTGCAGCCACTATTAGAGATCTTCCATATGACTGTGTCATTTCAAGTCCCATCAACACATCATTTCCAAACCTAGCAGATGGTCCCCAAACCCAGCATCTGCCACCTAATTACCTTAGTACTTGATATCATAATATTTGAGACATAGCAATTGGCTATTGTGGAAATAATTATATCAAACACAATGATTTAGAACTAAGTGAAAAATGTAGCAAGCTTATGTTGTATTTTAGAGAAGAAAAGCTATAACTGGACTACATTATGGCTTAAAGTTTCAACTCTACAAGTGAATTAGGTAAAGGGTAAAGGGAAGCCTGGCCATTAGGTCCAGTCGTGGATGACTCTGGAGTTGCGGTGCTCATCTTGCTTTATTGGCCAACGGAGCCAGCTTACAGCTTCCAGGTCATGTGGCCAGCATGACTAAGCCGCTTCTGGCAAACCAGAGCAGCGCATGGAAATGCCGTTTTTCCTTCCCGCCAGAGCGGTACCTATTTATCTACTTGCACTTTGACGTGCTTTCGAACTGCTAGGTTGGCAGGAGCAGGGACCGAGCAACGGGAGCTCACCCCATCGCGGGGATTTGAACCGCCGACCTTCTGATCAGCAAGCCCTAGGCTCTGTGGTTTAACCCACAGTGCCACCCACATCCCAATACAAGTGAATTAAGGATTACCAAATAAGCCACCAGGTAAAGGAAACATTATTTTTGAAAGAGAATCATAGATCTATGATTCTATGAAATATTCTTATAATGTTTGAGGTAGTGTGTCATGAGTAAGCAGTCCAACAAACCATAATGGAAAATAATATCTATCACGTGACCTGCAAACAGATGGGAACATGACCAGTTTACCCGCACTGGGTGCTGAGCCAAGGGGGAGCTGCAACAGAGGAAGGGGGTGCCAACTTTTGGCATTGCACAGGACACCGCTGAAATTGAAAAGCCCGAAGTCCACCACTGCTGCATAACTTGGGTATAATGGCATGTGCTTAAACAAGTTCACTTGAGTTTCATTGCCTTTAAATGGTATCTGTATCTCCTAATAATATCTCCCAATCCAGCTGGGCAGGAACATATGTGAAACAAAAATTCCTTAATTTTGCTCAGGATTGCCAGCTTAGCCAACTGATTCCTGAATTAGCCAGGTTCAGCCAGCATTAAATCCCCAATGCAAACTCAGATGAAGATATGCTGGCATAATTTGCTCATTCTGGCTCAGCTGGGGCTCCGCCAGGTGATCTGAAGCTGGCTGAGACAAGGCTGGTGTAAGTCTCAAAGAAGGGGCATGGTGGGGGCGTGGCAGAAGCGCAGCCAGAAAGATGGGCTGCATCCTGAGCCTGCTCAGTTTAGTCAGGTGACCTGGCAGCCCAGCATAGAACACTATTTTAAAGGCTTAGGCAGGACAGCAGTCCTGTTGCTGAACAGGCTTTGGATCTAGTATAACTTTATGCCAGCTTAAATTTATGCCACCTTGCTTTCACCAGCTTCCTGTGCAGAGGATTGCTCCCTTAATCAAATGCTAAAATTGTACGGAATTTATGTACTACACTGACCTCTCTTTGCTTCCTCCACTGTCCAAAAAAGCAACTGATGCAGTTGTGAAAAACCACATTAGAAGCGTTCACTGCCCAGGTCTTGCGCAATCCATACACACCCAGAAGGACTAGAGAAGAACACACGGGGGGGGGGTGTAATTTGCGTTGGCCATTACTGCATGGAGTACTACTAGAGCAGAAGCCAACACATAAGAAAGAGGATTGAAAACAGGTAAAAAAGAGGGAAATGAAATCAATCAATAATTTATTTAGAGTAAGCATTTTTGTAAATAAATATGTTACATTCAGGGCTATGACGTGGAGGATGGGCAGCCTGTTTTCTCCTGCTCTTGAGGGCAAGACCCGAACCAATGGACTCAAGTGACAAGCAAGGAGATTCTAACTAAAGACCAGGAAGAACTTTTTTACAGTGGGAGCTACTTGTGAGTGGAACAGACTCCCACAAGCAGTGGTGGACTCTCCTTCCTTGGAGGTTTTTAAGCAGAGATTGGAAGGCCATCTGTCATGGAAGATCTAGTTGAGATCCCTGCATTGCAGGGGGTGGACTAGATGATCCTGGGGGGTCCCTTCCAACTCTACAATTCTATTAATTGGAAAGAAAGAAAGAAAGAAAGAAAGAAAGAAAGAAAGAAAGAAAGACTGCCAACACTTGCATGGATACCAACCAGCTGGCTTGGTGGATGAGCTTGCTCCAGAGTTCGCATTCATGTTCAGTTATTGTGATTTTTTCCACTATCCCTAATAGTAACAGGCTGTGCTTTTTTTAGTTAAGATATGTTCCTGAGCAGCACTGACTTGTTCCGTTGAAACGGGGAATATCAAATAAATAAATAAATAAATAAATGCAACATTTCCACTTCGAACACAGACCAGCCAACTTCAGTCTGAAATAGTATCTTTATTTCGTAACTGTAATTTCAATATATTGCAATTATGAATATGTCATTTTCCTTCTGCAATATGGAAATCATATATAAGTGCTGCATTCCTAATTAAGATAAAATATTAACTTTAATTATATCTCAGAGAACATTTAACATTGTGGAGCTGGGAATAAAAAGCAGTGGTGGAGCTGAATTACTGAAGAAAATAAAAATGACATTTTGAAACATGTTTGAATCTTGATCCTTCACCTTTAAGTCACACTATTCCCTTATTTGTTGTTAATAATCAGGATTCAGTTTGTTGGTTAACTTAAATTAGCACAGGGACAAGCAAAAGAGGATGCCTTCACCCCAGTGTGGTTCCCCTTTATCACATTCACAGCACAACAGGACAATGTCCCCCCAGCAGATTACAAATCAATATGGCTCACCTGACCCAATGACCTACCCCCCAAATCGAGCTCTGGACCCCCCAACCTCTTGCAATCTCTCTCTGTGTAAACACACACAAAGGACCTATCCATGTGATGCTGATACAAACCCCTACACTAACACCATGCAGCAGAACGAAAGAACAACACTCCCCATCTCCCTCCCTCTCTCTTCCCCCAACTGCAAGATGTCTATGATGCAAGTGTCTCTTGCTGCATGTAAATGAACTGTGAAAAAGAGTATGAGCTGAAAGTGGAGACGAAAGATGTACTTTCCCCTGCTTATTTGCTAGTTTTGTAGCAAATCTTTAACGAAATACATTTTTTTAAAAAATCATCATCATCAGGATTCAGGACTTTTCATGTGTCCTTGAAGAATTTAATTGAAGTGCTGGAGTTGGACATCTTAAGAACAACTTGAAGTGAACCATCCTTGGCTTGGACCTCCTGGAGTTGGGGGAAATGTTGTAGGATAAACAATTTGGGCTGAGAAATCCATTTAATTGTCTGAGGAGCAATGTGTGACCAGTTTGCAGACAAGGTCACGGGCACATCTGTTTTGTTAGTGCTTCTTGGCAAGGAATCAATGGCTTGGGGTTAATAATCCAATGTTGCTACTAAATGTAGTAGACAAACCTGAAAGGAGTCTGCAGGGGATTCTGGCAGCAATGCTTGAGATGGCCCGTGCCAGGGTAACTATTTACAGGAATCTCTCCAAAGGCACACAGATAACAACCAAGGAAGGTGCAGCACAGAAGATTCATTAAAAAGAAAACAAAATGGTTCTCATCAGAAGATGATGAAGAATTTTATGGGACTTGTGTAGAGTCACACCTTTTCTATTTTCAATATTATTCATTATTTATAGGAAGTTGCTTTGAGCCTTCAGCAGAAAAGTGGGCTACAAAAATTATAAATAAATAAAGCATAAATAATAACTATAAATAGGATCAGCTACTGAGAAAACCTTGAGCGGGTCCATGATATCAGATGCCATTGCCAACTGCTCTGCATGCCTGTGAGCAAACTTCCAACAAATGAGATGTGGTGTCAATGGTGTTGGTCCACGGACTGTGGGTTGAGCTGCCAGCCCTACACACTTTGCTGACTTTCTCAATGTGTGCTTTGTGGAGAATTACAACAAAAAGTTTTGAATTCCTTAACAATGCTGACTGTATTTACCAGACATATTTTTGAAAGTAGCTCTTCAGTGCAGAATTTGGCAAAAGAATCTCTTTCAGCATGAAATCCTTATTTGTATCAAGAGTATCCTCTAGCAAACTAAATAAGCAGAGTTAGCTGTAGGCACTAATCAATAAATGCAACACTAGATCAAGATTTTTATCTACCCAAAGTTAATGAAATTACTGGCACTTCATGGAGAAACCCATTAGTCTTGCACAATAAATTTTCAAACTTGGAAATCCACAACTGGTGTAAATACTCCATGTGTGAGTTCAGCAGATTTACACCCTTGCACCATGACTGTATAGAGCCGTAAGGGTCAGCATTAAATACTGTATAGCACTGACAGCAAGAACAACTGTTTGTCTTAAGGTGTAACAAATATAGTTACCACAATGTACATCTCCCAAGCAACAAGTTCAGCTGAGAAAAAGGTCCTTAGGCCACCAAAGGCATTCCCACAATTCCACAAAACAGTCCTCAAACAGGTGATAAACTGAAGCTTCACTCATAGTGCAATTGAAAGGCTTTGCCAATGGATGAAGAAACCTCAAGTCCTATCAGTGATTATCAGCCCTGACAGTGACCTGAAATTTTGTATTGAATATGCTGGGGGAGATCGATAGGAAATACTGTTGCCTGCTTGTGAGCCAGGTATTACATTCTCCGACATGGTCTGAGTTGTTCTGAATTGTAACATTCCTTGCATATATTGCTCCTTGCTTCCTCTGATTTTAAAAGTTGTTCTTTCTAATTTTGGTTTGATAGAGGTACTTCTCTTCCTCAGCTGAGACCAGGATCCTGATTCATCTCCCTTTTTATTTCCTCCATGTAGACTCTGCAGTTCCAGAGACCAGCTCCATTGGAAAAGGAGAATTTTCTCCCATGGGTTTTAGGTATATTTCATCTAAGTCCACATTTCTCTATGGTGTTGTTGTTTTTAACCATATGCTAATCACTGTCCCTCTATGGAGACAATGCATTTAGATTTCTATAGATCAGATATCTAAGGGGACTATATTCCAAGCATATAGAGGAGAGAGTGAGGGGATATTCAGAAGAGACTCTTCCATGCATAGAGCTTACCAGGCATTCATAGCAAGAAAGGCTCCCAGTTTTGTTGAGGTTCATGTGTTGAAGAGTCGTTTGCTTTGCTCACCAATATATCTCCCAAAGCTCTCATTAGAAAAAAGATGCCTCTCTGAACATGTGCAGATTCCCATACCTTGAATGGGGAAAGTTCCTTGGTTTCAACTCTTGGCTGCTGCATTCAGGCTGCTTGGCTTGCAAGAAATAGCTAAGATGACAAAATGGGTACGAATGTGTGCTCACATCTTACATAACCAGCTCCATCATTAAGGGAGAACTTTTCACCATCTCATGAAGGCATCTTCCCTGCGGCAGGTGTGCCAACTGGGGGAGGTGACGGGGTGGGGCTAAGACCCCATTAAAAAATTCAAGGAGGGGGTCAGGCCCCCTCAAAATTCCATGGCAGCCATGCCTGCATGCCATGGGGCATGCTGACCTCACATGGCCCCAGCCCCTTCCATTGCGGGGGCAAGGCGGTGCACTTGACATGCAGGTGGCAGTGGGAGGGGCTAGCTGGAAGATGTGGCAGGAAGAAGACCCTCTCAGCACCTGACACCTGTGCTCAGAGACCTGTACGGACTGCCGATTTGCTGCCAGGCCAAGTACAAGGTGTTCCTATTAGCTTACAGAGCCCTTAATAACTTGCATCCAGTTTACCTGCAAGATTTTAACACATACAATCCTTCCTACATATCTAGATAGACCTGTCTAAACAAAAACATTTTAGCATGTGTGGAAATGACTGCAGTGAAGGTGCCTGCCTGGTGTCAACAAGTGGAGAGTTCCAAAAAATTGGTTGCTGTCACTCTAGAAGATGAATTTCTTACAGATGTGGGAACAAGCACTATGTGGTCACTATAACAGTACAGTGGTACCTCAGGTTACAGAAATTTCAGGTTACAGATGCTTCAGGTTACAGACTCCACTAACCCAGAAATAGCACCTCAGGTTAAGAACTTTGCTTCAGGATGAGAACAGAAATTGCATGGCGGCAGCACAGCAGCAGTGGGAGGCCCCATTAGCTAAAGTGGTACCTCAGGTTAAGAAAAGTTTCAGGTTAAGAACGGACCTGCAGAACGAATTAAGTTCTTAACCCGAGGGACCACTGTACCAGTTCCACAGACAGAAGCAGTTGAACAGGCATAGATGAGGTTAGGCGAACCTGCAAGTAAAGTGGTCCCAAGTTGTTCATTCATTCATTTTATTTGTATGGCACTTTTCCACACCCAAAAAAATCATGCTGAAGAAAGAAACAGAGATGCATTTCCAACACTACAATAGTAATTTAATAATAATATAGGCAAACAATAACATCATAACAATTTCATATCATAGCAAAACAAGCATATAATAAAATACAAAATCCCCACATTTCAATACTATATATATAACACAACAGCTTAAGCAACATGCAGCAAAAGCAGCAAGGGAGCTTCACAGTTTCGCCTTAGTCCTGGAAACAGCCCTCCCATGGTCTTGCTAAGGCCTTTATATACTAATAAGAGCACCTTGCACTGGCCCTCCAGCAAACTGGCAACCAGAACCTGTCCCTGAGCACAAGAGTCATATGCTGAAAGGGTCTCCTTGCGCTCAGCATTCTGCACTAACTGCAGCTTCCTGATCAGGTGCAAGGAAGCCCCACGCAGAGGACGTTGCAGCAATCCATAAAAGCAAAGAATCATAGAAGTGTAGAGTGGGAATTACCCCCAAGGTCATCTAGTCCAATCCCTGCAATGCAGAAAAAAATCCAGTTTTGAAGTAGGCAGTGCATGTGGCCAAGCTTTCTTGGTCCAGGAATGGATGCAGCTGTCATACCAGTTGCAATGTTATTACTAAGCAATCGTCAGAGCTGAATATTAATATCCATTATGATGTCTGAAGGCATTTATTTGTTTTTCTTTTTTTGAAATTGCCACCTGCAAGGGGAAAGGGACTATTGTGCTATGGAATTTTAAGTACTTGAGACCTAAGCCCTGAACAAACTTCATGAGATAAGAATTCCTTCTAGCAAATTTTGAACATTGATTACATCTTTGCAAATGTGGGAGAAGTGGAGAGTAAAGGTCAACAGATTAAATATGTAGTTTAATCAGCAAATTATGGAAATGAACATGAATGAAATCCACCGTTTAACCATTATGATCAGTAAGGCATGCAGCTCCATTAAGGAAAGTGTATAAGGGTTTGGCTTCTTACCCAAGCACCTAAATCAGAGAAAGTTTGTCATAACTCTTAAAACTGATAAAAGATACACCTCACTGACAGTGATAAGCAGGTCAACAAAGCAGGCAAAGTCACTGGAAAATTATGGGTTGTACCGATATCTAGAAATGTGGCAGCCAAGGACGTTAAGGATCAATGGGCAGAACTATGGGGTTAGAAACCCAACTGAAACCTGCATCTCACACTTTGGAGGGTAAAGATCATTGAGTAAGCTGCTGCATGAATTAACTATTTGAAATATGTCTCTGCTTGCCCTCAACTACAGTTCACAGATCAACAGCTGAATATATTCCCACCCCTGTATTTAATATGACCCCTCTCTCAAATCAGTTTCCTTTCTATCATTATCGTAGCCGAGGCTGTGATGTGAGTCTCGCTAATCTATGTTTTGTCTATTGTGGTGTTATTAAGAGTGATAGGTTTAAAAATGATGTTTTCTTAGCTTGGATAAATGCCCTTAGTGTTAGGGATCTTAATCAGGCATGAAGCACTCCTTTGGGTATTTGCTTTTCAGTTTACAACAGGGTGTTCAGTTTATTACAGCTGATCTTGCTCTGAATACTAGTTAGAACTACAAAGTGGGACCCCAGCTGATACAGTTGAAGGCACAGGCCATAACCACAGTGTGTCAAATACAGCTTTAAATAAACTGTAATCATGATCTTACAGATTAATACATCAAGGATGGGGACAGCCAGTAATCTGGCTGCTGCATTTTGGACCAGTTGAAGTTCCTGTGTCATCTTCAATGGCAGCCCCATTGCAGTAATCCAGTCCAGTTACCAAACATGGAGGGCAGTGGCAAAAGTCTTATAGGGGCTGTAGCTGGTGGACCAGATGTAGCTGGAAACAGGAATATTCCCATACTATGAAACCACTCCTTCCAGGAGAATGCAACCCCATACAGGGCAGGGTGTTTCCCCACCTCCCAGACTCTGGAACTTTGAACAAATCTGGCTTTTGGAGATTCAGTTGGCCCACTTCCAGCCCATCATGGCCTCTGCCCCCTGGTCTAGCACCTCTCTTGCCAACTTGCAAATTTCCTAAGCATGGAGTCCACCCACCCAAAGAGCCTCCATCATCCTAGAATTCAAACACAGTTATTGACCCTCATAAAGTCCATCTCTGCATCCAGACACTAGTCTAGCGCATTCATAGTCCCTTTCATAGATTCAGAATATTACCCTGCAGAACCCATGGCACAGGTGCCGGGGCCCAAGATACTCTCACCCAGTACTATTCTCTGGATATGACCCTGAAGATACAAACAGCACTGCTGTAATTTGGTGCCTCTGATACCCATCTCACTAAGAGAGATCAAGCAGAAGTAGCAGTGTCATACTGCTTCAGTCCCTCATCTATCACAGTGATCAAGGCTAAACGGGTCTAAACCCAGACTGCAGTGGTTCTAGATAATCAGTCTCATCCAGGAACACCTGCAATTGCTTCACCACCTCCCTCCTCCCCACCTTTGCCAAGAACGGAGTGTTGGCAACTGGCTCTAGTTATTGCACTTCTTTGGGTCTAGAGTGGGCTTTTTGAGAAGTGGACACACTACTGTCTCTTAAAGGGCAGCAAGCAGCACTCTGTCACACGAAGATGCATTGCCCCATCTCTGATCCATTCAGTCGACCCACCTCAGCAGTTTTGTTCATCCTATTTGTTTTTAAATCAGTAAAATTTGCAAAGCTATTTACTTTCTGGTGTCAGTTTGCTTTATTCATCTACTTCTGCTAGCAGAACATTGGTGGTAGGGTGTGCATCCAGACCTCATAGCATTCTTGCAGTGTCAAACCCTCCACTATCAGGGTTTCTCTTCTACTTAACAAGTATTGTCAAGATGCTAGCGAGTCATTCCCTACAAGCATTGCATTTCAGTCCTCTCCCTCCCACATGGTCAGTATTTTCTTTTCCAAATGAGCATGCTCAGTTCTCATTTAGCTTTTGGGTTTTTTTTGTACTTTTGCAAATCTTGTGTTTCCACCTTAATTCTCAGTGCTCCAGTTTGCTGTTAGAAGGAATGATGTTTTTATTCCTTTATTTATTGCTTTGGAAAAGAATGTTCAAAATTGCTTTGGAAAAGAATGTTCAAAAAGGTTTGCAATAGATTGTAAAATCAACTGACAGTGTAATCCTAACCATGTCTCCTGAATTCAGTGGAACTTTCTTCCAGGCAGCTGGGGCAAGTGTTGCAGCCTAACTAGCTGTGACTATTATACATGCATACATAATTTCTTGAAGATGCTTAGAGTAAAATGTAACTAGTTCTATACTTTAATGTGTAAGATTTAGCTTTCCTTCCTTACTCAAGTTATACTTGTCAAGCTCAGAATTGAACTGCCATTTTCGGCAGGGATCATAGTCAGTAATTTGTTTTATAATTATTTTTCTAACACTTAATATTCCACTTGGTTTTTTTGCCCATCTGGAGACATTTCTTTGCATTTTCCCCGCTTTTGCATGTTGAATCTAGTTACATGCTCCCCTTATTTTTCAAATCTCCCTCAGTCACCTTTGTACACTGTTCACAGTGGTGTTTGTAATACTGCTCCATTTAATTTCATTTCTACATTTCATTAACGTGTTATTTTCCAGCAGTTATCAGATTAAAGGTGCTAAATTAGGGCAGGCATAGAGCCAATTCCTTCAAGACCCCACTACACAGCTGCTTCCAAGAAGATACAGTCTTGCAATCACAGGAAGTGATTATTAATCATTTTTACAGCACCTCAGTGTACAAAGTGCGATGTAATCCTTGTCTCAGTCATATATACAATAAAGCTCCTTAGTAGGTCATTATTCTTCCTTCTTTTATGGATGAAAGCAGGCCAAGTAGTTAAGTAAGGCTCCCTTCCTATAAATAAGAAAATGTTGCAAAATACAAAGGTCATGTCACACAATAAATGCACATTTTAAGGACCTTTCTCTAGGTGAAATGCAATGTTGCAGTATAACTAAAATGCAATATTATCATCAGGAAATAAATGAACTTGTACATTCTATAAAGGTAAAGGTAAAGGTACCCCTGCCCGAGCGGGCCAGTCTTGACAGACTCTGGGGTTTGTGCGCCCATCTCACATCTATTGGCCGGGGGCCAGCGCTGTCCGGGGACACTTCCGGGTCACGTGGCCAGCGTGACAAAGCTGCATCTGGCGAGCCAGAGCCGCACACGGAACGCCGTTTACCTTCCCGCTGGTAAGCGGTACCTATTTATCTACTTGCCCCCGGGGGTGCTTTCGAACTGCTAGGTGGGCAGGCGCTGGGACCGAGCAGCGGGAGCGCACCCCGCCGCGGGGATTCGAACCGCCGACCTTTCGATCGGCAAGCCCTAGGCGTTGAGGCTTTAGCCCACAGCGCCACCCGCGTCCCTTTGTACATTCTATACATACCCATATATATATATAGAGAGAGAGAATGTGGAAAGTTTACACTGACTTCATTTTCTTTGTAAAAACTCATTTCAATACATCTAGCAGCTAGCTCTCTTTTAAGAGGGAGGCGACATTTCTGAATATTCTCTCTTTTTGTTTACTCATTGGGGGGAAGAAGATAAGCTATGGTGTAGCTCTAGATAGGGTGTGATTGCAAAACACCATTATAGATAGCAGGGTATCAGCGGCTAGCAGGATATTCGCTTGCAAAGTCAGAGTTATTTGCTAGGCTTTAGGTACTGTTTTTCTGTCCAGAAGAGGAGGGGGAAGATATTGTAAATGTGAGGGTCAGGGATAAAGTGTGCTGTTCATCTAAATGAGAAGAAAAGCTACAAGAGACATATTAAACTGGAAAATGTGTGTTTTTCCCTTTGCTACACCATTGTTCAACTCAAGGGTATTTTGCACACTGGGATCCACAGGAAACATGGATGTCAATGATTGATCAGTCAAACTATACCTTGGCTGCCAGAGACCTCTGGTCAATACTGGGAGTCTGAATTTCTTGAAGAAACTCTTATTCTTTATTAGGCCAAGTTGACATGGTCTGGAACTGGGTTGGCCACTGAACTTTACCCAAAGTCAAATTAAATTCATAGGTAACTTGGAAGTTTTTTCCCCTCAGAGGGATATCAAAGAGATGAGTGAAATCAGCAAGATTTCTCATGCAGTTCCGCAGCCACACACCTGCACCTGAAAGACACAGGAAATTTGAAGGCAGGTTCAAAGAGAGTTGTGTACCCTCAGCCCCTTTGCAGCCCTGGATGTGGTAGCGGGAGTTACAGAGTGGTGCAAAAACTCTTCACACCTGAGCCAAACTCAGTGGGGTCTGGGTTGTAATGTGGCACTGAATGGGGCCGGCCCATCCATGCAGTGAGCTGAGGCAGCAGCTCTGGCCTTCCGGGGCATGTTTTGCACCAGTCAGCCTCCTCTTCCTCCGCTGCATGCGCAGCAGGTGGGCAGCGGAGGAAGACGAGGCAGGGGGTAGGGGGATGTGCAGTGGGCACACTGTGCAGCAGGAAGGGCCGCAGGGGCAGCCTGCTTTGTTTTCCTCTAGCAGAAAAACATCTCGGGCCAGTCCTGGTCCTGAATGTTGCTCAAGGGAGGAATCCAGCACCCACCACAGCACCCAGGAGACATGGGGGTGGCTACTGAGGTTTCCCTCCACCCAGCTCTGCTAGCTAAGTCGTTCTCTGCTGAAGAAGCGAAGCCTTTGTCTGTCAGTGCTTCCCCTTCTACCTGCTGAATATGCAGCCGAGTGGAAGTGCTGCTCATGGGATTCCTGCTGATGGGAGTCAGCAGAAGACCCTGAAATGGGTTATTCTAGAGGCAGGAAAACTAAGATGATGATGATGATCATCATCATCATCATCTGGCTGGGTTTCCTCAGCCACTCTGGGTGGCTCCCAGCAGAATATTAAAAATACTAAGAGGTTGTCCCAGCCTGAATCAGTCACACTGCCACCCCAGGATGGCATCATTCCTGATTTGAACCCAATCACTGTGCTATCATACTGCTCCCCCCCCCACCTCTTGCCCCTGTTGCCATGTGTGGTGGGGCTTCAGGTGCAGTGGCTGCCTCACTGGCCCATAAAGCCCTGCCAAATTTTGAGAAATTCATAACTGAATTTTGGGGGCATCTAAGGAACTCAGTACATGCCCATAAATTTAATTGAATGGAGGCTGACTTCTTTTGAATAAATTGCCAGCCATGGTGACCCAAAGCAAAGTGTAAAGGTGAAATTGGAGATTTGATTAATAGCCAAGGGATTTTGAGGGCTGTCTACAGTCTTAACTGTACAGTCGTAACCTACAAACAGAACAAACTTAGTTGGTCTCTATGGTGCTACTGGACAATTGTGTGTGTGTGTGTGTGTGTGTGTGTGTGTAATCGACTGCAACAGACCAACAGACCAACCTGAATACAGTCTTAATGTAACCAGTGAAATCCCACACACTCCTACTTTAACAGGAAAGAAATTGGTGTTCTCTCTACCGTGAATGGATGCAAAGGGCAGGAAAATATAGAGCGGGTGATTCTGCTTTGGCAGACAATTGAAAATGTAAATATGATTCTAAAAATTTGCAAAGCATTGTATTTCCTGATGCATCTACACATGGTGAGTGTAGTATCACATCACACATAGCAAATAAACCCTCCCCAAACAGCTGGAGGAAACCCATGTAAAAGGTCCTCCAAGTGTATGCTAAAATAGAGTCTTAAAAAAAAATACAAGCTAAGCAAAGTGCTAGTTTTGAATGATTCTGCTTCTAACAGGATCTAGCAGTTCAAAAGCTGAGGTGAAATCTGGCCATTCTGTTCCTGGTTACAGCCTTGGGAGATGCACTTCCTGTCGTGTCTTTCTATAGTACTACAGTATTGCATTAACAAACAGGGAGCTTTCAGAGTTACAGAAAGCGCACAGAAGAGTCTTTTTGTCTCCAAACATCAGAGTATATGTATGGGTTCTCTTTCTGCATTGATCTAGCACCACATTTACAGTCCCTATTATCTACAGTTGCTTTAATGGAGCTATCCTTGACCAAGATAATCAAAGGTCTGGAAACCAAGCTGTATGAGGAACTGTTGAGGGAGCTGGGGTGCTTGACCAGGATAAGAGGAAGAAGAGTTTGGATTTGATATCCCGCCTTTCACTCCCTTTAAGGAGTCTCAAAGCGGCTAACATTCTCCTTTCCCTTCCTCCCCCACAACAAACACTCTGTGAGGTGAGTGGGGCTGAGAGACTTCAGAGAAGTGTGACTGGCCCAAGGTCACCCAGCAGCTGCATGTGGAGGAGCAGAGAAGCGAACCCGGTTCACCAGATTACGTGACTACCGCTCTTAACCACTGCACCACACCACATGCTCCAAAACAACCTTCCCACTTTAGTGGACCAAGCATTTAAACAATATTTTGTATCTCAGCTATTACAAATTTTTACAGTGGCTTAAAAAAAAATTATCCTGAGGGTCACTGATATGTAGCCTGCTGTATACAACATATATTGCATCCAATATTCTCCAGACATCAATCATCTCTTCTCCTTCTCCTTTTCCTTTCCCATTACTCTTTATCATCAATCCTTGCAACAAACCTTTCCTTATGAATTGACAGGCACGCAATATGGTTAGAGAAGCATTTTCAAGACTTATTGCCGGGTCTCATGTTTGAAAGAGAGTTGGGCTGTTTTGCTGTGTTTTTGCTGTTTCTGCGACAATACTTCTTTTGCTAACTGCATTTACAGGAGCACTGTAAATCATACTGACCTGCAAGACTCTCACTTATATTTGGCATTTTCCCATTTGCCAGCTGCTGTTATGACACTTTCCTAAACTGTTAGAATGCAAGCACAGCGATCAGTATCGCATCTCTTTCTGGGGACAAGGATTCATATCACTTAATGCCTTTGTCTGAGTCTTAAGGACAAAGGAAAAGGCAATGGCGGGTGCAGCAATCTAACAACACTTTTCACAAAAGCAGATGTCTGTCAGACCTGACTGCCTAAACAAGACCTGTGTCCAAGAATCCAGGGCACAAGAATAACAAGGGCCACCATAATTAAGTGGCACATCTTATAAAAGTGTTTGGAATGTGGCTGAAATATCAAAGCTAACCAAGGTAAGCAGATCACAGAAAAGTTTTCAAAGACTTTGCACTCTTTGAATGTTAGATACATAAATATAATAATCTTGTTAGTAGTATTGCCAAGAATCATATTTTTGGGCACATGAGATCAAATGAGGATATACCCCTCATATTTAATCTAAGCCAGGGAAAAATTTCACTCATGCTGTCCCAGGCATGAATTTTCATCTTTTCAACACACTCATCTTTGGACTCTGATATCTTTTTTCCCCACTGACAGACTTGACAGAGAGAAGAAAAAGAAATTTTACATATTCTCTAAGTCCTCTGTTATGCTGAGGTGATGATGGCTGTGAATGATTGTTCCTTTTGTTTTCTAAACATTAATGTGTGTGGGGGGGGGAGGAGTCTTCATCTATGAATGGGTGCAAGTGACAAAAACCAATACAGAAGCAGTCTGCATGCATGCAGAGTTAACCAACAGCCAGTAATGTAGTCAGATTGTAGGCTACACAACTATGCAACTGACATAAATGGTTTGTTATGCAGAATGTGAGAGAAATGGAAGAGGAGAAATGCCTTTCTTTAAGTAATACACTTCAAGATAGAAATGGAGAACAATTTACATCTCTTCTCTCTTCTCCTGTGGTGTAGATATTGGTGATGCTTCACAGCAGCAGCAACTATGGAGTAAAGAGAGGGAGGTCTCAATCTTCTGCTTCTGGCACCTGGCCAGTTCACAAGCAGCTCCAGGAAAACGTAGGTGTTTTTTTTTAAAGGGGGGAGACAGATGCCTGTTTTCCTTTGGTGCTGCGGTTTGCTCGGCACCAGCCCAGTAAATCCAATGGGAGGGAAGAGTCTGGCGGATAGGCTCAAATGCAGTTTGCCCCCCAAATCAGCTAAACTGTTTCTCAATTTGGGAGTGGGGTGATAGGTTGACTTATTTCTGAACTGCAACGAAGAGAATTTCATCCATCAGTAACAGATATAAGCAAGAGGTGTGAACTGAGGCTTCCAGAAGCAGGATGTAGGCAGGCATATTGCTGCCTGTGCCATTTACTTAAGATAAGGGAGCCAGTAGGTTGATTTCTGCTGTACTTCAGGACCACCTCTGCACATGTCTAGAGTGTGATGAAATGTGGAAATAATTCTCAGGGGACTCTACCCACCCCCCTTTCCACATTGAGAATATAACCTTTCCCTTCTGACTAGCGTGAACCATTGGTTTATCTCTCCTAATACATATAGATTTTACATTTTAGATTTAGGGGAGCTAGTCTCAAACGTTTGTTGGGGGAGACCTAGGTTTTTTGGGGGGGTTATTTGTCCACTGTAGCCACCCCCAATGACACATTTTCAAGATGGAGGGTGAGGGAACAGCTGCAGTCGCCTGCGGTTCCTGTGCAATGTTTGCCATCTTACCAAAGGTTGCAGGCAGCTTTACCTGCAGCAATTGTATGTTGATTGCCCTCTTAAAAGACAAAGTCCATCAACTGGAGGAACGTGTAGCTATGCTCCAAAGAATTAGAGAGCTGGAGCTCTTCTTGGAAGCAACAGAGAACACCGTCTCCACCAAGGAGGAGACAGGGGACTCCCCAGAGAAGGAGGCTAGTTCACCAACACAGGTGCCAGATATATGGGGAAACGTGACTCAAAGAAGTAGGAGGCCCAGGGTTCGCTCTGATTGTTTAGAAATACACAATCACTTTGAAGTCCTCTCCCCTAGCATGGAAGACGAAGAACAGACTCCATTTGAGGATCTTTTTTTAAATAAATAATATATATTGCTTTTACAACAATTTAAACACTACAAAAAAACAAAGAAAAAACAATACATTACAATACAAAGACACTAGGTAAAGGTAAAGGTAAAGGTACCCCTGCCCGAACGGGCCAGTCTTGACAGACTGTGGGGTTTGTGCGCCCATCTCACATCTATTGGCCGGGGGCCAGCGCTGTCCGGGGACACTTCCGGGTCACGTGGCCAGCGTGACATCGCTGCTCTGGCGAGCCAGAGCCGCACACGGAACGCCGTTTACCTTCCCGCTGGTAAGCGGTACCTATTTATCTACTTGCACCCGGGGGTGCTTTCGAACTGCTAGGTGGGCAGGCGCTGGGACCGAGCAGCGGGAGCGCACCCCGCCGCGGGGATTCGAACCGCCGACCTTTCGATCGGCAAGCCCTAGGCGTTGAGGCTTTAGCCCACAGCGCCACCCGCGTCCCTACAAAGACACTACCTTACACTAAAACATAAAACTAACAAGACAAAACAAAAACAATTTAAAAACACATCAACAAAGAAAAGAAAAGAAAAAATAAATAAATTTCAATGTCTTATCTTTCTTTCACATATTTTCACAACCTCCTCACACCTCCCTTTTTGTATTCCACTTCTATTAATTATTTCAGCAATTCCTTTCCATCTTCCCCTGTTTCCTATCCTATAATTATCTTAACACATTTCAACCTTATTTTTCTTTTAATACTCTATTAATCTATTTGTACTTAATTCCTTATAACCTTTCTTCTAAAGCCATATCACTTCATTCCAACATTCTTCTAGCATTCCTTAATTTTACAATATTTCTGTAAATAGTCTTTAAACTTTTCCCAGTCTTCTTCCACCGACTCTTCTCCCTGGTCTCAGATTCTGCCAGTCATTTCCGCCAATTCCATGTAGTCCATCAACTTCATCTGCCATTCTTCCCTGGTGGGTAAATCTTGTGTCTTCCAATACTTCGCGATGAGTATTCTTGCTGCTGTTGTTGCATACATAAAAAAAATTCTATCCTTCTTTAGCACCAATTGGCCGACCATGCCCAGGAGAAAGGCCTCTGGTTTCTTAAGGAAGGTATATTTAAATACCTTTTTCATTTTATTATAAAACATCTCCCAGAATGTCTTAATCCTTGGGCACGTCCACCAAAGGTGAAAGAATGTACCTTCAGTCTCATTACATTTCCAACATTTTCCAAATGGTAAATTTTTTCAAGCTTAACTGGTTTCATGTACCACCTATAAATCATTTTCATTAAATTTTCTCTTAGGGCATTACATGCCGTAAATTTCATAACTGTGGTCCATAACCATTCCCAGTCAGCCATCATTATGTTATGCCCAACATCTTGTGCCCATTTATTCATAGCTGATTTCACCGTTTCATCCTGAGTGTTCCATTTCAACAGCAAGTTATACATTCTTGACAAATTCTTGGTTTTTGGATCTAACAATTCTGTTTCCAATTTTGATTTTTCCACCTGGAAACCATCTTTTTTGTCCAATTTGTATGCCTCCATTATTTGATAATAATGGAGCCAATCTCGCACTTTGTTTTTCAATTTTTCAAAGCTCTGCAATTTTATTCTATCTCCATCTTGCACCAGAATTTCCCAATCTTTCGGCCATTTGGCCTCCATATTGAGTTTTTCCTGTGCCTTCGCTTCCATTGGTGACAACCATCGTGGGGTTTTCTTTTCTAACAAATCCTTATATCTTATCCAAACATTAAACAATGATTTTCTAAGAATATGATTTTTAAACACTTTATGTACTTTTACCTTATCGTACCACAAATATGCATGCCAACCAAATACATTGTTAAAACCTTCTAAATCCAATACTTCAGTGTTTTCAAGAAGCAGCCATTCTCTCAGCCAGCAAAAAGCAGCTGATTCATAATAAAGTTTAAGGTCTGGCAGGGCAAATCCACCTCTTTCTTTAGCATCAGTTAGTATCTTAAATTTTATTCGAGGCTTCTTGCCCTGCCAAACAAATCTAGAAATATCCTTCTGCCACTTCTTGAAACAATCCATCTTATCCAAAATTTGCAATGTTTGGAACAAAAATAACATCCTTGGCAGCACATTCATTTTTATCACAGCAAATCAGCCTAACAATGATAACTTCAAATTTGTCCATACTCCTAAATCCTTTTTTCACTTCAATCCAACATTTTTCATAATTATCCTTAAATAAATTCACATTTTTGGCAGTCATGTTAACCCCTAAGTATTTCACTTTTTTAACCAATGTTAGTCCTGTCTCCTCCTGAAACTTCTCTCCCTCATTCATAGTTAAATTTTTCTCTAAAACATTGGTTTTCATCTTATTCAACTTGAAACCTGCAACCTGTCCAAATTCTTGAATCACAGACTTCATTTGAGGATCTCTCCCTCATTACAGTCGATCAGGTATATGAAGACGAGCAGCAAAGTCAGTCCTCAGGGAATGTGCAGGCGACCTTGGAACGGACAGCTCACGGAAGAACCCCGACCAAACCTAAGAGGAGGCGTGTAGTGGTGATAGGGGATTCCCTACTGAGGGGAACAGAAGCAGTGATCTGTGGGCCTGACAAGATGTCTCGGGAGGTGTGCTGTCTCCCCGGGGCTAAGATCCAAGATGTAACTGAATGACTGCAAGGAATCATAAAACCCACTGACAAATACCCCTTCCTCTTGGTTCATGTGGGAACCAATGACACTGCAAGCAATAGCCTCCAGAAGATCAAAAGAGACTACGAGGCTCTGGGCAGGAAATTGAAGCAATTAAATGCACAAATTGTCATCTCATCTGTCCTCCCAGTTGAACGACGTGGCCCAGGGAGAGAGGGAAAAATAGTGGAAGTGAACAGCTGGCTTCGCAAATAGTGTAAACAGGAACGGTTTGGATTCTTAGATCACGGACTGCAGTTTCTTGAAGATGGACTTCTGGCAAGCGATGGGCTGCACCTCACAACAGTTGGGAGGAATGTTTTTGCCAAAAATCTCAGAAACCTCATCAGGAGGGCTTTAAACTGACTAATGTGGGGGAGGGAGACAGTGCTCCTGAAGGTAGGAGTCTATCAATTGATGAGGATGATCATCCAAATGTCATAGACCAAATGGAGCAAACAGCACGCAGACCTAGTGGTGGGAGGAAAAAATCCTTAAATAAGAGACACGGGGGAATGATTAATGGACTTCAATGTCTGTACACTAATATGCAAAGATGGGAAATAAACAAGATGAGCTTGAGCTCTTGGTACAGCAAACTAAATATGACATAATAGGCATCACTGAAACCTGGTGGGATAAGTCCCATGATTGGAATGTAATAATGGAGGGATACAATCTATTTCAGAGAAACAGACCAGACAAGAAAGGAGGAGGAGTGGCGTTATATGTCAGGGATGTGTATACCTGTGAAGAGATCCAAGATTTAGAACCTCAAAGCCAAAGTGAGAGCATTTGGGTCAAAATTAAGGGAGAGAAGAATAACAGAGACCTCATTGTGGGAGTTTACTATAGACCCCCAAGCCAAACGGAGGACATAGATGATGCCTTCCTGGAACAGATGGCCAAGCATGCAAAAGGAAGGGAGATAGTAGTAATGGGGGACTTCAATTACCCGGATATTTGTTGGATGTCAAACTCAGCCAAGAGCATAAGGTCAAACAGATTCCTCACTGGCCTTGCAGACAACTTCATTGTCCAGAAAGTGGGAGAAGCAACAAGAGGAACAGCCATTTTAGATCTGATCCTAACCAATGTTGATGACCTGGTTAGTGGGGTAGAAGTGGAAGGATCATTAGGCGCGAGTGATCATGCTCTTCTGAAGTTTACTATACAGCAGAAAGGAGCAGCTAAGCATACTAGGACTCAATTTCTTGACTTTAAGAAAGCCGACTTCATAAAACTTAGGGAAGTGCTGGGTGAGATCCCATGGACAGTAATACTAAAAGGAAAGGGAGTTCATGATGGCTGGGAGTTTGTTAAGAGGGAGATAGTAAAAGCACAACTTCAGGCAATACCAATGAGACGGAAACATGGAAGGTGCCTAAAGAAGCCAGGGTGGCTATCTAAATAACTTTTAACTGAGTTAAGATTAAAAAAGGATGTGTACAAAAAATGGAAAAGGGGGGAACCACCAAAGAGGAATTCAAACAAATAGCCAGCACATGTAGACACAAAGTCAGAAAAGCTAAAGCACAGAATGAACTCAGGCTTGCTAGAGAGGTTAAAAGCAACAAAAAAGGCTTTTATGGATATTTCCGTAGCAAAAGGAAGAACAAAGAAACAGTGGGGTCACTCAGAGGAGAAGATGGTGAAATGCAAACAGGGGACACAGAAAGGGCTGAACTCCTCAATGCCTTCTTTGCCTCTGTCTTCTCTGATAAAGAAAACGATGCCCAACCTGAAGAATTTGAAGCAAATGATTCAGCAGAGGAAACACAGCCCAGAATAACCAAGGAGATAGTACAAGAATACTTGGCTAGTTTAGATGTATTCAAGTCTCCAGGGCCAGATGAACTGCATCCAAGAGTATTAAAAGAACTGGCAGATGTGATCTCAGAACCACTGGCAGTCATCTTTGAGAATTCCTGGAGAACAGGCGAAGTCCCGGCAGACTAGAGGAGGGCAAATGTTGTCCCTATTTCCAAAAAGGGGAAAAGAGAGGACCCAAATAATTATCGCCCAGTCAGTCTGACATCAATACCAGGGAAGATTCTGGAGCAGATCATTAAGCAAACAGTCTGTGAGCACCTAGAAAGGAATGCTGTGATCACCAATAGTCAGCATGGATTTCTGAAAAATAAGTCATGTCAGACTAACCTGATCTCGTTTTTTGACAGAATTACAAGCCTGGTAGATGAAGGGAACGCAGTGGATGTAGCCTACCTTAATTTCAGCAAGACATTCGACAAGGTGCCCCATGATATTCTTGTAAAGAAGCTGGTAAAATGTGGTCTTGACTATGCTACCACTCAGTGGATTTGTAACTGGCTGACTGACCGAACCCAAAGGGTGCTCATCAATGGTTCCTCTTCATCCTGGTGAAGAGTGACTAGTGGGGTGCCACAGGGTTCTGTCTTGGGCCCGGTCTTATTCAACATCTTTATCAACGACTTGGATGATGGACTCAAGGGCATCCTGATCAAATTTGCAGATGACACCAAACTGGGAGGGGTGGCTAACACCCCAGAGGACAGGATCACACTTCAAAACGACCTTGACAGATTAGAGAACTGGGCCAAAACAAACAAGATGAACTTTAACAGGGAGAAATGTAAAGTATTGCACTTGGGCAAAAAAAAATGAGAGGCACAAATACAAGATGGGTGACACCTGGCTTGAGAGCAGTACATGTGAAATGGATCTAGGAGTCTTGGTTGACCACAAACTTGACATGAGCCAACAGTGTGACGTGGCAGCTAAAAAAGCCAATGCAATTCTGTGGCAGCTGAAAAAGAGACAAAAATTGAACTTTGTTACCAATCTAGAGGTTGAAGGAGAATGTATCCAGAAACCAGAAGAAATTAGAAAGTGTTTCCAGAGATATTTCAAAAAATTGTTTACCCAAGGACACCAAGTAGAGACTGAGATAAACCAATTTTTAAAAAGTCATGGCCTGCAAAAACTAACACAAGATAAACAAACAGCCCTGAACTATAGAATAACACAACAGGAAATTGAAAGTGCCATTCAGAATATGCAATTAGGCAAATCCCCAGGTCCAGATGGGCTTACCTCCAAGTATTATAAGACACTGAAGGAATATTTGGTTCAGCCACTAATGGAGGTATGTAATCAAATCATGGAAGGGAAGGGGGCACCAGAATCGTGGAAAGAGGCATTCATCACCTTGATACCAAAATTGGAATCTGAAAAGACCCAACTCAAGAACTACCGTCCCATCTCACTCCTAAATGTGGATTACAAAATTTTTGCTGATATTTTGGCAAATAGATTGAAAAAAGTTTTAAATGAAGTAATACATAAAGACCAAGCAGGCTTTCTCCCGGGTAGGCATTTGTCTGACAACACCAGGAACATTGTCGACGTTTTGGAGTTATTACAGACAAATATGAACACAAAAGCAGCTTTGATTTTTATAGACGCAGAGAAGGCCTTTGATAATGTATCTTGGAAATTTATGAAGAAAAATTTGGAAGGAATGGGAGTGGGAAGGGCGTTCCAAAATGGTATCGAAGCAATTTATTCAGAACAAAAAGCTAAATTGATAGTAAATAATGTGGTGACAGAGGAGTTTAAAATTGAAAAAGGGACACGACAGGGATGCCCCCTATCACCCTTGTTATTTATTTCTGTCTTGGAGGTGTTGCTGAACTTGATTAGGAAGGACCAACAGGTGGAAGGAATACAGGTCGGAGAAAAACAATATAAATTGAAGGCCTTTGCAGATGATTTGGTTTTGACAGTACAGGAGCCAGAAACCAGTACAAAAAGAGCCTTAGAGTTAATTTCTGAATTTGGTCGGGTGGCGGGATTTAAGCTGAACAAACAAAAAACCAAGGTTTTGGCAAAAAATATGACTTCTTCAGAAGTGGATGGGTTTCAGAAGGAAACAGAATTAAATGTGGTAACAAAAGTGAAATACCTGGGGGTTAACTTGACTGGAAGAAATTTAAATTTGTTTAAAGACAATTATGAAAAATGTTGGTCTGAAATTAAAAGGGACTTAGAAATTTGGTCAAGATTGAAACTTTCTTTGTCGGGAAGGATAGCAGCAGTTAAAATGAATGTATTGCCAAGAATGTTATTCTTGTTTCAAACCCTCCAGATCGTGGACAGAGTGGAATGCTTTGGAAAGTGGCAGAAGGATATTGCGAAGTTTGTCTGGCAGGGCAAAAAGCCCCGAATAAAATTTAAGATATTAACAGATGCAAAGGAAAGAGGGGGATTTGCCCTGCCGGACTTAAGATTGTATTATGAAGCTGCATCCTTCTGCTGGATGAAGGATTGGTTTCTGCTAGAAAACACAGATGTCCTAGATCTGGAAGGGCATAGCAACGCTTTTGGGTGGCATGCTTATTTGTGGTACGACAAGGCAAAGTCTCATAAATTGTTTAAAAACCATATTGTCAGGAAAGCTCTATTCATTGTCTGGACAAAATACAAGGACTTATTTGAAAATAAGACTCCGAGGTGGTTATCACCGACGGAGGCCAAGGCCATTAAACTACGTAACATGGAGAGTGGCTGGGCAAAATATTGTGAGTTAATAGAAAGAGTTGGTGACACTTGGAGGTTGCAGAGTTTCGAAAAATTGAAGGGAAAGGTGCGAGACTGGTTTCATTATGCCCAAATTTTAGAGGTTTTTAAAAAAGATAAGAAAATTGGTTTCCAGGTGGAAAAATCAAAACTAGAGACAGAATTACTTGAACCTAAGACTAAAGTGCTTTCAAGAATGTATAACTTGTTGCTTAAATGGAATACTCAAGATGAGACAGTTAAATCAGCTATGATAAAATGGGCACAAGACATTGGGTACAACATTATGTCTGAAGACTGGGAAAGGTTATGGACCACCGGTATGAAATTTACGGCATGTAGTGCCCTAAAAGAAAACATTATGAAAATGGTATACAGGTGGTACATAACCCCGGTTAAACTTGCAAAGATATATCATCTGTCTGACAATAAATGTTGGAAATGTAAGGAGGCTGAAGGTACCTTTTTTCACCTCTGGTGGACATGCCCGAGGGTGAAGGCTTTCTGGGAAATGATTTATAATGAGTTGAAAAAGGTGTTTAAGTACACCTTTCACAAGAAACCAGAGGCCTTCCTCCTGGGCATTGTGGGCCAGAGAGTGTTAAAGAAAGATAGAGTTTTCTTTTTATATGCAACTACAGCAGCAAGAATTCTTATAGCCAAACATTGGAAAGCACAGGAGTTACCCACGCTGGAAGAGTGGCATTCACAGCTGATGGACTACATGGAACTAGCTGAAATGACCGGCAGAATTCGAGATGTGGGAGAAGAAGCGGTGGAAGAGGACTGGAAAAAATTTAAGGACTATTTACAAAAACATTATAAGTTATATGAATGTTGAGAATTTGTTAAGTTTTCGGGAAAAATATGCTTCAGTATTGAGATTGGTAAATGGTGGAAATTAAGTTAGCATTCTGAAAAACATAAATCACAGACTATATAATCAAATGAAAGTACAAAAACACATAAAATAAGGTATCAATTTGCTATTTATTTTTATTGTAAAGAAAGCAGGGGATGGAAGATGTGGGGAAGTCCAGTTGATTATGAAAATAGATCTGGAAAAGTGATTTTCTTTTTTTTCTTTTTCTCTTTTCTTCTTTTATAACTTTTTCCTTTTTTGTAAAACTGCTTTTGTTGTGTCAATGACGATGTATTTTGACCTTGGGAAAAAAAAAAGCAAATAAAAACTATATATAAAAAAAAAAAGCCAATGCAATTCTGGGCTGCATCAATAGGAGTATAGCACCTAGATCAAGGGAAGTAATAGTGCCACTGTATTCTGCTCTGGTCAGACCTCACCTGGAGTACTGTGTCCAGTTCTGGGCACCACAGTTCAAGAAGGACACTGACAAACTGGAACGTGTCCCGAGGAGGGCAACCAAAATGGTCAAAGGCCTGGAAACGATGTCTTATGAGGAATGGCTAAGGGAGCTGGGCATGTTTAGCCTGGAGAAGAGGAGGTTAAGGGGTGATATGATAGCCATGTTCAAATATATAAAAGGATGTCATATGGAGGAGGGAGAAAGGTTGTTTTCTGCTGCTCCAGAGAAGCGGACACGGAGCAATGGATCCAAACTACAAGAAAGAAGATTCCACCTAAACATTAGGAAGAACTTCCTGGCAGTAAGAGCTGTTCGACAGTGGAATTTGCTGCCAAGGAGTGTGGTGGAGTCTCCTACTTTGGAGGTCTTTAAGCAGAGGCTTAACAACCATATGTCAGGAGTGCTCTGATGGTGTTTCCTGCTTGGCAGGGGGTTGGATTCAATGGCCCTTGTGGTCTATTCCAACTCTATGATTCTATGATTCTATATTTTCCTAAGGATGTCTTCACATTGCAGTTCACATGGCTGGCAACAGGTGGAACTGTGAACTGCAGCTGGGCCATCCCAGCAGTGTCAGAGGTCTAGGAGGACAAAACCAGAGGCAGAGGCAGCTGGGTGAACAGCTGAAGCCAGGGCAGGGGTGGCCCAAGCTATTTTGCAGCCTGAGTCAAAGAACTAGAAAATTTCCTCTCCACATTCCACATACACAAACTCGCTGCAGTGACAGTTGCATCATTTTCACCACTGGCAATGGGATAGTACCGTCTGCCATACCTGAAGGCAGCAAACTAGCTTAGGGGCTTCAGGGCAGGCTATGAGGCACACAGCTTTCCATTTTCCCAACACCTTGTTGCTACTCACTCACTGCTCTGCCCGCCACCTACTCACTGCCTGCTCAAACATATTGTGCAATACAGCAGCAGCAGCACCTCTATGCATCATATAAGCAACATATGCACATGTTTGCTGACCTTTTCATTTTCACATTTTACATGATATTTCACATGACCTAAAAGCCATTTCTGGAAATCTAGTGGAATCTAGCGGACATTTAGTGTTTGTTTCCATTTTAATTCTTCCCAGAAAAAAATATGTCTGAAAACCCCTTGACATGGAGAATTGCAGAAGTTGCATGCTGCTGAAATTTGGGGCAGCATAACAGTGTACAGTTCTAACACCATTTAAAAATTAGTGTACCATGGAGGTATATTGTTCAAAAAGTGATAGTTCCATAACACAAGAAGTTACTGCTATGTAAAAGGAGTGCCAGAAATCAGGTAACCAGTAGCTAATACAATAAAAGTCATGTCTTAATCCCACATATCTTTTTATGGAAGGAACTAGAAGAGACCTATAGGATTAGGTGTTTGTACTTGGGGACATTCCTGCATGTCAGATGTGCTCCAGGAAGTCAGCTTTCAAAGTATATCATAGCATCTCTCTCTCTCTGTGTGTGTGTGAGAGAGAGAGAGAGAGAGAGAGAGAAGGGTGTATCTTAGTTCCCTATTTGATCTGTACTTGTCTGATTCTAGTTCAGTTCACCAGAGATTCATGCTGCCAAACTGTGAATCACATCCATTAGTATTGTTATGAGTTTGGAGTGTTACGCAGGGCGCCTGGCCCTTCTAATCCCTGGATCCAGCAAGTATTAGAATTTAATTAAGGCTTCTAATTATTGGAACAGCCAGGCTAGCCTCCTGGGGAGGTGAGAGGCCAGGTGATGAGCTATTAATGGAGATTAAGGGTCTCGGTGCACGGTAGAGGGAAAGGCCCCCCTCCAACAAAATAAGCCAGAGTTGAATATGGGAGTGATGTGACCTATAAGTAAAGAAGAAAGCTGAAACGAGAGTCAGAGTAACATTTGAGCGTAATCTCTGGTTTCTGTTTGAATCTAAGGCTGTAAGCATGGGAGAAACAAGACCCCTTTGGGGCATTAATGCTGTGAACCCCTCCACTGTAGGCTCAGGTTGTCAATAAACTCAGGCTGTAAATAAACTAGATATCCCAAAGACACCACTGTCTCCACTGTGCCTCATTTACAAAAGGAAACATGAACCTGCAACCCCTAGGCTCTCGCACCACTCAGAGGTTGGTCTTGGCGTGCAACAGTACATCACTGTGTGCAGATCTTGCTTTGCTATCATCTTAACAAAGGTGGGCCTTAGGAGGGCTTTGAAGCCATTTTCTTCATACTGTATTAATGAGAAGTTAGTTGTAAATCATGATAAAACTCTGTTATTGGTTTTCTCTGGATGCAGTTCTGTTTCTAAGTGATATGCGGTTAGCCATCTGTTAGAGCAAGTGACAGTTACTTGCAGATTCTTTTTCACTCCTTAACATGGAAAACCCGCATCACGCAGGCTATAGCCATGGTATCCTCACACCTCTCAGGCTGCAGTCTGCTTTTTTATGCTACAGATGGACAGTTTGCTCCAGCTGCTCTCTAGGTCTATAGGCCCAAGACTGTAGCCCAGCTGTTGCTTGAAGCTGCTGTTTGGTGGGGAGCACTGGGTATACTCTGGAGAATGTGTAGGCAGGGGACTCTGAGGATACTAAAGGGAACACAGTACCAGCAACTCCCCCCCCCCCGTGCTAAAAGTGTGGCACTTAATGTAACAACTGCATGGTGAGTACAGGCCCCTTTCTTTCTACCCCCCCCCCCAATTCCTAAATACTTTCTTAGCTTTCCTAAACTTTGAAGAGCTTTTATGCTGTTGTGCTGTAATTTTCTGCTAGGAGGGTCGATTTACCTGGACTCTACCAGAAGAAAGATGAGGAGGAGGACTGTCAGGAATATCTTTGTTGTGTTGTTTTGTTTTATTGTAGACATTATAATGCCATTAGGAAGGATTTGATCCTCCCACACCTATAGCATTTTCTTAATAGGCCAACATGTGCTATGCTAGAATTCCTTATGAAAAGGAAAGAAGAGTATATTACCAGAATGGCAGCCCATTTTAAAAAAGAAGACGTTTGGTAATTAAAATAAGAACTCAGATGATCTCAGCGTGAGTTGTGGATGCATGCAAAGTTTTGTTTCTTTTATACTTCATGCTCCTCTGTTATTTGGGATCTGTTTCTCCGGTTGCATTTTGTAAGGGTCTATTACAGTATAAGTCAGTCTGATCAACTGCGAAGGCAACTGTGAACAGGCATTTCTGCTGCTGTGCATGACTGAGGCTGGCTGCATCTTTTCTGGCTCTCTTCACCAGGCGCCTTTTGCAAGAGGGCTGTGAGAGACGTTGGCAGAGGACAACTAGATGACAGAGACATCCCAGCACCTGGCTCACTCTGGCTCCATACACAGGCCTCCCTCCGTGGGGTGTCTTATCTCTGCTCTTGTGGGAGGAGGAAACTCTGATCCTACACATGTCCCACCTGAACAACTGCAAAGGGGCACAAAGAGGAAGGCTGGAAGGGGAGGACACAACAAAGAGGAGCCACCCTTCAAGGGTAACAGAGAACCAAGAAAAAAAGAAGATCCAGAATCTTACCCAAGGCTGGATCTAGAGATATCAAAGAAGTGTTTCAGTCTAAAGCGTTGTAAATTTAAACAGGGAAAACAGGGAGAGAAAAACAGGACTGCACGTCACCACCTGGTGGCACAATGTTATATCGCATATGCAACACATATGCATAAATCACTTTTTCTTTACCAGTCTAGCTGAGTCGCAAGTCTTTGTTATTTCCTATCTAGCCTGAGAGTGATTCCAGAGGAGCTTTTGCCCACCATTACTGAGGTCAATAATTTTGTACTCTCGGAATTAGGGGACCTAAAGCTTCTTCAGCACTTGGTCAAGGGACGGTCTCCTCCACCACACTGCAGGGCAGAGGGCAGGTTCCAGGGTGCAGGGCAGCTCACAGGACATGCACACTTCCAGCTGCAACTCCTAGCCTAATATGCACATGCCTATTTGATTGTATCACTTCCATGATTGTGTAATATTTAATATAATAGAAACAAAGGCCTAGCTCTTTGCTCTTATGGAACACAACAATGGAATTCTTACCTAGAGAACAGGCAGAATACTGTCTACACATTTCCCCTTGTAGTTCACAAATTAAAAGGCTAGAGATAGACTTTGCAAGAACAACAACAAAATTAAAGGGGATTGGAATGCACCTGAGAGGGGTCAGGCTCTGGACCTAGATTACATCTTGAAAATCATGCCTATGTGTGCTTCAGGCACTTGGTAAATTTCCTGAAAGTTATACCTGCATGTCCACCTGCACACACAAAATCAATAATATTGTTTTAACACTTGGGAAAAATATATAGTGCTTATTAATTCTCTCTCCTTTTGCTCCAGCTTTTGTGTAAAAATGCTGTTGTTTGCAGAGTTGCTTGGTGAAGAAGAAGAGAAGCAAAATAAAAACAAGTCCACCCAACCTTTGACAAGGCTGATAAGGTGGTTATTGCTCTTTGTAACAGGATGATGGGCCAACTCACATCGGAGCAGCAAGCGCAAAGTTGAAGAAAGTTGAGCAGCAGGGAAGAAAGCACATCTTATTCTACTCTATCTGCTGTGCAGAGCAGATAACCCAAACTTTGCCATACTTGCATTGCAAGTATACTAAGCATTTATTTTTTTCAGAAACACACCCTACTTTCTTTAATAGAGTATTACTGTCAGCCAAAGCCTCCAAGAAATTAAGACAAACTAGGAGATCATGCCAGTGATAAAACTATCCCAGGGCAAGTTCTCTCATCTCCTGGGGTAACATTTTGCCAAGTTAAATGGAAGTTTCACAGTACCTTAGATTAGTTAAAGTAGTCATATATGTCAGCAGAAAGACTGTGCAAAAATGCTTTGCATTTTGTTTCGTTGCTTCACTTGGTGATGTTGATTCCTTTCATTACCTTGCTTTAACAGGGTCTTTCATACAAATTCTGGGCATTGTTTATTTCCCAAAGAAGATATGGTCTCTGTGCTGTTGGCTTTTCTTTCTGCTTCTGGGACTGCCACAGAGCTGTAACTCCACCCACTGAAGACCTCAAAGCCCCCTTCCCTAGACTGTTTTCATTTGTGCAAAGAAGTCCATGTTTCAACACTTTTTTAGAATGCATAACAGAACTTCTCTTACCTTTGGGTTCTCTCTCCACTGTAGAGTTCTTTCAGCTATTGCTTATAAAGGATCTTTCTTATTATTCTTCATGTGCTATATTACTAATCTTACTGGCAATACTTGTTATTTGACCCTTATGTATCTTTTGGTTTAGCGTTTCTTTCTCAGGTTATTTTGATAATCTCTCTGCGGCTTTGTTGTTGTCATCAACATCTCCTCTTTTTTAGTGCTTTCAAATACTTTCTGTTTTGTCCTTGATGGTGTTCTCTGCTCCCTGCCTATTCACAATGGATTTTGTTCTTCATAGCCTTCCAAAATAATGTCAGTTACAATCTCTCTCAATGCCTATAATGTATTATCCACTTTTGCATTGAAGTGACTCAGAAAAAGAGTTTTAACTGAATGTCATCCATGTTCTTCAGCAAAGGTCAGTTGGTCGGAATAAAGAGCCATTTAACACACACACTCTAAACACAGCTTCAAGAGTTTATTAACAGAAAATACTATCTTGCATCCTCTTAGGCACTGCTTAGATGTGATCCTAATTTTCTACTTGGCAAAAAATCAACCGACCACCCATGCTTTTGATATACGGTAATTCTTCCCCTCTTTCCCCTACATCAGGCACGTCCAACTTCCAGGAGGCCATGACCAATATCAAAAACTGGCAGTGATCTACCACACTCTCCCGCTGTCATTCTTCAACTTAAACATACTCTCCCCCCCCCCCCTTAACAAGTGTGTACTTGCGGTGTTCTTTTTAGACCCCCTCCAGGCCCACAGCTGTAGCTAGGTAATGTTGTGCCCCGGCAGAACCATCCAGATTGTGCCCCTGTCCACAGACAAATTACAGTAGCTCCTCTTTTCGCCTCTCCTCCAGCCCCCCTCCCTCCACCTACATTCAGTCTCATCCTCCAATGGTGGGGTCACTTATAGTATTTTTACGCTCCCCCCTCCCAATTTCTTTTTTCCTGCTTCATCTCCTTGATTCTTTTTATCCTGCTCTCTCTCATCCACTTTCTTCCTCTTCTTTAAAATGATAAAACTAATAATAATACTAGAAAATGATGGGTGCTGCTGCCAGTGGCTGAACCAGAAAAATGAGGGGCACAGATGCACAAATTTTATTTACAGTGGGCAAGTTTTGTCCCACATGTTATGATCTCAAAAAGAATAATAATAGTATGCATTAAGGACAGGAGTCCAGCAACTGAGGAGGCCAATGGGGAGGGCTGTTTTCTTGGGGTGTTGGGGGTGGTTTTTGCCCTCTGATGCTGCCCATGGCTCTTGATGGTGTGCTTGAAGTGTGCCCTAAGTCTGGCTCTCAAAACACCCACCAGCTGAAGAAAAGTGGACTACATCCAGGTAGGCAATCACCAAAGACCACATAAGCACAGCCATATGTCATTATGTGAAATGTGACTTTTTGAATGGTGTAGTAGTGTTTACAAGTGTTTCAGAGGAAACCAATTAATAAAGAGCTTTTAAAGAGCATATTAACACTTAGAACCCTGAAACGAGATCAAGACTTCCCTTCAGGTCTTTTAACAGCAGCATGGATGGCACTTCCACCTTTTGGATTTGGATGGCTTTTGCTTTCAAGCAAGGAAGTCATCTTGTAAACACAACCTTAGCTTCTAATTTCCAGCTGATGACTTAATTGTGGACTGCATGTGAAAAGCACCCGTTTTTCAAGTAACCACCAGCATGGGGTGGGGAGACTTGTCCTTGCCCCCACCCTTACCTGCGCCTCCAACCACCCCCATCCCAACAGCTGGTAAAATGGGACTTTGTTACCTTTCTGCCTGAAAGGCAAACATGGAAAGGGTGTTGATGGGGCGAAATCTTGATTTCAGAAATGCAGCTCCTCCTAAATTCTACCTGCTCTGCTTTTGGTTCAGAAAACCAAAAAGAGCTTGCTTGGGATGGTGCAAGACATCTTCCATACCCCGTCTTTGAAGCTGAGGTGGGCAGAGTCGCCCCTTCGGGGTCTGAGGAGTCACGAAGGGGAGGCTGATGCCCTTGCAGGACGTCCTTCCTCTGACTCCCCCTCCGCCCTAATGAGCTTCCTGAAAGGGCCTCTCTGTCTGCGTAGGCCTCCTCCCGCCTGCTCCATTCTCCTTCTCCTTCTGCCTTTGTTGTGCGTGTGCATCTTTCAAGAGGAGCGTGCTGTGCTCTCGAAGGCTGCCTTGGAAAGGAACTGGGTCCATGATTGACTAGAATCAATCCCGCGACTGGCAATTCGCTCGCAATCGATGGGTTGGACATGTCTGCCCTACAGCAAAGTATTTGGTTGTGGTGAAGGAAATCTGCTTCCTTGCTAGGTCAGCTTGAGCAGTTGACTGAAGGGAGTGTGGTGTGTGCAGCCACAGAAAAAGGCTAGAGCATCAATTTATTTCTTAAAAAATCATTTTATCAGAATTAAAAATTGGGGTTTGTAGTATTTACTACATTTCAATATCCCAGCTGTCCATTCACTACATCCACATTCATTTCTTAAATTTGAAGAACATGCAACACATAGCTGCTTCCCCCCCTTTCCCCACCTCCCCCCTTCTCTATTTAACATCATCAAAACAAAAACTCAGGGAGACTCCAGTAGGAAGTTTCCCTTAACGCCTTTGAAAGCATGTTTAGAGCTGCAGCCTGAGAAGAATTGCACTCTTGCTTCTCCCTTTTGCCAGTTCTTTCAGTTTAAAATGGACTTTCCTAACCTGAGTTTTCACCTTCTCAGGCAACGATATAATGAGCATTTGAGGGCCTCATACAATTCCCTCCTGGGAGTGATTTTCAGCTGGGAAAATAGGTAATCAGTTGCTCAGTCCATCTTGCCAATACTCAGATTCATAGGCTGCCCAGGCTGATTTTGAGTGTAAAGAAAACAGCTGAACTGAAAGAAAAAGGAAGTGCACGCTTAAGTCCACCAGCTAAATGTATAGATATGTAATAGATCAGAATTCACAACTCACTCTCCCACCCTTGGCTCACCGGTTTTGCTTCTAGCCTTAGAAGCCTTTTTGGCACTCAAGTTATTTGGATTGACAGTGGGCTGTCTGCTGGTGATCTTCTCTGCAACACCTGCCGTTTGACCTTTCAAGTCAGTTTTCTCCTTGTCAGAAAAGTTCGACCTGTAATGTGTTAGTGCTATGTGGCCAAGTTACTTGTCCAAAAATGAATGCCGGGAGTTGGACCAAGGATTTCTTCTCCCTTAAAACATAAAAGTAAGCAGACAGCTTCAAACTTTTTTCATCAAAGGTCTGAAGAATGGAGCAGAGAGGGGAGGAAAGAGGAAAATAAAAAGAACATTTCTGCAGCAGCTACGGCTGTTGGAAGAACCAGTTGCACATGGCCTGTCATGCAGTTTCCTTCCATCCATGCAGTCCACTCTCTCGTGATTCTTGCTATGAATGGCGTGGTGGTGCCCCAGTCACTCATGGAACAACTATGGTGAATAGAATTGTTTTATTGATTTTATAATTTATAAAGATAGCTTTTGCTGTTTTTAGAATTTGCTGAAATTATGTTATTGATGTTTACTTGTGTTTTGTGCTTTATTCTGCTTTTTTCTGCACTGCTTTGATGGCTTCATACTATGAAGCAGTCTATAAATGTGCTAAATAATAAATAAAATAATGCTTTTGCCTAAGTTCCCTACAACAAAAGGGCTTTTTTTGTACATGTGCATCATATATGTAAATAGAGACACAGATTGCTTTGCAATGTACATTATTTACATATTTATTGATAAATTGATATATAATTCCTATAAGGCATGTCCTGAACTACATCTCTCAGACTAGCATGCTGCCCTACAGATCTTATCATCATCCATATGTAGCAGCACAGCAATTTAAACATGACAACATATGGATTAAATGCATATTTTGAGAGAAAGTGTGACTGTATATTCAGGGTTTGAAATAGAATATTCTTCTAAGTATGAAATTATTTATATATTCTGAGATTATTCTACTTTAAAACCACAGGCTAAAGAGGGAATATGTGAAAGTGACAGGCCCATTTCTAGGTTATTACTCCTTAGCTCTACTGGTGAGTTGCTTGGCTTGTGTTGTGCAAGTCTTCTGAAAAGAAGTGTTAATACCAATCATTAGGCGTATGAGTTCTTTGTACATAGCAAAACATGCAAATTGCTTGTAACCAGCTCTCACAAAATACAAATACCTAACAAAGCGTGTTCTCACTAAAAGAGAGCACGTGTTGCGGATGGGGCCGAACAAAACTCCACTTGGTTGCCAGGCAGTATTAGATTCAAGGGGCCTGGAGCAGATTGGAGGATGGTGTTACTGGGGTAAATTTGATGTTGCCAATTTAGGGGTGGGATCAGTGGTTATTTAAGCAAGGTCCACAGCTTTCTCTTTCTCTTTCGCTGTGGACATCGGATCACATGGAGCACTTGGACTGTCTGGAGGACAGTGATGCAAACTTCTCATTGTCTGGTTACATTTCTTTATTTCCCCCTTCTTTTAATCCTCTTTAGTCCCTTAAATAATTTAATTCCCCTTTTTCCTGTTCAATTTCCCACCCCACCCCTTACCCTGCCCTGTGGGAAGATTCTCCCTGTATCTGTGGCTTGCCTTTCTTTCGCAAAAAGGTTTCCCCCATTTCTCCTGTTGTAAATTGTGGGGCTAGTCAGGGCTGTTCCCAGCTTAGCTGGAATCACTTTCGTTTACAGCACCCCCGAAGGTTGGCTTTATTTGGGTGTGTGCAGCGCTGTTGGCCAAATTTTAATCTAGCCTTGGGCGGGAGCACTATTTTGAGTTCCTTTAATATTGCTATGAGACTAAGATTCTCAAGAGCAGAGGCATGGAGCCCTATTTGGCCTGGGCATAACTTCCGAGCCTAAGTATGCTACAGGTAGCAGTTAATTGTTAAGTCTCTGACCTCTCTATAAGAATGTACCTGCTTGCAGGCTCAGTTGCTGCTAATGTATATCAGAGGGCGGCAGAGGCTCTCTGTGCCTCCAATGACTATGAGCACTCTGTATATGCTCTTGAACTATGCTGTTTCTGAACAAGTTTATTTTCTTTAAGTTTGTTTTGCCCTGATAGTGGCGACTGCCATTTTAGAGGCGAGCCATTGTGGTTTAGTGGCTAAAGTGTAGGACTAGGACCTGGGAGACAGGGTTCATATCCCCCTCTTAGCCATTGTTATAACAAAACAAAACAAACTGCTCCTTTTGGGCTATTCTGTTGCTGGGTAGTTCGGTCCATAAAAGAACTTTGGGTTTCTTGAAGGGGTGCTTCCCTCTAAAAGGGCAAGCAGGGGTACCTGGACAAGCTGTGGGCTGCTTCAACTCTGCTATTTCACTGGAAACATTTATGCCTGGCCTGGCAGGTGATCCTAGGGCTTTGCCCTAGAATTCGATGGCCTGGAAGCGTTTCCGGCCTGAATAGTGTCCCCATGTGGTCCATGAAGCATTGGTTTCACCAGTTCCTTACATTGTTTAGTTTTTGCGGACTATGACTGGGCTTTTGCAAATGCCTCAAGAGCTTGCCTCTCCTGCAGGGGATGACTTGTGGACGCCCCAGGTGTCTTCTTCCAGAAGAAAGCATCTTCGAAGGCTGCAAAGGAGGGCAAAGAGGAGCAGGGATCATGATTCAGACATCACCTTGGACCTCTACAGGGGTCAGGGTGAGGCTGTCCCGGGTCTTTAGGGATCATCCTGGATAACTCAGCTGGTCAGCGCATAGTGCCGGTAATGCCTAGGTTGCAGGATTGGTCCCTATATGGGACAGCTGCATGCTCCCCCATTGCTCTACCTGGACACTTAGGTCCAGTGTCGAGGGCCTTTTGGTGGTTCCCTCACTGCGAGGGATGTAACAGGCGCCACGTTTGCAATATGCAAGCGGGAGAAAGCACCTTTGTGTGCCCGCACTGCAGTTTGCTCTGTGCGTTACAGGGCACAGCGCTGCACGGGCTGCATTTGCATTGCATTGCGTGAGAGATTTGCATTTGCATTGCACAGAGGTTGTGCGCATTGCACAGAGGGTGTGAGTGCATTGCACAGAGGGTGTGTGTGCATTGCACAGAGTGTGTGTGCATTGCACGGAGGGTGTAGTGGCATTTGCACAGGGTGTGTGTGGTTTGGTTTTTTTTTTTTGCATTGCACAGAGAGTGCATTGCACGGAGTGTGTAGTTGCATTGAACAGAGGGTGTGTGCAGTGCACGGAGTGTGTAGTTGCATTGCATGGAGGGTAGTTGCATTGCACAGAGTGGGTAGTTGCATTGCACAGAGTGGGTAGTTGCATTGCATGGAGTGCGTTTTTGCATTGCACGGAGTGCGTTTTTGCATTGCACGGAGTGTGTAGTTGCATTGAACAGAGTGTGTAGTTGCATTGCATGAAGTGTGTAGTTGCATTGCATGGAGTGTGTAGTTGCATTGCACAGAGTGGGTAGTTGCATTGCATGGAGGGTAGTTGCATTGCATGGAGTGCGTTTTTGCATTGCACGGAGTGTTTTTTTTTTTTTTTTTGCACTGAGTGTGTAGTTGCATTGAACGGAGTGTGTAGCTGCATCGCACGGAGTATAGTTGCATTGCATGGATTGTGTGAGCACCGCACGGAGTGTGTTTTTGCATTGCACAGTGTGTGTCTGAAAAGGAAGCTGGCACGGCGGCAGTTTTGTCGGGACTTTTTTAGCGGTTCTGGCCAGCGTCGGCCCTGTAAATTTACGTATTATGATGGCAGCACAAGATGCCCCCTGCCCAAGCAGGGCTGGAAGCTGGCAAGCAATACCTCAATACTTTTTGCCCATATTCCCATTTTATTTAGGGATCCAGTTGGATATCGTTGCTAAAACATACCACTTGCCTATGGAGAAGCTGTCTGCCTTGAAGGAAGTTATTTTGTAATACTTCCTCTCTAGCAAGTGATGCTTCATCAGATCCGATCTTGCTGGGTCACTTAATTAATCTTGCATGCAGAGTGGTTGCCCCAGGCCGCCCCTTCCCTTCCCACTAGGCCAGGCTGCCTGCGGCCTGAGGTCCCCTTACCTTTCTCATGCAATGGTTGCAATTCCTAAATGTTGAGGTCCCCTTACCTTTCTCATGCAATGGGATCTCATACAATGGTTGCAATTCCTATATGTATGCAATAGTAGTTGGCCATGGCAGGATACTTGCACAGGGATTTTTTCAGGTTCATGCTGATGCTGCTGGATCTTTGCCCTTTGGTTTTTTATTTCAGGGGCTGCTGGTGTGCAAAGCCATGGCCTCAAGCCCGGTATGGTGAGGCAATCATGTGACCTAACTTTTGAGTTTTCCCCATTGTAGTAGCAGTTCACATGTGGCCCGAGGAGTTCAGTGACCATCGGATCTGCTTTTGGTCTGATAACCAGGTAGTGGTGAGCGTCTTGGCTAAACAGTCCTCAGGCTCCAGCAGAGTCTCCGCCCCTCCGCTCATGCTTTTGAGCTGCACCGCTTAAGGTTTACTATTGTGCTTTCTGCTCTCCTGATTACGGGATCCTCTAATGATGTCTCTGACACTCTATCCCATTTTCAGATGGAGCGCTTCAGATCCTGGGCTCCAGACTCAGCTATTGCCAGACTTTTCCAGACCACCTGTGGCATTTTGACAACAATTAGTAATTACAGAGAGCAGCAGCTTCCATTTCCCCTTCTGCTTTTAGCTCTTATGGGAAGGCCTGGATGGATTTCTTAGCCTTAAGCTGGCAGTCCTCGGCCATTCAGATGAACTGGCCCCCATCCTCTGAGCAGATCCTGCAGTATTTGGTCCACCTGCCGCAGATTGGGCGTCCTGTTATAACTATAAGAATTCAGTCCGCTGCAATGTCTGTTATACTGAAGCTTTATTTTTCAGAGACCCTTGCATAAAGTTTGTAATGCGCAGGGCCTTGGAAGGTTGGAATAGGCTCCAACCTCATAGGACTGTGGGCAGGAAGTCGGTCAATTTTACCTATGCAGGATCTGCAACAAGTTAAAACTTGTCTGCTGGTAAAAGATCAAGGCGAGACTCCTTTCAGTATTCCATTGCATTTTGGGCACTGAGGGTTGGGGAAATGGTTGTTGGAGCCAGCACAGGGCTGAGAGTCTGGAGGCTTATTGCTTCAGGACTTTTCCTTATCTGCTTTGGAGCTTGTCATTAGAGTTGGGAACTCTAAAACAGACTTAGTGGGCAGGAGTTCCACAATCAGGCTTCCCATTACAGATGAGGAGGGCCCTTGCACGGTTATGGATACCAGAAAAAATTGGCTTTTCATTCCCCTGGGGGCTGGCCCACTCCTAGTGCATGAAAATGGGTTCCCATTAGCCAGGCATTAATGTGCTTACATCGTGCACCAGTTATTACGGCCTGCGGCTTGCCTACCACTGAACACGCCTCATTCCTTCCGAATAGGGCTGCTGCAACGGCTGCACACTGGGGGCCTGTCTGTAGACAGGATTGTGAATACGGGTCATTGGAAGTCTGACGCTGACAAGGGTTATATCAGGAAGTGTCACAATGATGTCTGTGCTGATGCTTGTCTGTTATTTCCTTTTCTCATAGGAGCAGCGGTGCACATTTGGGCCACAGCACTGTACACTGGGCTGGCAAGCGCGCTGACAAGTCTGGACTGGGGCGCCATCTCAGTCTTCCTGCCCATGTGAACATAGGCTGGATGTCCAGATGGGGAATGCTTTGGGAGGAGGTCCTTCCTTTGGTGCGGTCGAGTGTGACCTGTGCAGGTCCTCCCGCAATGCTGGTGGTACAGCTGGGCGAGAATGTTTGCTGTCTTCCTCCAGCATAAGTTTGCATTCCTGCATGCAAGAGGGCTTGGATTGAGTTGATGGCAGCTCTCCCGGGACTCAAAATAATTTAAGGCATTTGGTTCAAGGTGGTCTGGAGGGGGGGTTGGAGCACCTGTCCCCTCCAATGCGCAAAGATATTCCATTAAAGGAAACCAAGGATTTGCCATGCTTTGTCAACCCCTTTCGAGGGGTAGGGCCACGCAAGAGTCCCTGGGAGCATTTGGGGTGAGCTTGAGTCTGATCCTGGTTCATTGCTCCCCCACGCTGTTTACTTGTACTGACGATATGGTGGGGCCCAGTCGTCAGTGCTGCCCTGCTGAGGTCAGGTGCAGCTAGTCGGGAACCAATGCCTAGACAAACTACCACCGAGCAGGCCAGAAAGCATGTTAATATGGCGGTGGAAAATAAAATAAATAAAGTAAATCAAATAAAATAAAATAACATATAAAATAAAATAACAAATAAAATAAAATAGGTCCTTGCTTTAGGTGGTTCTGTGATATTGCACCCTGCTATTTTCTTCAAGACTGTTCCCCTCTTTGGGGCAGATGGGGGGTGCATCTTTCCCCTATGGGGAACGACACCTGGCGGGATGCGATTGCCTTGGGATTCATTGCTCCCCCACAATGTTGCTGGTACTGACGATATGGTGGGGCCCAGTCGTCAGTGCTGCCCTGCTGAGGTCAGGTGCAGCTAGTCAGGAACCAGTGCCTAGACAAACTACCACCAAAGAGGCCGGGAAGCATGTTAATAAGGAAGTGTAAAATAAAATAAAATAAAATAAAATAAAATAAAATAATAATTAAAATAATAAAGTAAAATAGGCTTTGCTTCAGGTGGTTCCATGATTTTGCACCCTGTGATTACCTTCAAGGCTGCTGCCAGCTTTAGGGTGAATATTTCCCCTATAGGGAACGACACCTGGTTGGCTATGGTTGCTTTGGGATTGAAGGAAGGGTTGCATTTGTGAGTGGTTTGGCGGTGAGCTAAGGCTCTGTGGCGGTTAGGCATTGGTTAAATTGGTTGGTGGAGGGGTATGGATTGGCTGTGCCTGCCCCTCCAATGCTGCTGCTGCTGGGAATTCCGTTAAAGGAATTCTGGGGCTTACCATCCCTTCGTCCAAACCCTTGGAGCAGGGTGCGGGCCGTGTAAGTTCCCAAGGAACAAGCAGGGAATAGCTGAGGGTCTGTGTCGCAGTCCCAGCTGTCCCTGGTCTTGTTCCTCCACACGCTGACTCACGGGAGTCAGCGCTGTCCCCAAGGCGGGGGGGACAGATAGTCATAACCAATGCCTAAGCAACCACTCTCAATTTGTATGAAAATAAAGTTGTGGCCAAAAGTATGCCAAAAACCTTAAACAAAAATTATGTGTGATGTGTGAGTTATTGGGGTAGGGGTTTTGGGGGACCTCAGCACGCAAAGCGTGTTCTCACTAAAAGAGAGCACGTGTTGCGGATGGGGCCGAACAAAACTCCACTTGGTTGCCAGGCAGTATTAGATTCAAGGGGCCTGGAGCAGATTGGAGGATGGTGTTACTGGGGTAAATTTGATGTTGCCAATTTAGGGGTGGGATCAGTGGTTATTTAAGCAAGGTCCACAGCTTTCTCTTTCTCTTTCGCTGTGGACATCGGATCTCCCGCCCGCCCTCCCTTGCTTGGGCTTGCGCCTTGACCTTGCTCTGCCTGTCATGGGGTCGTTCGCCTTGGTGCGGGGGCCCAGTAGGAATTTTTCCAATTGGCTGATTAGTGTGTGCCTTTTGGGTTTTGCCTACTGCTTAGCAAATCGTCACAACTTGTAAGGTTGGCGGTTAGGCATTGGTTAAATTGGTTGGTGGAGGGGTATGGATTGGCTGTGCCTGCCCCTCCAATGCTGCTGCTGCTGGGAATTCCGTTAAAGGAATTCTGGGGCTTACCATCCCTTCGTCCAAACCCTTGGAGCAGGGTGCGGGCCGTGTAAGTTCCCAAGGAACAAGCAGGGAATAGCTGAGGGTCTGTGTCGCAGTCCCAGCTGTCCCTGGTCTTGTTCCTCCACACGCTGACTCACGGGAGTCAGCGCTGTCCCCAAGGCGGGGGGGACAGATAGTCATAACCAATGCCTAAGCAACCACTCTCAATTTGTATGAAAATAAAGTTGTGGCCAAAAGTATGCCAAAAACCTTAAACAAAAATTATGTGTGATGTGTGAGTTATTGGGGTAGGGGTTTTGGGGGACCTCAGCACGCAACAGCATTTTCTGGAAGATGTGTTTGTGCATGCCAAGAGAGGACTGAAATTGAACACACCAACACATTTCGCTGGGTTGAAATATGGGCTACTTTTATTAGAATTTACCAAAAGCCTACAGATGAAAGGCTTAGTGCAGGAAGCAACTATACAGATCAGTGGTTTGAGAGACCAACCTTTGCTGGGGGGGGGGAGAGCAAACCATTTAGCTTACCCCTTCCCCCAAGCCACATCATAAAGGTGAGTATAAGGCATAAAGGCATACCTTCATCTAAACCCCACAATACCCCATAGCTCCATGTAGCTGAACGCTGGTCCCAAATGTAGTCCCTCTCCTTCCCCTGTGTCTCATAGCCCTGAGCTGCAGTCTTCACTGCTCCTCATGTCTCTGCTACTAATGCAGCTAAGTTGAATGCTGCCCAATCCTCTGCCAAACGGCAAAGAAAAGCTGTCTGCTGTTGCCACCATCTAAAGTGAAGGAGGCCAAATTCCTAGCTGGTTAATGATCACACAAGTTTCCATCCATAGCTAGTGGCACCCACCAAGCCAAGCACAGCTCTCATGTTCAATGGTCTACCAGGAGCCAAGATTCTGCTCTAATGTCAGAAATTAGGGCTTCCCTTCAAATCCCTCAGATATTTGGCCCAAGTATTTCCAGATTAGTTTAGAAGTTTCTGAGGGCTTTTGTGGGATGCATAAGCAGTACCAATGCTTGTGAAATTTCTCAGAAGCATTTTGCCTTTCTCTTAGAATTGTACTTCTTTTTCCCCTATCAAAGCTGCCCAGTGGTTTATACCCATTTCTTCATGGGCTTGTTTCTCCTCCCCTTATATGCTGGCTGCCTTTCTTCCCTTCACAACTGAAGATTGTTATGAGATGTTCCCTTCCAATTATTTCACATCTTTGTTCTGTTGGAGACTGCAGTCACTGTGTAAAGTCCACAGGCTTCCTTTTTTGATGTGACAATATTTTTTTCTGACATTGATCTCATATTTTTAAACCAACCTAGTACTTGTATATAGAAGAGTGTGTGGCAGATTCATTGATCCACACTGTTGAATCAAATACATACATTCTAAGTTTGCTAAGTACTTGTCTCAGACATATGTACATTAGGGTTATAACTTTTTTACAACCTCAAGTTCCTGCAGCTTATTTAGATGAAATTTTGCCTAAAAACAAAAGCATGAACTGTCATTTTCACATCCTTTGAGAAAAGGTCACTCTGAAATCAATCAGTAATTTTTTGTATATTGTAACTGTACAGATACCTTTCAGGTAATGGGTTGACCCCAAAGCTCACTGGACTCCGCAGTTCAGGGGGTGAGATAGGGGCCTCATTTGAGTTAGGGTTGATATATAAGAAAAATTCCTGACACCCACAAAGTTGTTGAGTTTTTTGAGCTGTTTCCGCTGCTTTTTCCATCGTGTTGCCATACATCCAGGTTTTCCCTGATATTTTGCTGATTCAGCAAAAATTTCCCCAACGCCATTTTTACACCCAAAACCCAGGTCATGCCAGGAATTTTCCTGACGTATGGCAAGCTTATTTGAGGCAAACTCCCTCATCCCCCAGGGGTTTTGCAGTTCCAGGGGTAGTGATGTGGTAAGGTCTCCATTCTCACCTTCAGATTGCGGCCTGGGAATCAGGGCAGGCAGGGGAGCCGTTCCCTAATTTCATAGGAAAGGGTGGGATGCCCAATGGCTAAGATTACCCAGTTAAGTTAGTTCCACCCCATAGGATTTTAATTTAAGGTATAAACAGTGCTTTTCCTACTCATATTGAAATACTGCCCCTCAATGAGACCAAACTTAGATTCACAAAATGTTTAGGGGTATGCGAACCCCTGTGTCCCCCCAGAAAAAAGCACTGGGTGTAAATAACCCCATATTATGTGTCTGCCTCTTTATTTGCCCATTGGGGCAAAAGTAATCAATTTCTGAGACATCTAGATTAGTGGAGGTGTATAATGTTTCATAATCATTTGCAAATTCACCAGTGATTCTCCCAGGGTTCAAGACCTGAGAGCCAGAAAGGTCCTATTTGAGTTAGCCAGTAATTTAGAGTTTTATTTCCAAGTTCATAATATTTCTGATTGAAATAAACCAAAGACTTCACAGTCACATCAATTTCTAAAGCGTTGAGCACCTACTGGGAATTTTATTGGTGCTATAGAAAGAATATTTGTGAGAGGCAATAGAAAAGCTTTTCATTCTTCAAAAGGTTCAGATGACAGGCATCAATATTTTTTTATACTAAATGTAACTGGGAGATCATATTAAAAGGTGTGTAATTGCCAACTATGTTAAAGAAGAAAGACCGTAAGTACAGTGGTACCTCTGGTTACGTACTTAATCCGTTCTGGAGGTCCGTTCTTAACCTGAAACTGTTCTTAACCTGAAGCACCACTTTAGTTAATGGGGCCTCCTGCTGCTGCTGCGCCATCAGAGCACAATTTCTGTTCTCATCCTGAAGCAAAGTTCTTAACCTGAGGTACTATTTCTGGGTTAGCGGAGTCTGTAATCTGAAGAATATGTAACCCGAGGTACCACTGTAGTGATGCTATACTTGAGGGCGGAGGATAGGCTGTTGACAACATCTTTTTAGGGACATGTTCTTGCACCAGGATCTTTTAAAAAGCAGAGGGGAGGTCAGAAATTATCTACTGGCCATTCATTTCAATGTAAAAAAAAACATCAAAAGGGCAATTTTTATTTCTTTAGACGTGGTCCAGGACTGGTCCAGAATCCGGAGGTTCCGCTGGGAGTCAGTCTGACTGGGCCAAGGCAGGACACAATGCAGGAAACCAGGCAAGGACAGGCACAGGGTCTCAGGCAGGGTCTAGCATACAGCAATGTTGCTCCCACAACCTGGGGTGGGTCCAACAGCCTTTATCTTTGTCGGGGTAGTGTCCGGTCCTGATCCCCTGGCAACTCACCTCCCTGTCTCGCCCGAAGGCAAGCACTCCTCCTGCGAGTCCTCAGGTCTCTCCTTCTCTCAGACCTCAGAGGCCACCTCAGCCTCCCCTGACACAACCGGTAGTGGAGCAGCTGTAAGTGATGGCCCAGCTGAAGGCAATGAGGTCATCCCCGCATCTGGAGCCAGGGCAGGATCAGGCCCCTGACTCGGCCCAGCTGGGGTTTGCTGCAGGGGAACCTGTGCAGACTGGGACACTTCAGGATCAGGCCCCAGACTTGGTTCAGATGATGCCTGAGGCAAAGGATCCGGTGCAGACTGAGTCTCCTCTGGCACAGAATCTGAACCCGAGTCCCAGACCATCATAATGGGTAACTATGCTTCTACATTGCTATAGCCTCCAAATTCTAAACAAAAAAGCATTTGCTAAAATCCTTAACTAGTTGATTAAATTTGTGGAAGGAAATATTTTTGCAGCATGGAATTTGAATTTGAAGTCTGACCTACATTTGGATGGAAAGGGAAACCTTTCAGGTGGGAAACCCAAAAGTCAAAAACAAAATATCATAAATGAAAGAGTAAAAGAAAAAGCATGAACTAACTTCAGATGCCTAGACAATTTTTTTTTTTTACATACTTATCTTTTTACAATTAGTACTGTATATTCTGGAGTTAACTATATTTTTGTTTCAGCTGCCTTCATGCAACAGATTGGAACCTTAAGCACAGCACAACTCAGAAACAGGTCAAAATCTTTAAAAATGAATGGATGCAAGGGAAATCTTGTATGGCCTCCATGGCAACCGTGCTCCTGTCTCCAAAGTTAATCAGTCCCATGCACAGAGCAGGACACATCCTAGATTTAGTCTTTGCTCCATGTGTGGAGGTGTGAAGTGGGTGGCACTGTGGGTTAAACCACAGTGACTTGCCAATCAGAAGGTCGGCGGTTCGAATCCCCGCGACGGGGTGAGCTCCCGTTGCTCGGTCCCTGCTCCTGCCAACCTAGCAGTTCAAAAGCACACCAAAATGCAAGTAGATAAATAGGTACCGCTCCAGCGGGAAGGTAAACAGTGTTTCCATGTGCTGCTCTGGTTCCCCTAAGTGGCTTAGTCCTGCTGGCCACATGACCTGGAAGCTGTACACCGGCTCCCTCAGCCAATGAAGCGAGATGAGCACCGCAACCTCAGAGTCGTCACGACTGAACCTAATGGTCAGGGGTCCCTTTACTTTTACCTTTTACCATGTGTGGAGGGTGGCAGTCTGGACATGGGTGGGGTGGATATCACCCCGTTGTCATGGTCAGATCACTTCCTAGTGAAAGAATGGGAGACCAGTTAGGATAGTCTGCCCCCAAATACTGATAATTATTTACTGTTCTGAGCTTTTTCCAGAGGATAGAGCAGGTGATCCTGTTGGGGCCAAAGTCTCACCGTGGAATGGTGAGACGCAAAGGGCCTTTGGCACCGTGGAGCTGCCTTTGTTCATAGGTAGGAGCAGTGGCCAATTAAATGAGTTGGGCAAGGGCTGGAGCATATGCAGCATGAATCGTGCTCTGGAGCTGACTAAGCACATGTTCAGGCTCCTAACTGGGCCTAACATATAGACTTGGAGAATAGTGACTAGATCTTACTTTGCTGCAATTATTGTGCCTTTGAGAAGCCACCCAGCAGACTTGTTCCATGGTTGGCCATTCTGACCTCTGGAGCACATGGCTTCCCACTGTAACTTGTTGGCTAAGAACTTTGAGGATAAAGTCACTTGGTTCCACAGTGATTTAGATGCCACTATTGTGGCTATTTGATTGTCCAATATAATGTCAAACCCAATGTTGGGGAGCAGTTCCACTTAATGCAACTTGATGATATTGACATCTACTATTAGCATAGTTGTGCCTGACCACTTTCACATTTGTTCTCCATCCAGGCTAATTGTAGAATAATAGATTCACAGAATCATAGAATTGTAGAGATGGGTTATCCAGTCCAACCCCTGCAAAGCAGGAATCTTGGCTAAAGCATCCATGACAGATGACCACCCAACCTCTGCTTACAAACCTCCAAGGAAAGAGAGTCCACAACCTCCCGAGGGAGACTGATCCACTGTTGAACAGCTCTCACCATCAGATGGGCACCACCATCACCACCACCACAATATCATTGATCAGGTATCCTCCTGAGCTGTATCCATGGGAAGAGTATTGAAGGTCCTGCATTAAACTGATTCTGAGCCATGTTCAGAAAGTAGCACAGGGCGAGGGCTCCTTGGCCCTCTGGCACTTGTGCTCTGGGGTTGCTCAGGGCACCATTCTCTCTCCGGTGCTATTTAACATTTAGATGAAACCATTAGAAGCAGCCATTAGGAATTTTGGAGTAAGGTGTCATCTGAGGGGCTGTGAAATTCTGGGCTGAATGCAGTGGTGGACTGGTGAGGGCCAAAGAGCTATGCTTGAATCCTAGGCAGACAGGGGCTCTTGGGTTTGTGGTTCCCTTGTTAGAGAGATAGGCAAGTTAACTTATGGGGTTGTGATCTATAATACATAGCTATGGAGTACTCCTGGATATATCTTGATCACTAAAGCCGTCTTCGGCTGGGGAGGGCGGGATATAAATAAAATTTATTATTTATTATTATTTTAATTATTTACAATTTTAGAAAGTACAGAATAATTTTGTAATGTAATGTGTTGTCAGATTGCAATAATGAAAAAAGGGGTGTGTGCTTCTTCAAGGTACACAGTTTGATAAGAATAGCAATAGTCAATAGAGAAACTCTTATTGTAGCGTTCAACTTCTCTATCCAATTTCATCCTCCCTACTCATTAGTTTTGTGGTTATTTCTCAAAGTTTATTCATCTGCTATTGGTAATTTTATAAGCCAAATTGCAAAGAAAACAACTATCTCACAATAAACACATCTGGGTTCATTTAGTGATATAGATGCATTTTGAAGCACTGTATGGTATACCTACTAAAGCAATATACCCATACAAGACAAAAACAATTTTTCTGGTATATATTAGACAACAAAGAGTTAAGTTTTCCTTGATAACCTGATACCATGACTCAGATCTAGGAACAGCTGAAATAAGCATACATTATTTTTCAGTGTACCATTTTCTGATAATGTTTGGACATGTACTTTTATAATGCATTTGCTTCATCTCTTATGCTTTTTCATTTTAGAAAGTAAATATCCTGTAATCTTGCTTTTGTTTTTCTCTCCCTTAAAAGACACTCATTTCCATGAAAAGATCATAAGAACTTCTTTGACTTTTCAAAACTAAAAACATTTACTATTTCCTGACAGACTTTCCCCTAGTTTCTTTGATGTATTGGACAGGCCTAATGCTATACCATATTTAATTTACTAGGAACCCATTTTTTAAAAATGATATGGAAATATGCCTGAAGTGATCAAATACTGCCTACAAACTTGAAATACTGCAAAACTGAAAAACTGAAGGTAGCAGAAAATGTTTACGTAAAATATTGCTAGGGTGCACATTTTACTTAAGCTCACTCTGTTTTATTGGCTTCCCTTGATTAAGTGTCAAGCTTGTTGAATAATCTAGATTCTAGAGTGCATCTTTTAACATGGTAAACGAAAGGAACCTTATTTGGCCTTTCTGTGGGGAAAACATTGAATCTGTCTTTCTCCTACACATGGGAGAAGGAGGGGAGACAAAGGTGTTGTGTGAGCTGGGGTCACTCAGCTAATCATCTGGTGATCTGCAGGAGGTCTGACTGGGACAGAAGATGTCTACCAGCATATCCCTCCCCTCCCAGAGACCAGTTATCTGGACAAACCTGTCCTTGTCCCACAGACTGGATGCAGCACTTCATTGGCCTCCTGTCTGGTATTGAGTGAATCCCACCCAGATCACTCCCATCCCAAAGGTGTGTGAGCTAAATATGCCTCAAAGGGAGTGTTTCTGTTCCTCTTGGGTCCACATTGGAGTAGGGGCAATAATTTATTTTTATTTATTTGAAAGATCTTCATGTTATCATTTATTAAAAATTCCAAGATTGTTTATAACACGCAAATACCAATACAATTAACACTCTATAGTAAATACAACAGCAACCACAGTAGCTGCATAATTCTCAAAGGCTTGACTTAGTTTACCCCCTTTTATCATAAAGGTGCCCTAGGGTGCTTGGCTATTCATCTTTTCCTGTACTACACTGCCACTTGTGATCGGCTCTTTAAATTGATGCCACCGAAGCCAATCTTCCATCAATCCTCGGTGAAGTACAGAGTGTAGAGATTTTAGAGAGGGCAAAATCCCATTATCCTCCACCCAATGAAATTTATAGGTAAAAGAATTCCCAATGGGCTCTAAAGCAACCAGTCTGACATAGATGAGCACCTGCAGGACAGGAAAGGTGAGCGCCATGCAGAGGAGCAAAGGAGAAAGAGGGAGGAGCAACGTGGCACTATATCGCCTGCCAAGCCCCCCTCCCGCATCCCTATGTTTCCTGCTTGTAAAGTTGGTCCTTCTTGCGAGCATGTGACGGGCACTGGAATTCAGAGAGTGTGGGGCAGCTGAACAGAAAAGGGGGAGGAAGAGATTTTACTACAACTTCCTGCCCAGTTTGCTTCCAGTGGTACCCAGTTCACTGCGCTTGGGTGCTTTGGGGTCATCTTGGCAGACTTCTCCAGAATACCCTTGCTCTTCTTCCTTGTTTGGCATGTTGCTATTCATCTTCCTCATACTGAAGTTAAGGATAATTTTGAAGGCTCATGTTAGCAATGCATTTTTACACTGTCTTCCGATGGCTGGTCAGGCTGGTTGTTACCTCTGTATATTATAGTGTTAGCAAGCTATTTCACTGTTTGCTCATTCTTGATATCTCTGGTCCAAGAAATCCTTCTTCCCTCTTGAATCTGACCTAGATATGTTAAATGCATTACTTGGCAAAAAAAACCCTGTAAAACTGTTGATATTGTTAGTACTTGCCATGAGGGGAAAACTAATCTCTTTGGATTTAAAGTTTAAGAGTGGCCACTCAGCTGTGCAGATGCAAATATTGCAGCTATTCTGCCGGTGCAAATATTGTTTTTCTACATTTGTATAATCACAAGCCTGGACATAATGTTATCATGTTGTATTGACATCAGAATATTTATTTACAGTCAACAGGGGGAAATTTTACACAGAAAACATTGTTTTAAATATTGTAATAGTGATCAAATGGCAAAGGATAATTAAAGATTATATGAGCCCCACTCCATGCACATAACCAGTGGTGTTCCTTTCTCATAGTGCAATCACATTCTGCTTGGAAGTATGTGTGAATTCTCCCACTGCATGGGTGGAATAGACTACACCACTGGTCTCTCCTATCTGACCAGCAACTTGCCAAGGGAAAGGCTATCAGCTTTCCCCGTAGTTCCCCTTGAATCTCAAAGCTCCAGCGAACAGATGATCACAGCTGTAGCCTGGCTGCCTCACCTACTGTAGTCCTCAAGAGGGGAACTCTGGTCTCAAAGCACCAGGCCACAATAAAAAGTAATTCAGAAGCCTTTCGGAACAAATGAGTGTTTCTGGTGCGATAGCCAACCAGTGGTCTGGGTGATCAGCAGGCAGTCCTCCCAATCGGAACAGGTCCCTGGTGCGGGCCTTTGTGTTACAATGCCAGTAATGTTCCAGCTTTGGATAACACAATTACAGGTGACTTATCTCAATTTCAAAAGAACCAATTTGAAGCCTTTACATCCAGGGCAAACAGTAACCCAGTTCCTATCCAAGAAGAGTTTTGGGCACCTGGGAGACCTCATACACCATATTGGCCTGACTATAAGTCCCCCCCCCCCCAATTCCGACTGTGAAAAGTTAAAGTGTGGGTTAAATTCACGACCTTATGAAAATTGGCTTTTACAGTATTGCTGCTGAAACAGACATACGGTAAAACAGAATGGGTGTGAGTGCCTGTGGAATTTTAAGGGAGCAGCTTATATTTGGGTATTGTCTTTTTTTCTCCCCCCCCCTTGAATTTTAAAGGTGCAGCTTATATTTGGGCCAATACGGTATAAGGAGTACTCCATTCTATTTCACCCACTACCCTCTGTCCTTTCATGAATTTAAAGTTACATTTGGAGCCCATTTTCAGCCTCTTTTTCTGATGACCAATCTGATGCAAGCCTGCACATACATGCACCTTATGATCAGTCACTGTGGGTTGCTAGATCCCACTGCTGGGCAGAGTAAAATTTTAGCCCAAACCTTTTTTTAAATCTGGCTTTGCTTCTGTGGGTTTAGTAGCACACTGATATGCAAAAAGGAAAAGGAAAGGTGATTTTAAAAAATCTTTAAAATGTTAAAATAACATAAGAGCCGCCTGCATCAAGCCAATGTCCCACTTAGTCCTGCCTGCATCCTGCTCTTACAGGGGCCAACCAAATTCCTCAGAGAAGACCACAAGGAGGAGAGGAGCCCAATCTTCCCAAAGTACAGATTGAAATATGCATGTTCTCTAAAAATGCATTTAAGCTGCACATACTCTACCAAAATATGAATTTCAATCTCAACCTTTTGAGAAGTGTACAGTGTCCAAGCAATGTGGATCAGGCATATAAATCCACAAGGATCCAAGTTCCTCAGACATGCTTTTGTTTACCTAGAGCATACTTGTTTCACATATGCTAGTACAGGATACCATAGTTTAAAGAAAGTTGAAAATAATATGTATAGGATCTCATGAGTCACATAATAAGTAAGAAGGCAAGAAAAGTCTTCATAAAACTGACTTTATGGTGTGTGCCAAAAGAATAATGGGTTGATTTGTTTACATCTATAAAACAATAGCTATGGGTGCTGTTGAGGATGATATGTTCCAATGCATGGCCTATGAAAGAGTGTTATCGCTATTAAAACACTTCACCGTGAAACTGTACCTTATTTTAAATAAAAGAGTATTTTTAACATTGTACATTATATCTCAGTAAATATACTGTTAAGCTGTTAGGAAAAGGTGTTTAAAAAGAAAGAGAAAACCCAGAGTGCCCTCATAATTAAGAATATATGTTTTAAATCATAGGTAGGCATGAAACGTGCATATGGAGACGTGCCATAGAATCATAGAATCATAGAGTTGGAATAGACTACAAGGGGCATCGAGTCCAACGCCCTGCCAAGCAGGAAACACCATCAGAGCACTCCTGACATATGGTTGTCAAGCTTAAAGACCTCCAAAGTAGGAGACTCCACCACACTCCTTGGCAGCAAATTCCACTGTTGAACAGCTCTTACTGCCAGGAAGTTCTTCCTAATGTTTAGGTGGAATCTTCTTTCTTGTAGTTTGGATCCATTGCTCCGTGTCCGCTTCTCTGGAGCAGCAGAAAACAACCTTTCTCCCTCCTCTATATGACATCCTTTTCTATATTTGAACATGGCTATCATATCACCCCTTAACCTCCTCTTCTCCAGGCTAAACATGCCCAGCTCCCTTAGCCGTTCCTCATAAGGCATCGTTTCCAGGCCTTTGACCATTTTGGTTGCCCTCCTCTGGACACGTTCCAGTTTGTCAGTGTCCTTCTTGAACTGTGGTGCCCAGAACTGGACACAGTACTCCAGGTGAGGTCTGACCAGAGCAGAATACAGTGGCACTATTACTTCGCTTGATCTAGATGCTATACTCCTATTGATGCAGCCCAGAATTGCATTGGCTTTTTTAGCTGCCGCGTCACACTGTTGGCTCATGTCAAGTTTGTGGTCAACCAAGACTCCTAGATCCTTTTCACATGTACTGTTCCCAAGCCAGGTGTCACCCATCTTAGCCAGGTGTCACCCATCATGGAGATTAGCCATCTAATCTCCGTGTTTATGTTCCAATCTGAGCATGAGCCACTGGATGCAGATGGCAAAGGTTCACTCCAAATTGTTGGGCAAACATAAATCTTTTTCCGATCCTATACCAAACAAGCATACAATCTCTTATTAGACAATAATGAGATTTCCTTTTTAAATCTATTTATAATAAGTGGAGGAATATAGATTTGTATGATAAAAAATTCTGTGTTGTTTGTGACCTTTGGAACCCATTGTAAAACGGCATAAATGATCAACCTTGCCTTAATTATTGTTATTTAATTGTGAATCTCCTCAGCTGACAACATTTGTATTGATAGTATCTGATATTATATTTGGATAAGTTGTTTGTTCAAATGCATTTGGACTCCACTTAAGACATAACCAAGTTTTGCATGATGATTCCTAAGATCAAAGAAAAGGTTCTCAACTGTTACAACTGAATGCCATTTTCTATTAAGATGGCAGACTGAACCTTTCAAAGCTGATTTCATAACTGCACCAATTCTAAGAAACAAATGGATGGGTAGCAGGAGAAGAAAGCAAGCAGTGAAAAGGTCCTATGGAGAACACCTGTGTGTGTGTCCACCAAAACCTCTCCTTTTTTCTTTTTTTGAAGAAATTTTGACTTAGTAAATTGCCACAGCTATTAGTAAAAGCTTCTCTCCCTTCAAGTGTGGTTATTTGTGCTACTATACTAAGACAGTGCAGGTACACTTTTAAAAGTATTTAAGGCTGAGATTGCTGTGCTCAACCTTCACTTGTTTTAAAAAAGAAACACACAAGAATTCCAGTATCCTACATCAACAGTAAATATGATTAACTTCTGCAATGCTATATTCAACAAAAATTACAATTTATGATAAATTAAAGGTTGTACAATAGTACAATATGCAGTCAACAAGGAAACAAAGGACCCATACTGAGGAAGACGGAAGTCTCAATGTATGGAATAACTTTATTTTATATGTGTGTGTTTTTAATTGGGTGTGATTTGTTTGTTTGTTTTCTTTTGGTTTTTTGGTGGTAAGTGGATTCAATATTTAAAATCATTAAAGATTACATTGCCCCCCCCCAAAAGGGAAATATGTCACAAGGAAGCAAAGTTAATTTGGTGCATTGCCAGGGTGCTATAGCACAAAAAAAGGAAACAAAGAAAAAGTGAACATTTGTGGTTATGAAATTTCTTGCAAAAAGTTAAAGACCACACAGAGATCACCACAGATGCTGTATCAACAGGGACAAGGAAGAAAGTTGAATCAGCTCACATTTAAGGGTGGATTCATCAAGCTCACACTTTCCCAAACAATAGGAGAATTGAAACAGCCATTTGAAATTCACACTGATCTGGATTTTGTGATGCAGTTTGCCAAACAGTGTTTACAAAAATTCATATGTTAGGGGGAAATGTTCATAAAAATGGAAGCTAGGATAATATACAAAAATGCATTCTGTTAGGAAAAATTGCTTGTAAAAAGTGTGCAGTAGTTAAAGCAGCATGCAGAAATGTGTTCATTGAGAAAATTCAACACTAAAATGCTGAAGAAAATTCATGAGGATTAAAAATAAATAAATCTCAAATTGTTGCAGAAATGTGGAGAACTGAATTTAAGATTGGAAAAGTGAGGAACTGAGAGCACTAAAATTGACAAAAAGTTGTGAGGGAGCAAACCAGTTGAAATGCAGGAACACACATAACAGACCATCCTGATACTGCCAAGAGCCCAGATTTGCCTGAATGCACATTAAATGTCCCAATTGGAAGGGCCCTTAAAGGTCTTTGTAGTGAAATGGGGGGAGGGGGAATTGTTTCTGTCAAAAGCCAAGCCTTTGTATGTTTGAGATATTTCCCTGCCTGCTCAAGTCAAGGTTAGCTCTGCTGCTAAATTAGCTGTTCTACTTTAGAAATAAATAAATTAGGTGTTCTTTGTGTGGTTGAAGTGCATTTAATAATAGTGCGTAGAAAGAAACCTCAGATGAAGTGCCAGCAGGAGCCACAGATTTAAAAGAAAGTGTCCTTTCCCCCAGTTCATTGTAAAGCCTTCTCTAGCAGAAATAGGCGCTGAGCTGAGAGAGCAAGACTCTGTGTGATGAGAATGAAAGCCATCTCTTCATTTCTCATTGCCTTTGTCATCTCTCATTCAGTTAGGCTTTTGCAAGTTTCTTCCTTTCCCTGTTGCTTCTGCTCAAGGAGTTTAATTAGAAAAAAAGGAAAGGGATGAAAAGTTCCACTTGAAGAAGATGAATAAATGCTAGATGAGCCCATTTCAAAATATAAATCTAAACAAGGATCTTCCAACTAGGTTTGTTTGGCTTAGGGATTCAGCAAATGCTTAGGAATTCCAATGCAAAGCCAGAATATTTTCCGTTGGGTATGACTGACGGAAACTCACACAATCCTTGGGTGTTATTTCCCTTCTTCAGGAAATGAGGTTGAAGACTCTGGGTCAGAAAAGCAAAGGCATGCAGGGCCATCCCCAAAGCCCTTCTACAAGATGTGTTCATGATTCCATTGCCCCTCCCGTCCAAGGACATCACATTGCCTGCCTCTGACTTGGAGGACGGCATCACAGAAGGCCAACCAGAGCTTGCCTCATTCCATCAAAGCAAAGTCTGCTGGAGTGGGCTGGGGCACTTTCAGTTAAGGTGGAGCTTGCCGTTGGAACAGATCCGCTTCTTGTATAAAGGGCTCAGTCTAAGGTTGACTGTTCCTGAAGCATTGTCAGAGCTCTGCTTTCCTATAGCTTCCAGCCTGAAGTCTGCACAAGGCTACCTCGCCTCGGTGCTTGCAGCAGGAACTCCTGGCATCCCATGTTGGATAGTCTTTGCCTTTCAGGTTGTTCTGCATTCTTAGCTGACATGTTTGGGGAGACCTCAGGATGAGTGTTCAGTCAAAGGGCAGCTGTTCGTTGTGATTCAGATGCAATGAGCACACATTTGGGGGGAAACTCACTTTATTCATGTACAGCAAGCCTTGGCATACAACACAAATAGCTAGCCTGCTTCTGAGTGTAATGCACAGCACTGGCCTTCATACAGCATATTAAAGCATAAATAGCGCAATAAGCTTACATAAAGTCTAATAAGCGGAGCGTGGTTGGCATCTGCAGTTTGCATGCAGCAAGAATCATGAAGGTTAATAGAGCCTAATGGGGTACAGGTGGTGCTGTGGTCTAAACCACGGAGCCTCTTGGACTTGCCGATCAGAAGGTCGGCAGTTCAAATCCCCGCGACAGGGAGAGTTCCCGTTGCTCGGTCCCTGCTCCTGCCAACCTAGCAGTTCGAAAGCACGTCAAAGTGCAAGCAGATAAATAGGTACCACTCCGGCAGGAGGGTAAACAGTGTTTCCGTGCGCTGCTCTGGTTCGCCAGAAGCGGCTTAGTCATTCTGGCCACATGACCCGGAAGCTGTACACCGGCTCCCTCAGCCAGTAAAGCAAGATGAGCGTGGCAACCCCAGAGTCGTCCGGGACTGGACCTAATGGTCAGGGGTTCCTTTACCTTTTTTAACAGAGCAAAGGTAAATACTCCAGCTGGAGTGCCCGTATCCCACCAGTGTGTCCAGTCCAAGCTCACAGGAATGACAGGAAAAGCTGCACTGCCGGAACCCCACTTCCTAGACCTGGCTTCCTTTGAGGCAAAATGGGAAGGTGCCATTGCCACCCCATCCTGCTGCCGCCCTGACCTTGTCAAAGTCTCCCTTACCTGGGTTGTGCAGTGGCATTCATGAAGCAACAGTGGGTGCCATCTCACGACATCTTGCCAGAAGCCGTTGCTGCTGCTGCAGCTGGTGTAGCTGTGGCAGGGGGAGGTGGAACGCTGTCAACACTGCCACCTCTTGAGGTTCAGCCCCCTGAGACTGGCCAGCCCTGCTGCATCCAGCACTTCCATCTGGACTGGCTGTAACATGTCTTATGCATTCCTGGGGAAAGGAGAGCTCTTCTATAAATGTTCGCATGCCTTTGAACTAAAAAAAAACAGTGGGTGCCAAACTCTTGGCTTATCCAGGAAAGATAAGAAGCTAGCTAGTTTCAGCCTTTGCTCCTCCTGTTAGGGTATGGCAGACCAGTGATGACAGTTGTGGTCCTCTCAGCTTGCCTTTGTGACAGGTTAGCTGGGATAGGTGCTCATTTGCTTTGCTGGGTCTGTGCTCTGAGCCAGGGTGGCGTTGCCCTGACTGAGGGAGCAGGAGAAACTCCCTCACCCTTTTCTTCCAGTTACTGGTGCCTGTGTTCATCCGGGATTGCTTTCCTAGCTGCAGGTCCTAATTTGCATGAATGAAATGACCCAGTTTGCCTCATACAAATTTATATTCTATGTTATATTTGGTCGTTTTCATGGATGGGAGTGAAGTTTTTAGCATTGGAAAAAATCGTATTGCTTGCTTGCTGGACCCTGTGGAAGTATATTATTTTCAAAAGCTACTGTTAGATTAGATAGCATGCAAAGTAATACTGTCCTGTTGTAATAGGGTTAATAATTCAGCAGTAATTTCTCTACATAGTGCAGTGATGATGCCAGAAAAAAATAATGTTTGAGAATAATAGAGGACCAAAAACTGCCAGAGGAGGGAGGGGGAAAGCAGGATTTTGTCTTTCTAGTGTTTCATAAATAATAGCATTCATGCAAATATTTAAGCATCTTCTAGAAAGATTTGCAGTAGCCTTTCCAAACAAATTTTATAGTGCAAAAGCAATGCTAATAAAATTATTCTTGAAGGAATTAACAGTTACTCAAACTAAGGCCATGCAGTCTCAAAAGAAGAATAATTATACTGTTCTCTACCTTCACAACATGCTATGAGTAATGATCATATTGCCAACTATGCTGCGTTTTCTTTCTTTTGAAAGATGCTTTTTATCCTGCAATTGAGTTCCACTGTGCATATGTGCACGCGCACACGCACACACGCACACACACGCACAGGGCTGTAAAATAATGAACACAATGCCCATGAAAAGTGTGTTTTCACATCCTCCTTTATACTGTTACAAAAGTCGAGTGCCTGCCCCTCTTTCTGCCAAGCAGTGGCAAGAGCCCATGGGGTCCCAGGCACAGACACAGGGTCTGTGTCCCTTTGGAGAATAGAAGACATGGCGGAGACTGTTGTGCTATAGAGCTGATTCACCTATTTACGCCTTCAGTCTGCGTGGAGGGAGTCCAGAACTCCTTCCACTTGGGGGAGGTTGGAACTATGTGTATGAAACTATGCCAAATCCATACATTATCTAGGTAATCTTATAAATTTTTAGGATATACCAGTATAACTGGGGTGGAGGAGCAGCTGAGAATTAAGTTTTAAGTCACATGATGGGTTTCTGGCTGAAGTGAGACCTGAGAATGTTTCAGCTCACAATCTTGGCCAGCACACAACACCAGCTCCCATGATGCTTGGAGGAAACATGAGGGGGCCAATAAGGATCAGCATGCAAGCTCCGCCCCCTCCATGCACATCATTTGAATGGCCCATCAACTATGCAGGGTCTCAGCCCCCTCAAATATTTTATGGGGGGATGCTGAAGGGACTTTGGCTCCTAGTCCAAGGCTGCTATGTCCAAGGCATCTCTGTCAGCCAGCCTGCAGCCAGCCTGCCCAAGATGTCCTCTCCCTTTTTCTTCCCAGCACACCTTGCTCTATAGACGTACTTTTCCTAACTCTACAAATGTGATTCTATACACCCCATCACCATGGCAACCTCTGTCTGCCCAGTCCCGATAATTCCTCTCTGATGGGCCATCAGCACCTTTTGTCATGTTAATTCCTCTATCCCAAGTGAGGGAAAGGAAGCTTAGCGTGTATTTTTCCACTCTTCCCTTCAATACTCCAACTAATCAAAATCCATTACTGAATCCAGATATTTTTGGGGATCTTGCCCCTGCAAAACCTATAACAATATTCATTCAGCTTTTTCTATATTTTCTCTTGGCTCTTTCTTTTTTTAATAGAAAAAACATAATGTTAAATACGGCTTCTAGGAGCATGAGGGAAGTGGGTTAGTGACTTCATTAGTTCCTGGCCAATTTGTGCTTTGTGCACAGCTGAGTTCTGCAAACGGGGCAAAGAGTTTCTGTGGAGCTCAGTTAGTTTGTGTGGACTGAATTTTTGACTGAGATAGTTCCTTTTCCCACTACCATCCCTCACCCGTCACCCCACCCTTGTGTTAGACTTCCAATCTACTAGGAAGTATATGTGGGATTGAGTGTGGGTATGTATGAATAAAAGAAAAAAGGTAAAAAAAAAATTAGACCAAGATAGGGAGAAAGTACTTCTGCAAGGAGATCAGATCCAGGTTTTAGGGCCTTCTAGGCAATGGCCTTCCGGTGGGCCCCTTCCTAGGTGTGGGGTTCTGCTCCTGTTTGGGTAGCCCTGGCAGGCAGACGTGGTGGCCAGCAAAAATGCTCTCACAGCACTCCAGTGGCGGAGCTTCATGCTCTGGCAGCGGGGGGCGGAGAGCAGGCGGGGTGGGGCTGGCGCGTTTCCCGGGGGCATGGCATGCCACCCATAGGGGTGTGACGTGCATCCTAGGGGCGTGGTGCATGTCCTGGGGGCATGGTGCACTGTCTGCGGGGCATGGCGCCCAGTGCAGGCGGGGGAGCAGCCACTATGGCACCTTGCCGGGGGCGATGTGCTCCCCCCCCACTCCTCTTCCTCCACCACTGCCAGATTCCCTCAGTACAAAATAAAGGGGAGGGTGGAGCAGTCAACAGCTGTGGTGCCTGCTGTAAGAGCCCTGGCAGCCCTGTGTGAGGTTGCTGCATGCTGGTTTTTGCATGCCTGTCCTAAGCCACCAAGCAACCGCTCTGTTGTGGTTTCAAGGGTGCATCCTGGATGCTGTTTCATGTGTTGCTCTTGTCCTGTTCAAGCCTTTCTGTTCAGCATCTTGCTGGGCATCCAGAGGCAGAGAGTGAATCTCACCAGCCTTTGCTCACATGGACTTCATTAGCTGCAGCACTTAACTTCAGCTGTTCTATAACTCTGGGGACCTGAGCCGGCTGCATTCTAAGTTGTGCATTGACTCCCATACTAGCCTTTACACATACAAAAAAAGATTTGTCAAACTTTACTTTAAAAGCTTTGGGAGGCCCTCCAGTCATTCTAGCTGGGTTTGATTCTTTCCCTATATACTGCCTTTCATAAGAGTGTACCCCATAGCAGTAAACAAAATAGAATCAATAACAACCACTGAAATTTGAACTCTGCTTCACCTTTAGAGTTGGCTGTTTCTTGTAATGCAATAACTACACTCAGATGTGAATACAGTTTCTGGGTTTATTTATGACCAGCTGAGAGCATTCTGTGTTTGTAAGATGTTAATACTATAGTAGCTGTAGAGAAAAAGCAGAAGTGGAACAAAGTCATAGCCACACTTTTGCTGAAGCCTTCAGTGTACAAGAAATGCTTCTTGATTTCTCTTGCTTGTTGAATTGATGGAACAACTTGCTTTCTGCATAAATAAACTTTCTCCCCTTAGGGCACATGGGGTCTCAAACTAGGGACTTTTGACAGAGCTAGGCGCCCCGCACTCTGTATGACCAATTTCCTGAGAAAAGGGAACTCATTGACACAATCTCCTTGGAAGAAAGGTGGGCATGAATGAAAATGAATGACATGAACTCTGTCTGCTGTGCTTGGGCACCACCACTGGAAATGGCTGAATGGTGGCCTTGCAGTTCAGCAGAGGTCAAGCAGCATCAAGAGCCAATGAGTTCCTGGCTTGGCTCCTAAGTGTGAGCAACCCCAGGGCCCAAGACCAGTTTCTCGTCAAATTGCACCCACTTGCTCTTGACCTTTAGTACCCAATTCATTAACTCACCAGCTTGCTTTTCTGCCCCCAGACCACCAGTCCTGATTATTTCCACCTTCCCACATGTTGTATATGGTATTTCCACATTCCCACATGTTGTATATGGATATGTGAAGATTTGTTGTGCAGATCTCAATAATAATTATACAGGCATGTGCTGGTTTCTTTTTTTAAAAAGCAGCAACTGGGTGCACAAGCAAATCAGCCAAGCAAAATCCTAACTGTTGGCTTTGAGCCATTATGCTCCCCATGGGGAAAAGACCCTCCTGGGGACCATGGAGGCACGTTTTGATCTGAAATTGCCTTAGAGCCTCATCAACCTCCCCTTTAAAAGCACTCCTGAGCTGCACTGAAGGGTGTTCATACAGTAATGTTCCACTGTTGCACTGAGCTTGCATATCTGCTTTCTGCTTTTCTTCTTCTGATAACTCCCCTTCGCAAAAATAAAAATTAAAAAAACAGGTGATGCTCTTCCATCTAAAAACTCATTGTACATACACAACTAAAATGTCAGAGAGAATAACTGAGCTAACATTCTCCCTTACCAGGGCTGACCCCACCAACTGCCTCAGGCAGCTATGAAAAGCAAAGCAAATTGTTAATGGCTATTTCATCTATTGCATTTTTACTCCAAGAGACAGATGCCCATGGAATAACTAGGCCAGCCTTGCGTACCTTGACTTGGGCTGGGGCTGGAGATTGCCTAACAACTTGGCCAGTATTATTTACCTTGACTTGGGCAGGGTGGAGGTGGTTTGCCAATTCTGCCTCAGGCAGCAAAAAATCTTGACTTGCTATTTTCATTTGGAGTTTGCAAATGCAGAGGCCTCACCAGGAGCCTTAAGCAGCACTGTGTCAAACTCCCCTTTAGAATCATGGACTTGTAGAGTTGGAAGGGACCCTGAGGGTCATCTAGTCCACCCCCTGCAGTGCAGGAACCTCAGCTAAAGTGTCCATGACAGGCGGCCATCCAACCTCTGTTTAAAAATCTCCAAGGAAGAAGAGTCTACCACCTCATGGGAGTCTGTTCCATTGCTGAACAGCTCTTACTGTCAGAAAGTTCATCCAAATGTTTAGTCAGAAAGCACATCTAAAAAACCTTGACCATTTGATTCTTGTGAATGCATAAACTGCTATCGCCAAATTAGAATCATAGAATCATAGAGTTGGAATAGACCACAAGGGCTACCGAGTCCAACCCCCTGCCAAGCAGGAAACACCATCAGAGCACTCCTGACATATGGTTGTCAAGCCTCTGCTTAAAGACCTCCAAAAGAGGAGACTCCACCACACTCCTTGGCAGCAAATTCCACTGTCAAACAGCTCTTACTGTCAGGAAGTTCTTCCTAATGTTTAGGTGGAATCTTCTTTCTTGTAGTTTGGATCCATTGCTCCGTGTCCGCTTCTCTGGAGCAGCAGAAAACAACCTTTCTCCCTCCTCTATGTGACATCCTTTTATATATTTGAACATGGCTATCATATCACCCCTTAACCTCCTCTTCTCCAGGCTAAACATGCCCAGCTCCCTTAGCCGTTCCTCATAAGGCATCGTTTCCAGGCCTTTGACCATTTTGGTTGCCCTCCTCTGGACACATTCCAGTTTGTCAGTGTCCTTCTTGAACTGTGGTGCCCAGAACTGGACACAGTACTCCAGGTGAGGTCTGACCAGAGCAGAATACAGTGGCACTATTACTTCCCTTGCTCTAGATGCTATACTCCTATTGATGCAGCCCAGAATTGCATTGGCTTTTTTAGCGTCACACCGTTGGCTCATGTCAAATTTGTGGTCAACCAAGACTCCTAGATCCTTTTCACATGTACTGCTCTCAAGCCAGGTGTCACCCATCTTGTATTTGTGCCTCTCATTTTTTTTGTCCAAGTGCAATACTTTACATTTCTCCCTGTTAAAATTCATCTTGTTTGTTTTTGCCCAGTTCTCTAATCTGTCAAGGTCGTTTTGAAGTGTGATCCTGTCCTCTGGGGTGTTAGCAACCCCTCCCAGTTTGGTGTCATCTGCAAATTTGATCAGGATGCCCTTGAGTCCATCATCCAAGTCGTTGATAAAGATGTTGAATAAGACCGGGCCCAAGACAGAACCCTGTGGCACCCCACTAGTCACTCTTCTCCAGGATGAAGAGAAACCATTGATGAGCACCCTTTGGGTTCGGTCAGTCAGCCAGTTACAAATCCACTGAGTGGTAGCATAGTCAAGACCGCATTTTACCAGCTTCTTTACAAGAATATCATGGGGCACCTTGTCAAATGCCTTGCTGAAATCAAGGTAGGCTACATCCACTGCAAGTGTGTAAAAATGCATATAATTTAAACACGATTTTCTGTGTGTTCCTTCAAAAAATCCCATGAAATAAAGTAGAATTATGGTGCACCAGCAAAACTAAAAATGGATGCAATTAGAGTGCTTTGTCCATTCCTATTGGTATACCAGCCTCATTTGGTAAAAGGTAATCTGTGCCACCAAGAAGCTTGATTTAGGCGCGTGCCCAGACTGCAAGCCTAATAGTTTGGGGGGCATGGAAGTTGAACACCATCCTTATGAGGAGGAAGGGCGGGAGATATACTGAATCAATTAAAATAAATAAATAGTAAGTACTGAATCATCCACTCACAGGTCTTCCATCTTCAGTAATCTTGTCAATTACTGATGCCCTCAAATGATGGTGATGATGATGATGGGCCCAGTGGGGATGTGGCAAGACTGAAGCACAGGAATGCCAAAGGCAAGTATCAGCACCCTTCACAGGGCCATTGGCAGGAGGCAAGGGCCCTCTCACCATGCCCTGATACCCACGTATCTAAAGTCTGGGGAAGCGCTTTAGAGGGTGAGAGTCTCTATCAAGACCAATTTGTGTATGCTTTGATTCTGTGCTCAAGATTGCCTGCTGCGGCTTCAGCTCCCCACTTGTGCAGTGTGATTGGCTGGCTGGGATATATATTCCCTTTGCTTGTTATGATATTCAACAATTCTGAAGGCCGATGGGTTTACCCTTAATTTTTCACAGACTATTTGCTCTTTCAAGGCCTGCACTGAGATAATGCATGTGAAGTGGTTTCTAAAGTGCTCTGCCATAGTTGGCCTTCGAGGTGCCATGCAGGCCTGTCCTTGCTACCAGACAAGGTATAATTGGAAATGAAAATTCAGCTGTATACGAAGGCTAAACAGTTATTGCAGAAGTTCATGGGACAAATGTGAGATTTCAGTTGAGCACATGGAGGAGGGAAGAGTCTCATGCCCATGATCTGTACTGCCAATCTCAGTATGTTCTGTCAAAGTCCAGTATGAAAAAGCCTATGCATGAGCAAAGTCATTGTTCATAGATGCTTCCTAGAGAACCTGGAACCCTTCAAAAAGCAGGGTATTTTATTAGGCCGTATAGACCCCACCCCATAAACTTGTATGGAATGTATGAAGGTCATACATTTAGTGACTATGCAGGGATTGCATGAAAAGGGATTTTGTTATAGGAAGATCAATTGCTACATTTTGCAGACTGTAGACTAAGGACAAGGTTTCCATGCCATGCTCACACCATGCACACCACGCCAGTGTGGTGTAGTGGTTAAGAGTGGTAGATTCATAATCTGGGGAACCAGGTTCGCGTCTCCACTCATCCACATGCAGCTGCTGGGTGACCTTGGAGTCTCCTTGGAGCCCCACTCACCTCACAGAGTGCTTGTTGTGGGGGAGGAAGGGAAAGGAGAATGTTTGCTGCTTTGAGACTCCTTCGGGAAGTGATAAAGTGGGATATCAAATCCAAACTCTTCTTCTTCTTCTTCTTCTTCAGTAACTTGGGAGTGAGCACCAGTGACTGCATACACAAAACTTTTTCTGAGTGGATTAATCAAACTGTCCAAGATCAACATCTAGCTGAATTATTCTGGATTTTAAAGTTCTTTCAATGCTGTCACTTGGATGTCAACACAGCTAGAACCCAGCATTAAGCTTAGTCTTGGGACATCTAGAAAGTTTCTAGAGCAGGGCTTTTCCATGGCATTTTTTTTTTTTTGCCAGAAGTGCAAAAAACATTTGTTGCCCTGCTCAGAGATCAATGTGTATCTTCATTGACTCCTTTCCCTCATGATGATACCTGAAGCAAGCAGCTGCTGTCACATTTCTGAATGACAGGGCTGGCTCTGCACACGTAGCAATTGTCTGTGGATGTTCTTAAGTATTGCAAAAGAAACTGAAATTAGGGACTAAAGATCCTCAAGCCTATCACCACAGATAAAGATTTAACCTGTACCCATTGCTTGTTGGAATATGTAGTTCCTTAGCTTGAGATATGCTGGGATAGAAATGAAAGGGAGAAATTGGCACTGGACTTGGAAAGTACTTAGTCATCAAGACAACATTTAAAATGTCTTCAGTAGGGCAGATGATAATGTGGCATACCATAGACACAGATGTCAGTCTTAGCAACTTTACAAGGAGAGTCGTCCCCCCCTTTCAATTGCTCCTCTCTATTGAGCACATAAATGCTGTCTCTTTTTATCTGATAATTCCTCCCTGCTTTCCCTTAGAGCCAATGGGCCAAATCTTCAAGGCCTTACTAAGTCATAGAAAGTACATGGTAGATGCTATAGAGAGTTATTACAGAGTTCGCTCAAAAGCTGCAAGAGAAAGGGAACAACCAGGAGACTGCCTGGTAACTTTCATTTTTTAAATAGTGAAGGACGCAATCTTTCAAAATAAATTATGAAAACAGTCTCCAGGTGGATGGTAGGATGGTAGAGATGTTTAGGGAAGTTCCATTTAGGCTCTGTCAAAAAAGGCTGGTACTGGTATATCACAAATGGTCTGATCAAGGCTAAAATCCAATTCAAATGGGAATTTCCAGAGGGAATTTCCTTCACATACAAAAAGAAAAAAATCAGGCTGATAAATGAAATGCAGAGATATGAATTTTGGTGGAAAAGTGGCAGAGATTTTGAATTTGACAGACCATACATCACACCAGAACAACTGGATTTAGCTGGAGGGGCAGAGGGAACACAAATAGAGGGAGCAACAGGGGGAGAGATAGATAAATAAATTAATCAAGACAACACCAAGCTATAGACAAGACTTTAACACAGTAAAACACAATGGCAGACGTATAGGTATTGAGCTGGAATGTAAATGGTCTAAATAACAAAGTAAAGCAGAATAAAATTGAGCATGTATTACACAAACAGAATTTAGATGTACCAGTAATTTGCCTTCAAGAAACACATATAGCGAGTAAGCATAAAAGAGTTATAATTAATAAAAAAAATTGGTACAGAATTTGTAACAGCAGATAAATTGAAATATGTGGTGTGGTCTTGTATGTGAAACCAAAATTTGAGCCCAAACAAATATTAAAAGATGAACAAGGGAGAGTAATAGGAGTCAGGTTGCAGTGCAAGGTGAAAAGATTCTTTTAGTAGATATTTATGCCCCCAATGACAATAAGTCGGAGTTTTATAAAAAATTAGAAACAGATTTATTAGAATTTGCAGATCAGAAAATAATTCTGATGGGAGATTTGAATGGGATTTTTTCATTAGAAATGGACAGAACAATTAGAAAAAAGGAGACCAAAGAAGGTAGACTTCCAAGGACTTTTAAATGGTAGAAAATTTAAATTTAATGGACATTTGGAGAAATAAACATTTGTTAGACAGTGAATTCACGTTTTATTCACATGTTTATGAAAGCAGTGCTCAAATTGATGCTATATTGATTTCTACAGAATTGGAAATAGTAGTTTAAAAAAATTGAAATAATCCAAAGAACATTATCTGATAATAATCCGTTATTAATGGAATTGCAATATGAAAAACAATCCACTTTTTGATAGAGATTAAATGAAGAGTTGTTAAATGATCAAACCTTTGTGGAGAAAACAGGAAAGATTATAGGAAAATATTTTGAGCAAAATCTTAATAAAGGAACAAATTTGCAGGTAGTATGGGATGCTAATAAAACAGTGACGAGGGGATTATTTATTCAACAGAATGCATACCAAAGGAAAATAAAAGAGAAGAATAAGAAAGAAATCCTAGAAGCCTTAATGAAAAAAGAAAAAGAATTAATATATAAACCAAATAAAGAGTCTACCAAACAGGCAATCAAAATTTTACAAAATCAATATTCAATTATTGTTAATTATGAAATAGAGTGGAAAATCAAAATAATGAAACAAAAATATTTTGAACATGCAAATAAACCAGGAAAATTATTAGCATGACAAATGAGGGAAAATGAGCAAAAGAATATTGTAAATAAAATAAAATTAAATGAAAAAGTTATAGATAATTTGAAGGAGATTAGGAAAGCATTTGTTAAATATTTCACAGATTTATATAGGAGAGGAAAGGAAAGGAAAGGAAAAAAGTATAGAAATAGATAAGTATTTGAAAGAGAGTAACCTACCAAAAATCAAAGAAGAGGAATTAATAGATCTGAATGCATCAATAACATCTCAGGAAGTGGTAGAGGCAATCAAGCAGGCAAAGACAGGGAAATTGCTAGGACCAGATGGGCTATCAGCTAAATATTACCAAATATTACATAAAGAATTATTAATACACTACAGGAAGTAATGAATGAAATTTTAAGATCTGGAAAAGTCCCAAAGACATGGAAAGAGGAGAGGCATATATAACATTAATTCCTAAACAAGAGGCATATCCAACTTTAATAAAAAAAATTATGGGCCAATTTCATTAATGATTATAAATTGTTTGCATATATAATGGCTAACAGGATGAAAATAATCTTGAAGGAATACATTCATCATGACCAAGCAAGATTTCTTCCAGGGAGACAAATGAAAGATAATATGAGAAATATTATTGATATTATAGAATACCTGGAAGTGAGAAATGAAAAACAAGCAGCAATTATGCTTATAGATACAGAAAAAGCCTTCGACAATGTCTCTTGGGAATTTATGAAAAAAGTTCTTGGTATATCACACCAATGAAAATGGCCAAAATGTATAGAGCAAGCTCCAATAAGTGTTGGAAGTGTAAAGAGAAGGAAGGTACTTTTTATCATCTATGGTGGAATTGTGAAATAGTTAAAAATTATTGGGAAATTATATATAATGAAATGGAAAAAAAAATGTTTAAGATAACTTTTGTTAAAACCCCAGAAGCTCTTTTGTTAGGAATTTTAGGTCAAGATTTGCCAAAGGAAAAACACAGACTCTTTATGTATGCAACAACCGCGGCAAGGGTGCTATTGGCATAAAGATGGAAAAGCGATAGAATACCAACTAAAGAAGAGTGGCAAGAAAAACTTACTGAATATGCCGATATGGCAGAACTAACTGATAGCCTACGAAATAAGGACAAAAATCCTTTAAAGAAGATTGGAAACCATTTTCAGCTTATCTACAAAAACAATGCAAAGATTTGAATGCGTTAGCAGGTTTTGAGTAAACATTTACAAGTAACAAGTATATAAATTATATGATTATTTTTTTAAAAAAGGGAATAGAAGGTAATATGCAGGAATTGATATTATGTTAAAATAAACCAGAGAGGGAGGTTGGGGGAAGTCCGGGGGGGGGGGATAATTTGGGATTGATGAATTATGATATTTGTTATAATGATATTCTGGAAAAAATGGAAAACTTAATAAAAATTATTTGTTTTTTAAAAAACTAAGTCATAGAAAGTAGATTGGATTGGCTGGGGCAGAATTGAAGACTGGGGTGGATCTGCAAGCTGCTATATTAGTCCATGACCAGCTGCAGCATTAGGCACAGCCAAGCAAAAACATGGACCCTATGGATGAAAATTGGTCCTGCTTGGTATAGAGATCAGCAGCGACTCGGAATAAAAGCCATAAAATTATGAAGATCAGGTGGAAATTACACTTGATAGTTAGTGTGTACATGGCTGAGAGATATAAACTCTGTCAGTGGCAGTTCTTGGGGTCTCAAATTTCAGTGGTGGCGTGTGCAACACCAAAATTCAGTGCCCCTTTGCCTCTCACACTCCATGGTCAACCATAGTTGCAGAATCCCTGGTAATGCCCTGGAGGCTCTGTGCCTCCTGTGTGGGTGCACTCCCACAAACCTGCCTTTGGCTCTGTTCCATATGTGAAGAGAAGAGGGCAGCAGACACTTGTACAGGGAAAGGCTATGCTGTCCTTGCTCACAGTTTCATATGGGCTGGTCTTCTTTCTTCCAGCATTCTCTGTAAGTCCCGGCATGGACTTCTCTGTGCTTAAGAGCATTCTGGAATTCTGGTCTGGATCAGCATATGCATCTGCCATAAACATTACACATGCAATTGTGGAAGGCTAGCATATCATACTACAGAAGGGCTAAAGAAAACGGCTAAGGGAGCTGGGCATGTTTAGCCTGGAGAAGAGGAGGTTAAGGGGTGATATGATAGCCATGTTCAAATATATAAAAGGATGTCACATAGAGGAGGGAGAAAGGTTGTTTTCTGCTGCTCCGGAGAAGCGGACACGGAGCAATGGATCCAAACTACAAGAAAGAAGATTCCACCTAAACATTAGGAAGAACTTCCTGACAGTAAGAGCTGTTGGACAGTGGAATTTGCTGCCAAGGAGTGTGGTGGAGTCTCCTACTTTGGAGGTCTTTAAGCAGAGGCTTGACAACCATATGTCAGGAGTGCTCTGATGGTGTTTCCTGCTTGGCAGGGGGTTGGACTCGATGGCCCTTGTGGTCTCTTCCAACTCTATGATTCTATGATTCTATGAAAAAACACTACTGGCTACATTGGACATGAACTTACAGGGTACTGTTTGACTACCTATATTATTTACTACCTACATTATATTACATTATTGTAAAATGCAAAAAAGGGATATGCAAATAACCAATCATATCCATAGGGCTGCTGTGCACACCTGGTGAATGTGATGAAATATGTGGTGGTACTTTTCTGCTAATGCCTGCTTATATGTGTTTCTTGGTAACTGCCAGGTCTCTGATTGTAGATGTCCGCTACCCATCCTTTTATAAGAAAGAAATGCATACATTTATTACTGTCCCAAACGTTTTGTTGTTGTTATATTTTTAATTATTCAGTCATACTTATGAGGGAGCACTAAACCTCAGAAAGCAAAATCAGCCCCAGCACTGCTTCAACACATCGCCTGCTTTCTTCTCTCTTGCATACACACAAGCATGACAAATTCTTTTTTAAACAGAAAAATGTCATTACTGTTCCTCTGAAGTACACAAGTGAGTTGGCCACCCCTTGCTGAAAGCAATAAATGCTTACCACCCCAGGCAAGTAAATTCACATGGAGGGCAATACTGCCTGCGGGACTCCTTTAGGCAGGAGTCTTCCAAGAAGATTCTAAGATGAGGGTTAGGAGGATACAGAAGAGGACATTCCTCCCGGTATTCAGGATAACCCCATACCATTTTAGTTTCTGGTACATAAATCCAACACTTTGGAGCCCATATATTACTTGGTAACCAGGTGCCTCTTTAAGGATAAGGCCGAGTCCCCTTCTTGCCCAGCCCATCATTCCATTCCACTCTTCCATGTTTCCCTCCTCTCTGTTATGAAATCACCCTCTCCTTCTCCCAAACATAGGAACCAGTTTCCTTATTTGGCACGCTCATTATCAGCTTTTTTAATCTGAGCATTAATAGTCCCAAATGATTCTTAAACTGGTTATTTATAAGCCCCCTCTTGGCTGCTGTTACTCTGGTAAATTTTGTGTGTGTCTAACAAACATTTTGAGTATAATTAGCTCATAAACAATAGCATGTACATGCTTGCTATTTAAGCCTCTGTTGAGCAATCTGATTTTATTCAAAGCTTTCCCAGCTTGACATGTTTTTCCTCACAATTCAAGGCTATTTTGTATGAACTTCTTGTCTGCCTCCTCCTTTTAGATGGCAATACTAAAAAAACCCCACAAATGTTATATGGGCAATACAATCTGTTTACTCACTTTCTTGCTTTGTTTCTTTTTCCTCATTGACTAAAAAGAAGACGACCAATTAGTTTATATTGGTCCTGATATAATTTCACACCAAAAACATCAAACAGCATATAAGAACATTCTGGTGGCAGCGGTTGATGCGCTTGTCTGTCATAGATAGTATGAAAACACGCTTTGGATTGTACACTTAACAACTGCCTGCCAATTTGACTGCTGGATGACACAAAGGGCCGTTTCAACTGAGAGAGCACGGGGTTTCTCCCACATTGAAATAGTAATCTACCACTTCTGGAAGGTGTGGAAGCACTTCTGTAACAGGTCCAGGACATAGCTTTCTGGTGGGTTCTGAGCCCACTTCAGAATAAAAAGAGTCCTCTAGAGCAGGGAAGGCGAGGTGTTGGGGAAGCCTTTCTTAAGCTCAGGTCCCCAAGTGTTGTTGGACTACAACTCCCATCAACCCTGACCACTAGTTGTGCTACCTAGGATGATAGAAGTTGTAGTCCAACAACACCTGGGGACCTGAGCTTGAGAAAGAATGCCTTGGGGTATGTAAGGTGTGTATGTATATGTGTGTGTGTGTGTGTGTGTGTGTGTGTGTGTGTGTAAGTGGTACAGCACAGGCAAATTACATCTTTCTCCCAGAAGGAAAGCTTTTTACATTCATTGAGAAGAAATTAGCACATTTCTCATGCAAGACTGGAAGTCTTTGGATATGGCAAGATGAAGACTCCGTCATCCCAGCATAGAATATTTGCCAGAGGTCACTGGATCTCAGGGACACTGGAATGTGGGGGTGGATAGAGCTAGATCTCCCTCAGTGCAACTGGGCTACAGAAGCCGTTCTAGTTTTGTCAACACAGGATGAAGTAAGAACCAACAAATGGACTGTAGTCACCAATAAAGCATTTGTGTATGATTTTTATTTTAAAGACTTATATGTTATACTCTATCCAAATTACTGTCTTCATTACTATATTGTACTTTAGCATGTAAATCAATTTAGATGGTGGGCAGTTAAAAATAATGCTGCTCAGAATTTATCTGGAAACATCATAATTGTGGGCTTGTTTCTAAGGCTGAACTATAGTTAAATATAGCATTAATATTTTATGCAGTGATGCTGCCTTAGATTGTACAATGTTTTAAATAAAAGTCAGCATACTTCAGATGCAGCAAACAGGACTTCCACAATAATCTTAGCTATAATGTATGCACCCTGATGCATGTCATTGATTTTTCCTTATATACGGCTGCATTGATTTTTAAAGTTCACACAAGCATTCTCGTTCTGAACAAGAAACTAGCAAATTAATATGATCTTTGGCGAAAACTTCCATTTTGCATTTTTTCATTAAATGATCGATGCTGTGGTATGCTCATTTTGAAGGTACACAAATGTATTTTGATAAACTTGTACGTTGGTTATTTTTACATGCATGACTCATTGGAAATCTCCCCCTTCTGAAATTCAAATAAAGCTCAAGAAAGACATTATTTCAGACCATACATTATCTATGAAAGTGCAGAAAATAAGAAAAAATAATGGGATAATTTATTGGCCCATGCCATGTGCATCAATGTATGTGCATATCTGTCTCTATGTGCCTGTGTATGTGTGGCCAGAATCAAGTTTGGTTATAGAGTTTATAGGGTTAACTTGGAAACCTCGCAAACACTGAGGCTGAAATACTGAACATTAAGTGTGGTTGAGATGCCACAACTCTTGACTAAGGGGCTACAGGATTTCCTGGGTCCTGTATTCCCTGGACTAGATGACCTCTGGGGGTCCATTCCAACTCTACAATTCTATGTTAATATGATTCTATGAGTCTAAGATATCTCTCCATAAATAGGTAGATAGCGGGGAGGTAAGCTGTTCAAGGTGTAACCGGGAGTGATAAGGAAAAATTTTATAAGCCTGGGCTGCTACTTAAGAGTAAAAGTCTTCTGCAAGGAGGAAAGTGGAGGTGGTTTAGTCTATTTTATTTTGCTACTTTGCCTCAAAGGCAATAGACTGTTGTTGGGGGCTTTTTTTTGTAACTCTTGCATTGCATAACTTCATATTTTCTTTCTGTTTTAGTAAACTGTTTGCTTGTTTCATAACCCTGTTTGGTCTCAGATTATTTTTTTACATCCTTGTGCTTACAAACTGTAATACCACATCACCTTAAGTGGCTTCAGGGAGACCCCAGGCAAATTTGGAAGCTGTTTGATAAGATTTTGTCTACCTGGCCTCCATCATAACCTTTCCATCAACGCTGAGCTGGACAAGCGTATTAGCAAGGCAGCGATGGTGCTGTCTTGCCTCTCCAAGAGAGAATTGGATGGGAACAACCAATATGAAGATGAAGGTCTACCAGGTTTGTGTGCTGAGCATGCTGCTTGATGAGTCTTGGGCAACGTCTCCCACATGTGTCGCTTCAGGAAGATTTGGGGCATCACTGACATTTATCAATGTTATTAATTGGGAACCCCTTTTGAACTTTTGTGTGAAATGGAAGAGAGCTGACTGAGCTGAGGGATACACTTTGTGTTAGCTGGGAATACTCTCTCCTCAGATGGCATAGGACCCAGGGTGGCTGGGAGATGGCTGTCACAATTTATCTGCTGTTACTATTGCCACAAAGATTTTGTGGAACATACAAGGATGAAAGGTTTGCAACACAATGGCAGTTTCATTGGTATGTGACTAGAAGAGGGAAAGGAGAGCTAGGCCATCATATCAAATAACTCAGAGGAAGGGAAAATGGCCCATCACTAATGCAGGTATACCTGAAAATTTAATAAGCATTTCAGGTTGCAGCATTTAATTGCATTAGCTCACATACATCTACTGACGTTTACATAGGAGTGAGGAAAAGTTGTAGTGATAGGCCAGTCAGAAGAGTACAAATTCCTGACTATATATATATATATATATATATATATATATATATATATTACTTTTCCAACAATTTAAACACAACTACAAAAAACACTACAAAAAAGAACAATACAATACAATACAAAAACACTACATAACACTGACACATAAAACTAACTTAGCCAAACAAAAACAGTTTAAAACACATCAAACAATTTCAATATCTTATCTTTCATTCACTTATTTCCACGACCTCCTCACACCTCCCTTTTTGTATTCCACTTCTGTTAGTTGTTTTAGTGATTCCTTTCCATCTTCCTCTGTTTTCTATCCTATAATTATCTTAACACATTCTAACCTTATTTTTCCTTTAATATTCTATTAATCTATTTATACTTAATTCCTTATAACATTTCTACTAAAGCCATATAACTTCATTCCAACATTCTTCTAACATTCATTAATTTTACAGTGTTTCTGTAAATAGTCTTTAAACTTTTTCCAGTCTTCTTCCACTGACTCTTCTCCCTGGTCTCGGGTTCTGCCAGTCATTTCCGCCAGTTCCATGTAGTCCATCAACTTCATCTGCCATTCTTCCCTGGTGGGTAAATCTTGTGTCTTCCAATACTTCGCAATGAGTATTCTTGCTGCTGTTGTAGCATACATAAAAAAAGTTCTATCCTTCTTTAGCACCAATTTGCCGACCATGCCCAGGAGAAAGGCCTCTGGTTTCTTCAGTAAGATATATTTGTATACATTTTTCATTTCGTTATAAATCATCTCCCAGAATGTCTTAATCCTTGGGCATGTCCACCAAAGGTGAAAGAATGTACCTTCAGTCTCATTACATTTCCAACATTTATCGTCGGGCAAATGGTAAATTTTTTCAAGCTTAACTGGTGTCATGTACCACCTATAAATCATTTTCATTAAATTTTCTCTTAGAGCATTACATGCCGTAAATTTCATACCTGTGGTCCATAACCGTTCCCAGTCAGCCATCATTATGTTATGTCCAACATCTTGTGCCCATTTAATCATAGCTGATTTCACCGTTTCATCCTGAGTGTTCCATTTCAACAGCAAGTTATACATTCTTGACAAATTCTTGATTTTTGGATCTAACAATTCTGTTTCCAATTTTGATTTTTCCACCTGGAAACCAACTTTTTTGTCCAAATTGTATGCCTCCATTATTTGATAATAATGAGCCAATCTCACACTTTGTTTTTCAATTTTTCTAAGCTCTGCAATTTTATTCTGTCTCCATCTTGTTCCAGAATTTCCCAATATTTCGGCCATTTGGCCTCCATATTGAGGTTTTTCTGTGCCTTCGTTTCCATTGCTGACAACCATCTTGGGGTTTTCTTTTCTAACAAATCCTTATATCTTATCCAAACATTAAACAATGCTTTTCTAATAATATGATTCTTAAACACTTTATGTACTTTTACCTTATCGTACCACAAATATGCATGCCAGCCAAATGCATTATTAAAACCTTCTAAATCCAACACTTCAGTGTTTTCAAGAAGCAGCCATTCTCTCAGCCAGCAAAAAGCAGCTGATTCATAATAAAGTTTAAGGTCTGGCAGGGCAAATCCACCTCTTTCTTTGGCATCAGTTAATATCTTAAATTTTATTCGAGGCTTCTTGCCCTGCCAAACAAATCTGGAAATATCTTTCTGCCACTTCTTGAAACAATCCATCTTATCCAAAATTTGCAATGTTTGAAACAAAAACAACATCCTTGGCAACACATTCATTTTTATCACAGCAATTCGGCCTAACAATGATAACTTCAAATTTGTCCATACTTCTAAATCCTTTTTCACTTCAATCCAACATTTTTCATAATTATCCTTAAATAAATTCACATTTTTGGCAGTCATGTTAACCCCTAAATATTTCACTTTCTTAACCAATGTTAGTCCTGTCTCCTCCTGAAACTTCTCTCTCTCATTTACAGTTAAGTTTTTCTCTAAAACCTTAGTTTTCATCTTATTCAACTTAAAACCTGCTACCTGTCCGACTGACTATATAGACTATAGACTGGAATGGTAGAAACATTTCTAGAATGAACCTGGGATTCAGCCCAGTCCGTTGAAACGGCCACTATCTCCAGGGCATGCCAGGCCTTACTGTGGATGCCCAGAGGGATGGGGGGGTTGACATGCAAAGGCCATGGATCATTTATAGAGTGGTAGAGACACCCATGCTTCTCTGTACAATGGAAGAGTGGGTTATGGAAGAATGAACTGCAGAATACATATCAGTCAGGAATTTGAACAGAATGGAATATCAAAACTTTTAAAAACAGAAATGTTCAGTTCCACTCTTCCTAGGATAATTTAATGTTTACTTAGTGGTGTTTTTCTCTTTCTTCATTGTTCAAATTGTAAGAGATTACTCTGAGGCCTTATAGAAGACCCCCACAACTCACCCAAGCTTTCATTTCCTACTCTTTAAGTCTGGACCAGGAAATGATGCCATAGCTGTCAACTTTCAGATTTGAAAATAAGGGCTCAGCAGCCTCGAAAATAAGGGCTCAGCAGCCTCATCTGTCCTGGGGACAGTCCACGGGATATCTAACAATCCGGGATAGCAGTGGCAAGCTGCGGGAAAAGGCGCTGGAATAAGGGAATTTCCCACCAAAAAAGGGAAGGTTGACAGCGATGAATGATGCGAATGCCAACATTAATATCACTGTCATTGACATTAGCACAGAAAACAGCTTCATTCACTAAGCAATTCAATAAATCCACTGGTAGTTACACTGGTATCCTATTGAAATACAAAAATGAGGTCATATATTGGCAGCTAAAATGTATAGGTGGCAGATCTAGGTTACCTGGGCCTTATTTGCTCAGCTATTGTTTGAGTTAATCACTAGCATAGCAACCGTTCTTAATACCTCTGATGTTTTATGTCAGATAGCACAGAACGGCCAGCATTGATTTGCTGGAACTGTTTGGAGTGAACAGCACAATGTCCTGTGGATGTTCACATATAAAATTGAGTTGTCAACCCTAATGGGAAAATAGAGTAACAGTGAGAAGGTGGTTCATTCCAGTTTCTAAGAGACAAAACGTACAAGGAAGGAGTGACAGCTAGCTCTCTGTTCTTTGCTGAAAAAAATCTCTTGGGTGGCTTGTACATTTAAGCTCACATTTTGCAGAATTGTCATGTTGATAGAAACCTGGATCTCATCTTGTCTGCTTCACAGCACAGAGGAAGGCAACAGCCTTCTCACCAAGCACAACAACCAGGGGCTTCAAACCACTGGTTCTGATACCTCCGAATCTTTTTTTTTTTAAAAAAAAAATATTTATTAGAGTTTCCAATTTTTTACAAACAAAAAGAAACAAGCAAACATAAAAACATTAAAAACACATAAATTTCACCACTTATTTTCTCATAACATATTTCCCCGACCTCCTCGTACCTCCCCTTCTTAGATATCCAGTTCAAATTCTTTATACAGCAAATCCTTATCTCAAAGCATTACAGCTTAAAAAAAAGAAAAAGAAAACGGAAACACCTTATTTCCTCTCCAACATCTTAGATTATTTTAACTTTAAATTCTTGCTTACAAAAGGAAAACCATTTTATCATAATTACAGCTTGAAACCACTTAATTTCAATCCAACATCATTCAACATTCCTTAATTTTACAGTATTTTTGTAAATAGTCCTTAATTTTTTTCCAGTCTTCTTCTGCCCACTCTTCTCCCTGGTCACGGATTCTGCTAGTCATTTCTGCCAGTCCCATACAGTCAATCAGCTTCATCTGCCATTCTTCCAAAGTTGGCAAATCTTGCATCTTCCAATACTTTGCAATAAATATTCTTGCTGCTGTCGTCGCATACAGAAAGAAAGTTCTATCCTTCTTTGACACCAATTGGCCGACAATGCCCGGGAGAAAGGCCTCTGGTTTTTTCAGAAAGGTATATTTAAATACCTTTTTCAGTTCATTATATATCATTTCCCAGAAAGCCTTAATGTTTGGGCACGTCCACCAAAGGTGAAAGAATGTACCTTCAGTTTCTTTACATTTCCAACATTTATTATCGGGCAAATGATAAATTTTTGCAAGCTTGACTGGGGTCATGTACCACCTATATATCATTTTCATAATATTTTCTCTCAAGGCATTACATGCCGTAAATTTCATTCTGGTGGTCCACAACTGTTCCCAGTCAGCAAACATAATATTATGTCCAACATCTTGTGCCCATTTAATCATAACAGATTTAACCGTTTCATCCTGAGTATTCCATTTCAACAGCAAGATATACATTTTTGACAAAATCTTGGTTTTAGGTTCTAACAGTTCTGTTTCCAGTTTAGATTTTTCCACCTGGAAGCCAACTTTTTTATCTAGGTTATAAGCCTCCATTATCTGATAATAATGAAGCCAATCTCTCACTTTATTTTTTAATTTCTCAAAACTCTGCAGTTTCAATTTGTCTCCTTCTTGGTCCAAAATTTCCCAATATTTCGGCCATTTGGCCTCCATATTGAGCTTTTTCTGAGCCTTTGCTTCCATCGGTGACAACCACCTTGGGGTTTTATTTTCAAGCAAGTCTTTATATCTTGTCCAAACATTAAACAATGCTCTTCTGACAATATGGTTTTTAAATGCTTTATGTGCTTTAACCTTGTCATACCACAAATATGCATGCCACCCAAAAACGTTATTAAAACCTTCTAAATCCAAAATTTCTGTGTTCTCAAGAAGCAGCCATTCTTTCAGCCAGCAAAATGCCGCTGATTCATAATAGAGTTTAAGGTCTAGCAGGGCAAATCCACCTCTGTCCTTTGCATCAGTTAATATTTTAAATTTTATTCTGGGTTTCTTGCCCTGCCAGACAAATCTAGTGATACCTCCAAATCACTGGCGGACAAAGGTGGGGCAGGGGAAGCAGCCCACCCCTGGTGCCATCTGGGGGGGTGACATCACAGCCACCCCCTTGGGATGTGTGCCACTTGCCACACACCCCCGGGATGCACATGCCGCACGCCAGCCACGCCCCTGCATGTTCACCACTCCGGGTGCTGGGGCATGTAGCTAAGCCACTGCTCCAAATGCCTCAAACCAAAGGTGTTTTGTATCAATGTTTAACACTGAGGAAAGGTAATGTGTACCCGAGCTCTAAGGGCCACTTCCAAGAGGCCACTTCCCACACCACTCTGAAAGTACAATAAGAAAGTGTGAATCCATGAGACAGCTTGCTCCCATAATGGTTTAGTTCGATTTGCAGGAGATGTGACATTGAAGTGGGAAGAATGCACATAACTGGCCCCTCCCATGACTGTGGATTTGCAGTGTTACCAGAAGAAGCATGGAATCAAAAACACTGCACTTGCCCCCAAGGTGCTCAGTCCACTTCAGACAGTACAGAAGAAACAAGGACTGAAAGAAAGGTGGACCCCTTATTTTAAAAGTCCTGGAAGTTTTATAAGGGTTGCCTTGTTGAGGCTGCTTCAGACAATCTCCAGAACCTGTGGGAGAGAAAGACTCATGCTTTGTCTCTACACACTACCATGTCATGTTTTATTTCCGAGCACAATTCAAAATGTTGGTGCTGACCTTTAAAGCCCTTAAACAGCCTTGGTCCAATATACCTGAAGGAGCGTCTCCACCCCCATTGTTCTGCCCGGACACTAAGGTCCTCTTCTGAGGGCCTTCTGGTGGTTCCCTCACTACAAGAAGCCAAGTTACAGGGAAAATATAACAGCATCTTGTTCCCACATAAGAATATGTTCCTTTCTGGTGAGATATGACTCCATGCGGCTGCCTATTTGCTAGTGGGCCCAATTGCTTGTGTTGACTTTAATGTATAAAGCCCTGAATGACATAGGACTCAATTCTGTGAAGCAGTGCATCTCCCCATATCTGCTGCCCAGACCCTTTTCATGGTTCCATCTGTGGCTGTGGCCCCCTGGGCAGTGAGGTGAGATGGGGCCTTCTTTCATGGTAGCACCTTGCATGTGGAGCATAAGCACTCAAAGGGAGGAGTGTAAAACTAGCTTTTTCAAGTTCACCGCTGAACTGTTTTAGTGGTTAGATGCTGTGTTTTTATTTTTGTTTAATTCCATGTTTATATTGTTTAGTTATCATGAGACTAAATTTAAAAAGCAGAAAGATAGAAATTTGAAAAGGGTTCTCTCTCACTGCCTTCTGGTGCAGCACTTGGTTTCTTGCAGCAAAGTTGAAGAGAATCCCATGGCCTCTTAAAAACCAGATTTACTGTAGCCTGGGTATTCATATGCAGGACTCTGAGCATCTGAACCAAGTCTCACTTATGCTGCACAAGAGAAGACAATGGCTATTTTTGGATGAATAACTCATATACCTGCAGGAGTGAATGAGATCTTTTCTATCATTGCACCTGCAGCTTGAAACAATTGCTGATTTCCTTCATCTGGAAGATTACTCCTGATAGCTGGTTCCATGAATGAAGCAACACATGGCAGTAGGAAGCAGAGAACAAGGCAGTGAGTTGTCAGTGAGTCATGCATGGAGGAGAAGTGAGATTCAAAGCAAATCTTGATTTTTAAGACTTAAGAGAGAATGGTCCCTTTGTTCTACCAGATGAAGAGCTGTGCTTAAGGAAGAATGGTATGCACAGCAGAACTACGTGACATGACAACCTTTCAGAACAGATCCTTTTCCTTGAGAATGATTTTTTAAAATGGCAGAAGCACTCACTCTTGTATTAGAAGCCTGTAATCAAAGGTTTAGTTTCTTTGTTAAATCTATATGTGAAATTCAGCCCCTTCTGCTTCTCAGCCCTCAACAGCTCCTTGAAGCCATAATGCTGAAGTGACAGTGGAAGCTAGACATGATAGAATTCCTCTTCTAACCTCTTCTCTTAAAAGGGTGGACTCTATGACCTCATCCATCAAAGGTAAAGGTACCCCTGCCCGTACGGGCCAGTCTTGACAGACTCTAGGGTTGTGCGCTCATCTCACTCTAGAGGCCGGGAGCCAGCGCTGTCCGCAGACACTTCCGGGTCACGTGGCCAGCGTGACGAAGCTGCTCCGGCAAACCGGCACCAGAGCAGCACACAGAACACCATTTACCTTTCCGCTAGAAAGCGGTACCTATTTATCTACTTGCACTTAATTGTGCTTTCGAACTGCTAGGTGGGCAGGAGCTGGGACCGAACGACGGGAGCTCACCCCATCACGGGGATTCGAACCACTGACCATGCGATCGGCAAGTCCTAGGCGCTGAGGTTTTACCCACAGCGACACCCGCGTCCCCTCATCCATATGTATCACTAAACTGTAGTTCAGTGCTATGTGAAAGAGACTCAAGATTACATGAGCTCCCCTTGCCCCTTTTCCTTTGGCAAAGTTGTGAGGAAATTGGAAACTAATTATAATTGCTTTTTATTGTTATAGCTAAACCTGGGTTTTTTCCCTTAGCCATAATTTATTATAACCAGCAAACTTCAAGCAGTAGTTTATGAAATGGCTTGATTCAATAAACTGAGGTTATGATAAACCACAATTTAACTGTAACAAAGCCATTTAATGCTAAACTGTGGTTAATTAAATGTAGCACTAAACTGCTTAATGCTAAGCTCTGGCTAACTGAATATAACACTAATCAGATGCTTACTGAAAAGGGAAGCAAAAACTTCAAGTTTACTCCTTGCAGTCATGTTGAATGAGATCCCTTGAGCCTGAGACTTGTTCACATAATGCTAATTCCTAGTTTAGTATTACATGCAACAGAAGCCTCTAACTTATATCCTGTGGCCTAGACTTCCTAGTCCACATGTCTGAACCCTCTAGACATTCCCTTGTCCACAGAATCTCCTGTGCCCTTAAGACCTCTGATTCCACCCTCCTTCCTCCTTAAAGCTTATATCCGGTATTTACTGAGTCTTCGGGCACTTGTTGTTCTTGTTTTATCACTTCCTGAGTGCCTGCAGAATAGGTTGCTCCTGCAATTTGGACATTTCTTAGCCTCCTCTCATTAATGTCTTCTCGGTTCACTTTCTTCCATTTCCATGTCCATCACTCCTCCTCCTCCTCCTCCTCCTCTGATTTCCTACTCTACTCAGCTCTGTGCTCTTGCTTCAGCAACTGATTTGCCATTTTTTGTTTTATCAATAAGACATAGTTACTTTGTGTCTCATCACCACTACTATTTTCCTCGGTTCCTTAAAGTCCCTTCCTGAAAACGTTAGTTCACTGCAACCCAGAGTCAAGTGACAGGAGGACAATCAGTCCCTGGTAACCTGCATGCTAAGTGATCTGCAATGGGCAACTAACCAGCCGTGATCCAAATCAATGAGCAAAGTCAGCAAGTGGGGCAGAAACAGTCAATGGGGTAGAACAGGCAGCCATAAGCGCAGCTGAAAAGCAAAGCAAAAAATCAACAGCTCTTAACCCTGTGGTGAGGGGCAAACAGGCATTGCAACAAGGCAGTGCCAAACCTGCTAAGGCAGAGCCAAGACCTTGGACATGTGTGGCAAAGGGAACAGCCACCAAGCCACAATGCTGCCAAGCCCAAACGAAAGCAGCTCCAACCAAAGTAGAAACATGACTCAGGGAGAGATCAGTCAAAATCATAAGACTACCAAGTTCAAGAAGGCAGAAAGGACCTCAAAGCCCAGACTGAGAGGCTGCCAGGCTGCAAAGACTGGCCCCATAGTCCTGCCCCCCAAAAAAAGAAAGAGAGAAAAGAAAAAGGATAAGGAAAGCAACAAGAACCAACAAGGCTGCAAAGATAATGGAAAACCAAACAAAACACAGTACGCCGCAAGGTCTGCCAAACAGAAACCTCTTCCTTGCACCCGCGGCAGCAGATTGGCTGCTCAGTCTGACTCCCCTGCAGGCAAAGAGACCAGAGGGGAGGCACACAGGCTTATGTAACCTGCTGCTTCCTCCCCCTCCCCACTGTTATTTGATGTGTGGCATTGTGGCATCCCACCTCTTTCCCCTCCCAGCTGCAAAGGATTCTAACTCTGGCATTTTCTCGCTAGCTGCCAGAGCAATTTTTGTTAACACTAGTCCAGCTTTTAGAGATTTCAACCATAGCATTGTTATCAGTCTAAGTAAGAGGTGGTGGAATCTGGAATCTCTTTGTAAGCAAAGAACTTCTCTCCTTTTGGGGTCCTGATGGTAAGTTCAAGTCTTCTCTCTAGGAGATGCCAGGCCACCTCAAAAGCACCCCCATTTTTGCTGAAGAGCAGGGCACATTTCCTTTACAGCCTGTCAGTACTAATAATCTGGACAGACAAGTCTTGAAGAGGATAAGACATTTCCTCACTGCTGGGCATTGAGTGCACTGTTTCTATAGTGCCGAGACTATATCACCTCAAAGTACAGGAGGCCATGCCTTGAATAAATCCCAAGTTTCTCATTCCCAGCAGGCAATCAGATTGACGAGGCAAGTAAATGGTTCCATAGAATTTCTCTCTCACAGTTTTTGACTACATATTGAGGTCATCAGTTTTACAAAATGGATCCTTACATAGGTATAACCAAGATGGATTTCTTTAAAGAATACTTGTCTGGAGGAACAGATGGCTTTGCTGGCAGTGAGGTAAATGAGAATTTGTTCCCCTATTAGAGGTAATACTTCAGGAGCACTCAGTATCCTAGTGAAGCTTCCAGGCCTAGGCTGTAACCTAGGTATCATTGCCTTACCATGGGAGTCTTTCCTTTCCTCTCAGTACTGTGTCTAGCCTTAGAATTCAAAACAATTTTTAAAAGGTTTGATTAAAAAAACAACTCCAAAACAAAACAAAGATGGGGGGGGCAGCAGCCCACTTGTTCCCCGCATGAACATTCATGGGAAAACAGGAATAGTAATATTATCGAGCGTTAACCCCACCCATACCCTACTTCTTAGTAAACATGCAAAGATTTGGACTGCACATGTGCTTTTAATAAGAGAATGCTGTCAGAGAGGCTGATATTGATCCCTGTAGCATACATAATATCATAGATTTGGAGGACAAAGGAATGTTTGTTATGCTCATCCTTTCTGATACCTGCATAACAACTACCCTGTCACTTCCACCATGAATTTGAGCAGCAAGTTCAATAAAATCTGTTTTAACTTGAGCCTGTCTTTCAAAGAGACTTGGTCTCGGTATTATAGGGAAACGGCTGCAGCTTAGGGGCAGAAGGTCTGCCTTCCCTGGCGTCTCCCGGCAGCAGTCGATTAAAATACAATAGTTTTGTGGGTTGTATCAAATTCCACATCATTTGGTGACAGCTGCAACATTTAGGGAAGAATGACCATGTGGACATTTATTATTATTTTGTGAATATACTGCCATAAATAATGTTAATATTAGTATTTTGGCTGGTATTTTTTTTTATTTTACATTTAGTACTTATATGCCACATTAGAATGTCCTCAGAACTTCCCATACATCACTGATGTAAGCTTTCCAACAAATTTGTATGTTGAGGCAGTGTACTGATTATTTATTCCCCCCATCTTGCAGGGCCACAGTAAGGCTGCCTATGCCCAGCCCCAAACCACACCAAGATTTTATCTCTATCTCTATATTTATAACTTCACACACACACACCAAGTCAGGATATGAATTTTTTAAAAGTATTGTATGGATTCCAATTGCTGTAGTTGTTCATATATTTTTACCACAGGGAGTAATATAGCACCTTACATTTTAACAGATTTAGGGAACAATCCTATGCACAAGAAACTGGGATAAAGCAAGTCGGTGCTAATTAAGCCAGCATGAAGTTACCAGATCCAAACCCTGTTCAGCAGTGGGAACTTTTAAATTGTTTTTTAGGCTGGGCTGCCAGATCACATAGCTGCACTGAATGGGCTTAGGCTACAGCCGAAGCCCCCCACTCTCTGGTCCTCAGACCCTCCAAGTGTCCCTATTTTCCAGGGACTTCCCTGATTTAGAGAAGCTGTCCCGATTTCTGATTTGATCTTGGAATCTCCCACTTTTCCTTAGGATGTCCTTATTTTCATTGAAGAAATGTTGGAGGGTATGGAGTTATTCAACCCCTGAGCCACCTGAAGGCAATCCTGTATAGGGAAGTTTTTTAACGCTTAATGTTCTATTACATTTTTATATATGTTGGAAGCTGCCTAGAGTGGCTGGGGCAACCCAATCAGATGGGTTGGGTATAAAAAGTAAAATTATCATTATAGAATGTAATGTCCCATTTTCATTGGAGAAATGTTGGAGGGCAAGGGTCTTTTGGGAGACTTGTACCAGCTTTGACTCAGCTATCTGAGTAAGTTATGGTGGAATATTTTCAGCTGAGCCGAGGTTGAATTCTTCAGGTTTCCACTTGGCCTGGTTGAGCCAGGAGTCAGTCGGCAGAAGTGAAGATCCTCTACATACTAAGCTTCTTATCCTGGGATTGGGGCAACAGTTTGTCTTTTATGTTGTTTTTGTTGTACCATACTAACTTGGTAAACCCCCTCAGGAATTATTTTCTAAGCTGCTTTGCGTGTGTATGTGTCATGGCATTATGTTTACGAACTTCCAATAATATCCATATACCACTGCCCCCTCTAAAATAATTTGCTAATGAATAATAAGTGTCAAATTGCAAATAAGAATCAACTAATCTCATCAAAATTCTGAATTTCCACAGTGAAATTCAAATGCACTGCATTTCTCGAGCCTTAAGGTGAGCTTATAATATACTGAGTAAATAAATAGGGGAAAACATATTTGCTAAGGGAAAAATTAACTTGCAGGCTTCGCAAAAAATATATGCAAAGGATAATAGGCTTAATGAGATGTCCCACACAGCCTGAAGTCTTTGTACTTAGAACTCATCCAAGCTCTGGAAGTATGTATTCCAAAAGAGCAGAGACAAATTGGAAAGTATTAATGTTTTTCTCCTTTTTCCCTTGCCAGAAGTTCTCCTAGTGACATTAAAAACAACAGGCCACAGTAAATACGGCAGCAATTGTAATTAAATAGTGATTGATTGACCAATGAATTAATTTAAAATATTAGAAAAAACATAGAAAGCTGATGTAATCATCCTGATTTGACCAGATCATCTATGCAGTCCTACTAACTGGTACCAGCTTTCTTTACCTCATTCCAATCTTCATACAGTTTTGAATTATGGTGCTGGAGGAGACTCTTGAGAGTCCCATGGACTGCAAGAAGATCAAACCTCTCCATTCTGAAGGAAATCAGCCCTGAGTGCTCACTGGAAGGACAGATCCTGAAGCTGAGGCTCCAATACTTTGGCCACCTCATGAGAAGAGAAGACTCCCTGGAAAAGACCCTGATGTTGGGAATGATGGAGGGCACAAGGAGAAGGGGACGACAGAGGACGAGATGGTTGGTTGGTGTTCTTGAAGCTACTAACATGAGTTTGATCAAACTGCGGGAGGCAGTGGAGGACAGAAGTGCCTGGCATGCTCTGGTCCAGGGGGTCACGAAGAGTCAGACATGACTAAACGACTAAACAACAACAACAACAACAATCTTCATACACCCAGTTCTTTTTTATCCACACTTCCCTTCACCCCCCCCCCATTTTGATTTATTCTTGCTGCTGTTTGTTTTTTGAGTCTGTCGAACTGGAGCTATCGCCTGGCATCCGTGCTGCCTGGGAAATATAGTTCAATAGGCCTGGAGAGAACCCGGTTTGCGAAGATTAGTTTAACTGTTGGTTGTTCTCTTACTAGTCACAGTCAATATGATGATTCCCATTTTCCTTAAAACAGTTCCAGGTCTTATGAGTTTGTTTTATTTTGTACTTGTCAGTTTTATTTAGTCTCTCTTCATTGACTTCTTATTTATCAGCCATAGTCCCTATTATCTTTTCCTAGTATCATTATGTGTGGCTGCCCCTACCCAAATTTACTGCCTTTTGCTGCAGCCCAAACTGCTCCAAATGACTCACAGTAGTCACAGTGAGTCACAGTAACTCTCCCTAGAAACCAAGGACTTTGATTCTGTATCCAGGAATTGTCATGAGAGTCACAATGCTGTAATCTGACATCATTTATGGCCGAAGGAGCTAATACAACAGCAGTTTAAAAATGAATTTGTAAACAGTCCTGGCCAATGTTGGTACCCAGCACTGCTTTAAGGGTCAGAGGTGAAAGGCATCTCTGAAAGGAGCACCCTGACATGTGGGTGTCGAGAAAGAATTCTCCCTACCCTAACAAACTGGTTGCTGTGAAGTGAAGTCAAGCCACGCTGCCTGATTCCCGCCCCCTCCCCCCAAGTCTTGCCTACCCCTTTGCCTGTGCTGCCTCCTCATTCTGCTTTTACACAAGTGGTATGATGTACAAGTAAAATATTATTGCTTTTATAAAATATTATTTTACCAAAAATAATGCTTTTAAAACAGCTTACAAGTAAAATAAAACTATACAGTAATATATTTTATAATGTAAGCTATAATAATGTAAACATGTAATGATTTTGATATACAAGTGTAATAATAATTGGATAGCCACACACACAACTGTATATCTTTTTACTGGATCCACAATATACTGTGTTCTTCCCCAAATGAAACAAACTTCAAGCTAATATAATTTGCCTTCTTTTGTTTATTTCTCTGGCATCAAACAGGATCTCAATGCTTACAGTTATATAGTTGCACAGTTTGCTGTTGCTGTTGTTGTTTAGTCATTTATTTGTGTCTGACCCCTTGTGACCCCCTGGACGCCAGTCACTCCTGTCTTCCACTGCCTCCCGCAGTTTGGTCAAACTCATGTTAGTAGTTTCATAGTTGCACAGACAACTTGTCAAAGACTAAAATTGCATGAAGTTAGCAATACCTGTTCTACCATATACTTGCCATAAGCAGAGCTGATTTCATTCCACTTCTGTTTGGTTTCTGCCAAACACATGATTTGCCTCACTGTCCATTATGGGTGGAATTTCACATTTTTGTCATCACTGTAACTGGGTTTAACTAATGGATTGCATTCTATTCCTTCTACATCACTGCATTTGAAGTGTTTTCTGTGTCTGTGTGTGTTTGCAAACTGACTTTTCAAAGTAAGTGAAGTAGCTAATGGCCCATCAATTACCTTCTCCCCACAGATCTTTTTCAGTGGAAGAAGGAAGGATGACAGGGAACCTGGACACCAAGAGAGGCATGGGACAAAGGTGGACCTTTGAAAAGATCGGACCTAAGCACACAATATGAGAAGGAGCAGGATTGGGCCTCAATGACAGATGCACCTCATCACCCCAGGGGTATAAAGAAAGGCCTTGCATATCTCCTGGGGGTGTGGCGGTACCGCAGCTGATGCTCAGAATGGAAGAAGGAGAAATGAGCAAACCTCTCACAGTTGTTTTTAATATATACATTTAATATATACAGTGCCTAAAAATGTCTTCTCAGAAGTGCAACCAAATTCAATGGGACTTACTCCCAGATATGTAAATATAGGGTGGAAGTATTAAATAGGATGGCACCATTAAACCTTTAACAGTTTTATTAATATTTAAGAGTTTAATGTTATTTATTATAATAAAGCCTTAAGATTATTCATTCTTTTAACTGCCATAGACACATAGTGTCCAAAGTTCTTCTAACCACATGAGCCCTGTGACATAAGGAAATAACTGCAAATATTTCTTTCATTCCTTGAAACAAATGTGCAGCTAACACTGTGCTCAGAAACTTTCTCCATCTATAAAGAAGTATTGGATATTAATTATTCCAAACAAAGGAGGCATTACAATGACTTAGTTGCACAGTGACAGTCCTAAATGTGCCTACTGAGAAGTAAGACGCATTGCATTTATTTGAAAGTAGGTCTTGGTGTTTAATGTCAGGAGTAAGCCAGCAGTAAATCACACTATGCAAGTTGGAGTTAACTCTTTACTACCAAAAGCAGGATCTGCACAGGAGTGTCCGGCCTCATGAGCACATGAAGTAGCTGCTGAGACTGAAGGTCCCCACCTCCCCACAGCTGCCCAAGTCTCCTCCTCTCCAGGGTTAACATTATTATGTAATATTTGCAACTTTCGGGGGGGGGGGAATCTGGTGGAAACAAATGCCATTTACATTCAAATTATGTAAATCTGGCCCTGCCAACGAGTGAATGCACACACCGTGGCATGGATGCTTTAGACGAGATCCCTGCATTGCAGGGGGCTGGACTAGATGACCCCCAGGGCCCCTCCCAACTCTACAATTCTATGAAATGCCACACCCATTTCCATACCCATTAGAATTCTCCAACATCCCTAGTTCAGACATTATTATGTAGACAGCAGGAAGACGCAATTCTCAAAGTCATACTGAAACCCCAATATAATAGTGATACATGTCACTGTATGATACAGAATAATTTGGAGAGGGGAGAATTGGAAAACTTTCAGCCCCTGGCATTAACAATTTAGCTAAGTTGCTTTTTCCAGCTTGGTTAATTGTATTCACTATATTAAAGTACAGCAGCTGCAATTAATTAACACTTTAATTATAAATTCAGAGATATCATCTAGTTCCTTCTATGTGGTACAAATCAGTGTACACAACCATAACCAATAGCAACAGAATAAATCACTTATCTTTGTTCTCCTATGTACTTCTCATAGGTTGCATATAATTATCTACCTGGGGGAAAGGTAAATGCTAAGGCTGTACACGGCCTCCCACCGTCCCGTGGCCCCAATTCCTCTGAGGTTCCTGAGGTTCTCTTCAGAGACATAGAGAGCACACTTCCTTCAAATGTGGAGTTAGAGGCAAAGGCTAATGCAGATGCCAGTCCATCCATTAGCGAAAGTGTCTGGATCACTAATATGACATTATGTGTGGACCAGGGGGTGCAAGGGGTGGGGGGCACCGGGGCGCCAAATTCTGGGGGGCACCAAATGTATACCTATTGTATACCAGTCCATCTCGATCTGCGGCAGTGAAAAGCAATGTAGTGAAAGTCCCTGCCCCCCTCCTCCATCTCTCTGTGTAGTGGTTAAGAGCAGTGGACTTGTAATCTGGTGAATCGGATTTGCTTCCCCGCTCCTCCACATGCAGCTGCTGGGTGACCTTGGGTTAGTCACACTATCTTCCTGGCAGCAGACAACAGAACTGTGAGACAGGTGTAAAATACTCAAGCAAGAGTTTTATTTACAGTGGTGCCTCGCAAGACAAAATTAATTCGTTCCGCGAGTTTTTTCGTCTAGCGAATTTTTCGTCTTGCGAAGCACGTTGTCGGAAAAGTTTTGGAAAAGCTTCAAAAATCACCAAAAACCTCAAAAAAGGCTACCACACCGCGTTCTATGAGTTGCTCCTCGAAGTTAGTCGCAACTGTATTAACGGTGTTAAGAAAAAGGAAACAAACTTGCAAAAAACGCAAGACGTTTTCGTCTTGCAAAGCAAGCCCATAGGGAAATTTGTCTTGCGAAGCAGCTCAAAAACCGCAAAACCCTTTCGTCTAGCGAGTTTTTCGTCTTGCAAGGCATTCGTCTTGCGGGGCACCACTGTACAACCTTACAACCTTACAAAGACAAAACATGTGGGTGTTCTCTTTTGCAGGCAAATTCAAACTGCAACTTCTCATCCTTTTGTATTCATCACCAGCTGTACCTTATCAGCCTAGAAAACCACACCCAGAACTCACAGAAACAGTTCTTAAAGTTACAATCATCTTTTCTGTTTCTTTGAGAATGACTCCTAACACACACTTCTCTGAACTCTCTCAGCTTCACTCACGGGAAAGTAGATTGTTAGCTGCTTTAAGACTCCTTAGTGTCAAATATTTCCCAATAAGTCAGGATACAAAAGCATTTTTCCCCGCTGCATCATTGTTACAGGTGAGTGATTCCCCCCCCTAAAAAGGTCAACAACTTTAGCTCCCCCCCCTCCCCCAAAAAGTTCAATAAAAGTTAATTTGGGGGTGCTGGCTGGATCTTTGCACCCTGGTGCTGAAGATGTTATAGAGACTGAATGATGTAGACACAGTTGTGTGTTCAGACCCAGAGACCTCCCCCCTAAATAAATTCAGACATGACTCAAATTTTAGTTTTGTTTTTTGGCAGAATTTAGGCCACAACTGTATTGATTACAGAGAGTGAGTGGTTGCATAGGCTCTGGTTCAACTAGCTCCCCGCACCCTTGCAGGCATTGCTGACCCAGGGCACCAGCACAGGTCAGCCAAGGGTGAACACCTGAATAAGCGGAAAGCCGGGAATGGGCTAACTCCGCCACCCAAATGTTCCCCTGGACTCAGGCACGGGCACAACCCCTTCTCAGGAGTTGACCAAACCAGCTGAGTCCCTGTATTCCTTTAACAGAATACCCTTCATATAGGGATGGCGAGAGCGTTCTCCCATCCCTATCACCTGAACCAGTGCCTATCCGCAACCTTACAAGTTGTGATGATTTGCTACACGGCAGGTGAAACCCAAATGGCAACAGTCAATCAGCCAAGTGGGGAAATTCCAGCCATGCCCCTGTCCCAACGACAGTCGACACATGATGGCATAGTAAGGTCAATTGCAAAATGCCCTAAAAGTAGGGAGAGGTGGGCAGGTATTCTGAATGCACGAGCCAAAAGAGGAAGCTCTGCACCCCATTGGCCAGATTGAACCCAACATTGAGGGAACCTACCAATCGGGTGTTGTGGTTAACCAATCAACCCACCCACAACACAGGGAGTCAGTCTCCAGGTCTCACTGCAACACGTGCCCTCTTTTAGGGAGGACACAATTAATTAAAGAATGTGGCCTGCAGTTCGTCAACTTTGCACTTATTAATCATACCACCCAGCAATGAAGTGTTGCATTATAGTGTAACATGTAATATGTGACATGTGTAAGGTGGGGGTGGGGAGAGAGGCTTGGCCATACACAATATACACCGTCTGGGAAAATGGGTTACTATGGAACTCCAGATGAAAGATCTGCACATCTGTCTATTAGAACAAGAATTCTCAAAATACTATTTAAATACTATTTAAAATAGTAATGCAATAATATTCAATTGGCTTTTTCTGTCAAAATGCAAAGTGAAGTGTCTGCTTTTATATTCTGAGAACTGCATCACCATATTGCAAAATCGGGTGGGCAGCTAAATTCTTATTTCCACATTAGTCCAAGAGGTATAGACTTTGTCCACATCCTGAGGCAAGGCCCTTCCAAGGTGAGGCATCCCTGCCACGGGTGCCATCTGCCCCAAATATAACCTCTGCCTTCCACCAAGCTCTTAGGAGATATTCTGAGGTGTTTTGCTTTTTTAGCCCACTGCAATCTAAGCAAGAGAGCCCATCTCCAAAATGATGTGATTGGAGAGTGGGGGGAAACAGAAAGTGGTGGCGGTTTTAGTTTCACAATGAAAATTAGCAGGATGACTGAAACGTCTATTTCCCAAATACTGCTTCAGATTTGGGGTCCCAGGCAAGCCCCCCCTCAAAGCAATCCCAAGCGAATGGGCCCCCAAATAGAGCCCTAACAGGGCTGAAGCAGGTCCTGAGGTGAATCCGGGCAGGGGGGCCTCACAGCCATAGTACAGACCAGGACATTTTGTTTCAGAATTCATGAAGATCAAAATCCTCAAAATTCCTCCTCCAGATACGTTTGGATGACATTGATTATCTGGGTCCATTTCAGATGGGTTTTCATCCTGGTTCTGGCACTAAAATGGCGGTGGTTGTTTAGATTTTTATTCACCCGAGACCTGTTAGTTCCTAAGCTTTTATTAATCAAGCGTTTATAGTTTGGTGCTGCTCCTATTTCATTATTATATGATTGATTGTTGTTTCACTATCTAAAATTTATCTTAGTTGCTCTGAGTCACTTTGCCTGAGGAGTGGATATTAAATTCCCCAAACAAATGACTGAATATAATAACCTATGTGCCTGGAAGCAAAGCAAACATTCCTGGTAACATCTGCGGCTTTTTTAGAAAAAAAGTATGGTCACAGTCAATGAAATGTAATACAATTCTGAATAATTCTGATTGTGAGACAGAATATTCCACAGAACCTCTTGAGTGATTGATGGGGAAGTAAGATATTTTCATTTCAAAGACTGCTAGTCAGAACTTTTTTCAAAAAAAAATTTTTTTAAGAATAATTGTGCACACAGAAAACTAGCAAGTCAGGGAGAAGGGACCAATTTTCCCTTTGCCCTGGCATGTGTAAGAAGGTAAGAAGGGTGGGAGGGAAGGAGGGAGGGAGGGATTGTGTGTTTGTGTGTGTGTGTGTATATATATGTGTGTCTGTGTCTGTGTGTGGGAGAGAGAGAGAGAGAGAGAATTAATTCAATAATATGATTCCCCATCTGCAGTCTGAAACTATTGATTCTAGGCACAGGTTTACCACTGCAAGTAAGGCTTTAGTCAACACCTGCAAGAATATGTTTAAGGCATTTCTTCATAAATACAGTGCAGTTCCAGCATATTGCTGCATCTTTGCTATAGACAGCCCTGCAGCACAGCATAAATCAATATTTAGAGTCCTCTGAAATATATGCATTTTGATGGATTTTTAAAAGTCAAGAACTTTAATGAGGCATTCAGGAAGTACAAAAGCTAGTAGGAAACCACATTCCATTCACAAATTAGTCCAGGAGCTGCAAATAAGAGAAATTCATATTGGAATTCAGAAAAGCTGAGTTTCTTAAGCATACTTAGTTACAAAAGGACTGTAAGCCACATTTTTAATGGCAAAATGGGTTTCCCTTATGCAGGTTGTACTGATTATGTTGGTAACTTTGTGGCATTACAGCTACATATTTTTTTGTTAAGGGTTGTGGAATAATTCAGCAAAATGATCATAGGCAATCATGTAATTTATGTTCCACCAAATACAAAAATCTAATAAATGGAAAAGTATCCACATAAATTTTAAATAGGAATATAATTGCACCACATGTTAACCAGATATTGCTCAGTTGGTAAAACTGCTCTTGAAAGGTTTTCGTAAAAAATAAATAAAGAGGTTTTGTTTATCTGCTTTTTTACAGTGACATGGAACTTCAAACAAATATTGAATCAATGCAATCTTTGCATGCATCTCTATTGATCACATTAATACTGTGTCATGGACAGGATCTAATAACAGAAAAGTGTTTGGGAGTGAACGGCAATATATGGATTTCTCATTTAGATTATTCTCAATAGGACAAAGACAAAGCAATTCAGTTTCTGATTCCAGCTGAATTAGAAAACAGCTATTACTTTCAAGATGCTTTGTAGCTGCACATTTGAAAAGCCGTAACAGTAAGACAGGTCTATACTCTTACTTTCTAAATAGATTTGTAATAATGAAGCCTTTGAAGTTGCTGGCTGAGTTGCTCCAATAGGATGAAGTTTTCATGTATTTTCAATTAGCAGAGGGAAGACAGTTAAGTTATTTAAAGAATTTGTATGTTGCCTTTTAGGGGAACCTCAGGCCTAGGGGCTGAATGTTATCCAACTTCCTCCAAGATTGTCCATGAGGATGCACGGCCCTAGCATTGAAAATAGTTCTCCATCTCAGGTTTAGGGCATAGCTCTCACAAACTGAGAGGATATTTATTAAGAACGAGGGATCAAAGTATAAGAACACAGCATAGTAAGGAAGCTCATAGGCAGTCTGGAACAAATGAGTCCTCAAGGCACACTCAAAGGTCTGCACTGAAATGGCCAGGTGTAGTTTCATAGGAAGGGAGTACCATAACTCTGGGGCAACCACTGAGAAGGCTGTTCCATTGAGCGTCCATCAAGGCTGCGAATAGCGGCACTCTTGCGCCGTCCAGTCCGCTTCCACTACGCCCATCTGCCCATCTACAGCAGAGTATCTTAAGCAGAGGTGTGCCTGTGTGGAAGGAATCTCAGGCACGCAGTAAAACTCTCGTACAACAGCTTCTTCTATTCTATGAAGCTTTATTGTACAGCAGCAAAACAACAAATCAGCCAGGAGAGAGCGAAGACATGATGCTTCTCCTGTCGCAGCCAAAACAGAAAGTAAAAGCGTTCACATAACAAAGTACAATACCTGTATGCGAACCCCCCCCCCCCGTGGCAGGACGTCATTCCCATTGAGCTGTTAACACTGTAAGCTCTGGGTATCCTCACAAAGGCCCTGTCCCTTCTGCTTGTCAACCTAATTGACCTTACTGGCAAGTGCTCAAGAAGGACCTCTATAGATGATCTTCATAAACAGGAATATTTATAAATGCCAAGGTGGTCCTTTAGATAACCTAGGCCCAAAACATTTAGCCAAAGGTTAATAGCAGCTCCTTAAATTGTGCCTGGAAATGCACTGCTACCCAGTGCAGTTGGAACAAAATGGGTGTGATTCATTCAAACCTGCTGCCCCCCACGGACATTCAGGCACGTGTATTTTGCATCAGTCGGAATTTGTGAACGATCTGTAAAGGCAGCCCCATACAGAGTGCATTAGGATAGTCAACTTTGGCCAAGACAAGGGCTGTTGAAGACTGCTGGCATACCAACCCAGGAATGGATAGCATCAAATCCAAGCTGCAAACTTTGCTTATCATGGGGTGCACAACTTTAATCATGACTGGCATCTCTGCCCCCATCAGTCACATGTTCCCCCTACCCCTGAAATGTTAAGCTACAAAGTCATCCTGGTTCTTTATACTGTGTAGTCTTAAGAGAGAAAGAATAATCTAGTCACCTTCCCAACCCACACTTGCTTGTCTTAACTTATTGTGCTTGTTTGCCCCCACCCATCCCAAACACAACTCCAGGCACCTCCCTGGGATTTGTAGGTAAAAAGAAGAGATGTTGACCTCATCTGCATACTGATGACAATGCTGTCCAAACCTCTGGATGCTTTCACATAGATATTAAAGAGCATGGCAGACAAGCTAGAAGTCCGAGGCCAAAGGCTGATGATTCAAACAGAAACTAGCTCCGTCTTCTGGGTTATTCACAACAATAACTTTGACAGTTTGGATCTTGTAAAAGAAGTAAGAGGTCACTTTGCCTTGGGGAAATCCTCATCTAGGCTTTGTTGTTGTCATCCATCTGTCTCGGGAGACAATGGAGGAGGAGTGCACATTCAGGGGAGAAGTCACTGTTGCAGAGTTAGAGTACCTGCTGTGGCTGTAGAGAGCAATATGGGAGAGACATGTTTTGTTGCAGCTGAAGGTGTTTGGTTGTGCTGCTACAGGTACATTCACCCTGGCATTTCTTCTCTCTGCTCTCTTCCTAGCAGTCATTCCTCCTCTGATCACAGCTGTGGATGCACGACCTGACTCTCTGTCTTCAGGTGCTGTGGTCATCTGCAAGGGATTCCTACACAAAAGTGCTATAAAAGTGCTATAAAAGTACTTGCTCATTTATGTCCTGCAATACTAATATTACCTATTAGTATTGCAGGACATAAATGAGCAAGTACTTTTATAGCACTTTTACTAATACTTACACTATTTCATATCTTAGGACTGTTACCTTACACTTTTACCCCAACCACTCAACTCTCAATAAACATAGCCCTTGCCATTCCAACCTGATTAATAACGGTCTTAATTGGCCTACGAAATCAACCAACTGCTTCACTAGGCCACCTTCTCCCAGAAGGTACGCCAACACTATTGATTCCTATACTAGTAATAATCGAAACAGCTAGCTTACTTATTTGTCCAATTGCACTAGGCGTATGCCTAACAGCCAACCTAACAGCCAGACATTTATTAATTCAACTCACCTCAACAGCAGTACTAGCCCTTATAAACACTATAACTTTAACTGCATCAACAGCTCTCATTACACTAATCCTATTAACCTGCTTAGAGATAGCTGTTGCCTTAATTCAAGCATATGTCTTCATGTTACTTCTAACCCTTTACCTACAAGAAAATATCTAATGACTCACCAAGCACAGCCCTTTCACATAGTTGATCCTAGCCCATGACCTCTAACAGGAGCTATCGCAGCCCTCTTATTAACATCAAGCCTTGCAGCATGATTAAACTTCAATAATACAAATCTAATATATCTTGGCTTAATTATTATACTTTTAACAATACAACAATGATGATGAGACATTATCCGCGAAGGCACATATCAAGGGCACCACACAATGCCAGTACAGAAAGGCCTACGATACGGCATAATTCTATTTATTACCTCAGAAGTATTATTTTTTGCCAGATTTTTCTGAGCCTTCTACCACTCAAGTCTAGCCCCTACCCCTGAACTTGGAGGTCAATGACCACCGACAGGAATCCACCCCTTAAACGCCTTTGAAGTCCCATTACTAAACACAGCTGTCTTACTGGCCTCTGGAGTAGCAGTAACATGGGCCCACCATGCCCTAAGGGAAGGAAAACGAACTGATGCTATTCGAACTGATCTAGATCAAGGGAAGTAATAGTGCCACTTTATTTTGCTCTGGTCAGACCTCACCTGGAGTACTGTGTCCAGTTCTGGGCACCACAATTCAAGAAGGACACTGACAAACTGGAACGTGTCCAGAGGAGGGCAACCAAAATGGTCAAAGGCCTGGGAACGATGCCTTATGAGGAACGGCTAAGGGAGCTGGGCATGTTTAGCCTGGAGAAGAGGAGGTTAAGGGGTGATATGATAGCCATGTTCAAATATATAAAAGGATGTCACATAGAGGAGGGAGAAAGGTTGTTTTCTGCTGCTCCAGAGAAGCGGACACGGAGCAATGGATCCAAACTACAAGAAAGAAGATTCCACCTAAACATTAGGAAGAACTTCCTGACAGTAAGAGCTGTTCGACAGTGGAATTTGCTGCCAAGGAGTGTGGTGGAGTCTCCTACTTTGGAGGTCTTTAAGCAGAGGCTTGACAACCATATGTCAGGAGTGCTCTGATGGTGTTTCCTGCTTGGCAGGGGGTTGGACTCAATGGCCCTTGTGGTCTCTTCCAACTCTATGATTCTATGATTCTAAGCACTATAGGATCAGCAAAAACTATTGGATGACTGTAAGCATGGGATCATGATGATGGGGATTATGATATACTGATATGGAGGACATAGGCAAGGAGCACAAAAGAGTTCTTAAAACGAATGGTTTAATTGGTAACAAGATGTGTGTTTTTTCTGGTTGTTAAGAGCAATTGTGTCCATTCTCTCCAACAGGGAATTCCCGCTTACATGATCCATAATTAACTAATGCTGGAGAAAATGTTTGTTTCTGACATCAGGGTATCAAGCGTTCTAATTGTGTATGCAGCCTTAGAGGGTCTGGCATGACACACTAGGATTTCACTTGTCTATCTAACACACATTCTAAATTAAAGAGACTTTTGAATAAAAATATTTGCAGGTTCTCTTGAAACACACTTTACACCTTTGACAAGGTCTCTCTCTCTCTCTGTTAAATAAAACATTAAAGCTTAATGTGGTGCAACAATTGCATGCGAATATTCCATTGAGCATTTCATCATGTGCTCGAAAGCTGTAGAAAATGCAGTATTGATTTTGAACAATGTGTTTCATTTGGTTATTACTTTAAGCTTGCCAATATAAGGGATTGTATCCAGAGATGTGTTTTACTATCTGAAAGTAATTTAACTAGTGACAAAAAAGAACAAATAAAAATGAGAATGACTCACTTCCCTCCCCACATCCTTCAGCACTTTCAGTGACTTGGAGTTTGTATTCTTGGAAAGTCTCTGATAGGGAGATGGTTGCGCTCCTGAAGTTTGGGTAATGTAACTCTTTGTGCTTTCTATTTCATTGCTGCCCCTTCTGACATGGCATGAGCCCATCTGTCTGCCCTATGCAATGAGCTGTCCAGGCTACCAGCTCTTCTCAGGCGAGTATCAAGGGGTGTTTGTGGCATGTTCCTTATTCCCAGAAGCCATGTGTTCAACCTGAAACCCACATATCACCTAACAGAGTTTGAAGGTCTGCAGCCTCTTCCCACATTCTGTCTGGAGACTGGGACAGAACACAGACTCCATGATTTTACCAGTAACTGGCTTAACTCCCCCCTCCCCATTTGCATGGCTTTTATCATTTAAAAAAGAGTTCCGGAGAGTGCAAAAGCTTGCACACTATTCTGTGATATGCTGAGTTGCCTGAAAAAGGCATTGCCCAACTGTTAATTTTGGATTGTTTCTTATGGGCCAACAAACTGCAGAGCCCAGAATTCAATAATGCTTATGGCACATTTTAGTTTGAAAGGTCTTAATCAGTGGATATGATGGGTGAAATTTTTTAGCTTTTGAGCAAGAGGCTGACTGTAACAAGTTGTCTTTGGCCTACATCATAGGATAGTTTACACATTATTATAAACAGTGCTTTTTTACTTTAAAAAAAATGTTTACGGGTACCTCATTTTCCTACTCGTATTGAAATACTGCCCAATGAGGCCAAACTTAGATTCACAAATTGTTTAGGGGTATGTGTACCCCTGCGTCCCCCCAGAAAAAAAGCACTGATTATAAACTTGATGACAAATCGGAATAAAGACAGCATTGTGTTTGAGGGGATACAAAAGTCTGGTCTATGATGCTTCATTCACGAATTCAGGTGTACACAATAATGCAGGCTTCTAATGACCATGAAAGTGGAACTGACTCCAATCATTCATGAAATGGAGGTGCAATGTGTGACTGAGTCTGTGTGCACAGGATACTTTTAAAGCACATTCAGATGGCAATCTTTCCCCCAAAGAATTCTGGGCTCTGTAGTTTGCTAACGGTAGCTGGGAATTATAACTCTGTGTGGGATAAACTACAGTGCCCACAATTCTTTGAATGTGCTTTAGAAGCACAGTGTGCTCTCAGCCTGAAAGAAGGAGCACACTCTTCCATATTATTCATTTGCACAAGTTCTTTACACGTTTCCCCCCCTGAAATGTTAAGCTACAAAGTCATCCTGATTTTTTATACTGTGAAGTCTTAAGAGAGAAAGAATAATTTATGTTATTTAAAATTGCTGGAAAAAATGCTGATTGGCAAGAGTTACTTTCTACAGTTTCAGCTTCTTCTTCATAATTTTAAAATCCTGTCCATCATAGCTACTGAAGACAGTACAATCTCATGAATTACCTTTCACTTAAAGTGTCCTTTTGAGGTCCCATCCATAGCTGTTATTCACACACTCACGCACAATTCAGCATTTCAGGATGGGAATGTCACCTACCAATCATACAGTTCTGTCTATTCTATAGATGTTGGGTGTGAGATCTCAGGCCATCAAAGAAATGATTGGCTAATGTGTACCTGGCTTTCAAGCTGGGTACTGAGAACATAATTCCTAGCTTTTTTCAGGGGTATGGTGACATTCTTAGTTAGTAAATATTCTCTGTCTCTTTTAAGGCTGACAATTCTTGAAAATGATTACCAGTTCGGGGGCTGGGTGGGAGAGACTCTCTTCCCCACTTTCCTTTAGGGTTTATGGGTTGTAAATGTCCAGATATTTTTCAACTGGAATAGTAGACCATCTTGGCTGTGAGTCATTCATTCATTCATCATTTTATTTGTATGCCACTTTTCCATAGTTAAAACAATGCTCAAGGTGTCTTACAACATGACAAGATTTACATAATTATCAACATAACAAAAGTCATAAACCATAAATAAAACACATCAAAAAGTACACAACCAAATGGAAAACAATTTCCACATAAATCATAAAATCTAAAACTAAGAATACATCATTAATATCAAACACAATTTAAAGTGACATAGATAAAAAACTAAAGCATTTTAAGAAACAAAGCAAAAACGGAGCCCTCCCTGCGCAGCAGGAACATTCCTTTCTGGAGCCTGTCAGGCCCTAAGCAAGGAGAGAAGCCGGTCAGGGCCAAGGGTGCTGCATGGTGCAATAGTTAGTGTGCTGGACAGGGAGACCAGGGTTCAAATCTCCTCTCAGCCTAACCTACCTGACAGGTTGTTCTGGGGATTAAATGAGGAGGGGTGAACCATCTAAGCCACCTTGAGGTCCTTAAAGAAAACAGTGGGATATAAATGCAATAAATAACTAACACAAATAAACAGTAACTTGGGCTGGGGTGTTGTTTCGGGGGTTTTATTGGGGGAGTTGTTGCTGTTGGTTTTATCACTTCTTGTGATTTATGTGGAAATTGTTCAGTTTGGTTGTGTATTTCTTGATATTTTGTTTATTGTTCGTTACTACTTTTGTTATGTTACAGTTATGTTTTATTTCATGCTTGTAATCTGCCGTGAGCATGGGTTGAACTGGGGAATGTGGCATACAAATAAATGTATGTATGCAGCAAATAAAAGAATCTGATAACACTTGCAATAAAGTAATAAAATCCTTACTTTGATGCCACAACAGCAGCAAGAATTCTCATCGCAAAGTATTGGAAGACACAAGATCTACCCACCTTGGAAGAATGGCAGATGATGGTGATGGACTATATGGAACTGGCAGAAATGACTGGCAGAATCCGATACCAGGGAGAAGAGTCGGTGGAAGAAGATTGGAAAAAGTTCAAAGATTATCTACAGAAATACTGTAAAATTAATGAATGTTAGAATGATGTTGGATAGAAACTAAGTGGTCTTTTGCTGTAATGCTATAAGGGAATATGAGAAAATGGTTATTAACAGGTAAAAATGTAATGTTATAATATTTAAAAATTGAAGATTAAGATGAATGAAGAGCGGAGGGATTTGCTGAATTAACAATTTGAACTGGAATACAGAAAAGGAAGGCGTGAGGAGGTCCGGGAAATAAGCAAATGAAAAATATGTGATTGAAAGACTGAATTGTTTTTTAACTGTTTTTATTTTGTATTTTGTATTTTTTCTTTTTATTTTTGTAATTTCTTGAAAATCTTAATAAATATCTTATTAAAAAAAATTCCTTACTTTGAAGAACTTTATTATTGATTTTCTTCCCCCTGTTCGTTTCAGCTGATTTTTCCGCCCCTGGAGCTAATGGAAATCTTGGGAGACAAACAAACATGCACTGCAATTATATTTAAACTAAAATGACTACCTGTGCTTCACTCCCTGGTTAGGGCCACTCCCTGGACTAACCAGTCCACTGTCTTCAGCTAGCCCTACAAAGCCAAGATGGGCAAGGGTCAAAGGGGGCATGTGGCCAGACACACTTCTCCAAGCAGCTTGTCCCTATCCTCAGCCATATCGAAAGCAACACGATGGCCAGAAACAATAACAGTATAGAAAACTTTATGAAATAATGCAAAACATCAAAACTATCAAACTGAAGTCTCTGAAAGTCCTTGAATAAGTCACGGTTCCAGACTTTACCCAGCAGAGATCAAGCTTGTAAAGCTTTGTATAATCAGCAAATGTCCAATTCTGATGTCCAACTCTGAACTGCTGAACACTGTTTCCGGATAGCAACTACTGTTTCGTTCAGTTCTTCATCAGCCAATTAATTCAACAAACACTCGTAAGTAGAAAGATGTGTAATTTCTTCATTAACCAATCTTTTTCCCAAATTGATATAATGTACATGAGAATGAAAAATACTCTGGAACAGTGCTCATGTGATTATGTAGTCATGGAAAGTGATCTAGTACAGGAGTTGGATAAAGTTCCATAGGAAGGGGAACATCAAACCCCCAATAACCATATGTTGTATAGGTACTCTCTTACCAAGGAACAACAGAATAATATTGTTGCTTAACAACAAGGCAGCTTATTAGCATAAGAATTGTTGGTTCACATCTGTTGAATACAAATGAACACTAATTGGATACTTCTCAGGTCCCGCTTGGCTATGCAACAGTCCCTATGATAAGTATTTCTCCTCCTCTTCCTCCTCCCCCTCCTTCTAAAACCTTGTACATGAAACCTTGAACATCTGCTAATCACAATTTGGGGGGTGATGTCCTTCTAATAGATGACATGACAGAGCACACCAAAGTACAAATGTCCAAACTAGACTGCTCTCTCTCTCTCTCTCCCCTCCCAATGTGGTTTCTGAGTAACACTTCAGTCCTAACAAAGAGTGGTGTCCTGAAGGAAGCTAGAGATCAGGGTTTCAATCTTCTGTCATATTGGATCACCAGTGCTGTTCATGATTTCTCCTTAGGCTACGTTACACAATCAACAATTTGCATGCCAAGGCCCCATGATCCTCTCACTCCCAATGTGATAAATAACAAGACAAGACACTAGTTGTAATGGAAGATTGGGTCAAAATTAGGCCACAACTTTATTGCTTGGCTTAGGCGTTGGGCACACCATTTTAACTCCAGCCCGTCTGCTAGGAGTGTATCATAGGGTCGATCCGTGACCTAAATCAAATAGGGGTATCCCCCAGGAGGTCCCTGATTGAAAGGTGCTAGGGCCCTAGCCCCCACCTGGGCATCTGGACAGAAGCAACTCCTCACAGATCCCTTCAACAGGATACCCTTTCCCAGGAAGTGGGAGGCAGAGGCTACAACTTCTCCTCTGTCCAAAACTAAGGTATAGCCAATGCTTAACTCTGCAAAGTTGTGACAAGTGCTATAAGGTAGGTGAAAACCACATGGCCAGAGCCAACTTGCTGAGTGGAAAAACCCCTGCCCAGCCCTGAATGTGTCAGCCAATCAACTCCATGGCAAGGTCTTAGCATAAAAGCAGAACTTTGAATGAAGGGAGGGAGGGTTTCAGATACAAACAGGTAAACCGACAGTTTGGGGGCACAGTGAGATGTGCTATTTATTCCCCTGGCGCAGACCCAAGTGATGCCTGCTGGCACGGTTGGCCCTTCCTCTGAGGAGGCTCTGTGCCTCAGCCTGCCTGTGATTGGCCAATTTATAGGCAGGCTATGATCCAGCCAGCAGGTGAAGTAGTGCTGTGCACTGACCAGGCCCCCACACCCAGTGGCTGTGGGAATGTGACAGGGGACATATCCAGACCACAATCCAGTGGACTTGGCAAAATGTTTCCTGGACTGCACCACTTCAGACCTCAAGTGGGAGGTTATGTGTTTGAACATTTCCCCACAAAAACACACAGCTAGTGAAATGCAACTAGTTTCAACCCTTCCGCTTGGTGTGTTGTTGTTTTTCCTGGCTTAATCTATCTGAAATTAATCATGAGTTACGATATTATCACTGACCGCTTTCAAATAATTTATTAACTTGCTTGGCAGGTTTAAGGAAGATTGACATGTGCATTTTCCCTCAAATGCAGTTTTTAGCTGCTGCAAGCCTCTTTGAAAACTGGGGAAATTTGGAACAGCAGGTTGCAACATGGCATGGGGCTTTGCTGTTTGGGGAGAAGAGTGACTAGTGGGGTGCCACAGGGTTCTGTCTTGGGCCCGGTCTTATTCAACATCTTTATCAACGACTTGGATGATGGACTCAAGGGCATCCTGATCAAATTTGCAGATGACACCAAACTGGGAGGGGTGGCTAACACCCCAGAGGACAGGATCACACTTCAAAACGACCGTGACAGATTAGAGAACTGGGCCAAAACAAACAGGATGAATTTTAACAGGGAGAAATGTAAAGTATTGCACTTGGGCAAAAAAAAATGAGAGGCACAAATACAAGATGGGGGACACCTGGCTTGAGAGCAGTACATGTGAAAAGGATCTAGGAGTCTTGGTTGACCACAAACTTGACATGAGTCAACAGTGTGACGCGGCAGCTAAAAAAGCCAATGCAATTCTGGGCTGCATCAATAGGAGTATAGCATCTAGATCAAGGGAAGTAATAGTGCCACTGTATTCTGCTCTGGTCAGACCTCACCTGGAGTACTGTGTCCAGTTCTGGGCACCACAGTTCAAGAAGGACACAGACAAACTGGAACGTGTCCAGAGGAGGGCAACCAAAATGGTCAAAGGCCTGGAAACGATGCCTTATGAGGAACGGCTAAGGGAGCTGGGCATGTTTAGCCTGGAGAAGAGGAGGTTAAGGGGTGATATGATAGCCATGTTCAAATATATAAAAGGATGTCACATAGAGGAGGGAGAAAGGTTGTTTTCTGCTGCTCCAGAGAAGCAGACATGGAGCAATGGATCCAAACTACAAGAAAGAAGATTCCACCTAAACATTAGGAAGAACTTCCTGGCAGTAAGAGCTGTTCGACAGTGGAATTTGCTGCCAAGGAGTGTGGTGGAGTCTCCTACTTTGGAGGTCTTTAAGCAGAGGCTTGACAACCATATGTCAGGAGTGCTCTGATGGTGTTTCCTGCTTGGCAGAGGGTTGGACTCGATGGCCCTTGTGGTCTCTTCCAACTCTATGATTCTATGAGAAGGGGAAACCACAGGACAATGGGCATCTAAAAATTAACAACAACAACAACAAGAAGAAGAAGAAGCCCTCATCTAGGAATGGGGGAGAAACCGTTTCAATTTGTACTACCTGAAGCAATACAAGAACACTTCAAACTCTACAGTTCTATGATTCTATGACAAATATTGAAATGGGAGAATATTCAGTGCATTTCTGCTCATTGCTAAAGCTGTTCCATTATTTTGCTTTTCTGTGGCTAAAAGAATTGCCTGTTGAGAAATGTGTCCACCTTGCATTGTGCAGTGAGCATTTAAAAAGCAGCAAAGTGCTCTCTGAAAATAAATGGTTTGCCTCTCTTGCATCTCTTATTCTGCATGAGTTATTTCCCCATTCTACCAACAATATTCATGAATAAGTACCGAACATTTACTAATGAAATAGTTAATGACAACAATTTTAATATAGAGTAGAGTGGGTAAAAAAAAAAAATGCATGCAGGGCAGCATGTTACAAGTGGTGTTTACTGTACTGGAATCATTTCCATATTGACAGATAGGAGCAATTTATAAAAACCAGGGAAAGTGTTTTCCTGTATAGCAACTGGACAATCAAAATGCTAAGCTGAGAATTAAATGGGGGAAACAAGTCCCCCCTCCCAAAAAAAGCATGCAACTTCCAGTACTATGAAAGAGAATGACATTGGCCTTCCTTCCAACAAAAGAAGCAAACCACCGTTCTATCCTTAAGGTCACCCACAAAAATAGTCTTTTATTTAACCATGAAAATTTTATCACAGAGGGTTCCAAATACAATTTACAATTAAAGACTTCTACTTTCATCACTCTACTGGGTTCTTATACATTTGTGAATGAGTCACTACAGATTAATCAACACAAAATATTTATATCATACCAACATGGCTTTAAGACAGTCCCTTAGAAATGAGCCTGAAAAGTGAGCCATGACTAAGGTTGGAAGGATCTGTCACTTTCATTTCTTTCCATTTCTTAGTTTTCCAATCTTAACTTTAGTTGTCCACATTTCTGCAGAGATTATTAGTTATATATATATATAATTTTATTGAAATTTTCCAGCATACAATAAAATAAAACCCAAACTAATCTAAATAGAAATAAGGAAAAGAGGAGACAAAATAGGGAGGGAGGGAGGGAGGGAGGGAGGAAGGAAGGAAGGAGTCTGTTCAGCATCTTCAGTTTTTGTAGCTGAGTCAGTCAGGGCCCTGCCCTCCCACGCCAGGTAGGAAAAGGTGTGCCATGCAGGGGACATGTTGTCTTCCAGGACTCACAGTAAAGAATCAGCAGGTAGCTCAAAATGTTGTACATGTTGCAGTCATGGAAAAACTGTGTGTGCTGCTGGGAACGCAAGAGTCCAAGGATTCTGTGGGAATTGGCTGCACCTTTAGGGCACATCATAATAAGCGCCCCTATCTCAGTATAGCCCCTGCAAAGAATGAATTCATCCAGAAGTATCTTTAATCAGCATTTTCCCCATTTGTTTTCCTCACCCATACCTTACTTTGTTTGTCTATTTCTCCCCTTATTCTTTTCCTTACAATTAGATGTTAATGCTTTTTCATTGGGTTTTTCTTTATAATTATATTTATTGTGTGTGTGTGTGTGTGTGTGTGTGTGTGTGTTCAGTATTGTCAATTATATATTTTCACTATTTTTTCTTTTGTATACCTGCAATGTCTATAAAGTGTATTTTTCTAATTTTCGTTTTCTTTTTAATTTTTTTTAAAGAAAGGTTAAAAACAAAGAATTCTCATGAAAATTCATCAGCATTTTAGTGTGAATTTATCCTAACAAACACATCTTTGTAGGCAATTTTGACTAATGTACACATTTTTCCAAACCATTTCCTCTAATATAATGAATTTTTGTATATTGTTTCCACTAATATGTGCAATTTGGCCTTGGAGTTCAAAACGAAGCAGGGCAAAGGCTAATACAGTTCTGCCAAGAGAACAAGCTGGTCATCACAAACACGCTTTTCCAACAACACAAGAGACGACTCTACACATGGACATCACCAGATGGGCAGCATCGAAATCAGATTGATTATATTCTCTGCAGCCAAAGATGGAGAAGCTCAATACAGTCAGCAAAAACAAGACCTGGAGTTGACTGTGGCTCAGATCATCAGCTTCTTATAGTAGAATTCCAGCTTAAACTGAAGAAAGTAGGAAAAACCATTGGGCCAGTAAAATACGATCTAAATCAAATCCCTTATGAATACACAGTGGAAGTGAGGAACAGGTTTAGGGATTTAGATTTGGTGGTCAGAGTGCCTGAGGAACATTATACAGGAGGCAGCAACGAAAACCATCCCAATGAAAAGGAAATGCAAGAAAGCAAAGTGGCTGTCCAAGGAGGCCTTACAAATAGTGGGGGAGAGAAGGCAAGCAAAATGTGAGGGAGATAGTGAAAGATACAGGAAATTGAATGCAGTTTTCCAAAGAAACGAGCAATGCAAACAAATAGAGGAAAACAATAGAATGGGAAAAACCAGAGATCCGTTCAAGAAAATTGGAGATATGAAAGGAGCATTTTGTACAAAGATAAAGGACAAAAGTCGTAAGGACCTAACAGAAGCATAAGACATCAAGAAGAGGTGGCAAGAATACACAGATGAATTATACCAGAAAGATATGGATGTATCGTACACCCCAGGTAGTGTGGATGCTGACCTTGAGCCAGACATCCTGGTGAGTGAAGTCAAATGGGCCTTAGAAAACATTGCTAATAACAAGGCCAGTGGATGATATTCCGCTGAACTATTTAAAATTTTAAAAGATGATGCTGTTAAGGTGCTACACTCAATATGCCAGCAAGTTTGGAAAACTCAGCAGTGGCCAGAGGATTGGAGAAGATCAGTCTACATCCCAATCCCAAAGAAGGGCAGTGCCAAAGAATGCTCCAACTACTGCACAATTTCACTCATTTCACACGCTAGCAAGGTTATGCTTAAAATTCTACAAGGAAGGCTCAAGCAGTATGTGGACCGCGAACTCCCAGAAGTGCAAGCTGGATTTCGAAGGGGCAGAGGAACCAGAGACCAAATTGCAAACATGCGATGGATTATAGAGAAAGCTAGAGAGTTCCAGAAAGACATCTACTTCTGCTTCATTGACTATGCAAAGCCTTTGACTGTGTCGACCAAAGCAAACTATGGCAAGTTCTTAAAGAAATGGGAGTGCCTGATCACCTCATCTGTCTCCTGAGAAATCTCTATGTGGGACAAGAAGCTACAGTTAGAACTGGATATGGAACAACTGATTGGTTCAAAAATGGGAAAGGAGTACGACAAGGCTGTATATTGTCTCCCTGCTTATTTCACTTATATGCAGAATTCATCATGCGAAAGGCTGGACTAGATGAATCCCAAGCCGGAATTAAGATTGCCGGAAGAAATATCAACAACCTCAGATATACAGATGACACAACATTGATGGCAGAAAGTGAGGAGGAATTAATGAACCTTTTAATGAGGGTGAAAGTGGAGAGCGCAAAATATGGTCTGAAGCTCAACATCAAAAAAAGTAAGATCATGGCCACTGGTCCCATCACCTCCTGGCAAATAGAAGGGGAAGAAATGGAGGCAGTGAGAGATTTTACTTTCCTGGGCTCCATGATCACTGCAGATGGTGACAGCAGTGACAAAATTAAAAGACGCCTGCTCCTTGGGAGGAAGGCGATGGCAAACCTAGACAACATCTTTAAAAGCAGAGACATCACCTTGCCAACAAAGGTCTGTATAGATAAAGCTATGTTTTTCCCAGTAGTGATGTATGGAAGTGAGAGCTGGACCATAAAGAAGGCTGATGCTTTTGAATTCTGGTGCTGGAGGAGACTCTTGAGAGTCTCATGGACTGCAAAAAGATCAAACCTATCCATTCTGAAGGAAATCAGCCCTGAGTGCTCACTGGAAGGACAGATCCTGAAGCTGAGGCTCCAATACTTTGGCCACCTCATGAGAAGAGAAGACTCCCTGGAAAAGACCCTGATGTTGGGAAAGATGGAGGGCACAAGGAGAAGGGGACGACAGAGGACGAGATGGTTGGACAGTGTTCTCGAAGCTACGAGCATGAGTTTGACCAAACTGCGGGAGGCAATGGAAGACAGAGTGCCTGGCATGCTCTAGTCCATGGGGTCACATAGAGTCGGACACGACTAAACGACTAAACAACAACAACCAATATGTGCAATGTTCTATAAATATGGGTTGACTTGAGAACTGGATTACAAACTTTGGGTAAATGGGAACTGCAAAGGATGGTTTTGTTTCAGCTTTCATATTGTTCCAGAAAGAGCAATTTTGATAGATGCACCTTTTAATGCTAACTGTATTGAATTTCTCCATCATTCCTAGTCAAGACTAGCTTCTTACGTTGGAAGCTGCTATTTGAGTGTTTGACACTAAACAGTGGCTTAGAAGTATCTGAAATTGTGTCATTAATTCCAGTCCCACTTATTCCAATGAGGCCTACCTGTGTGTAATTTAGCTTGGCTCCATCCCAATGCTTCTTAGCTGTAAGTCATCAGGCATACAATAATCAAGTTATGAACGATGCAGAAATGCATCTATATGTTTGAACAGGTAGCCATTTCTAATCTAGTTTTCGTAAGAATGAGGATATGAAACTTGGGTGTAGGCAATGCATGAAGCAGAACCCCAATAAAATCCCTGTCCCTCAGCAGTCCTGTAATGAGAAGATGCATAAATGAACTAGGCAATGGTAATGATGTAAATAATGTATTTAAATCTGTAAGCAGTGTGAAGAGGATACTAAGGGAGGGTTATTTAGCACATGAAACTCTCTTTACAAGTAAACGCAACAGAGGCCAGCTCCTGACCACCATCAGCCTCCCCCCCTCCCCAGGGTACCTGAAGACCTTGCCCTGCTCCATACACATAAATGCTTAATTTCATGCAATCACGTTGTTGTTGTTGTTGTTGTTGTTGTTGTTGTTGTTGTTGTTGTTGTCGTCCCCGCCCCTGCATCCAATTGGCACATTGGGAAAGTGACTCCTGGCTCATTCAGAGCAGGTATTAAGGGGAGCAAGAGCCCTGTGGATAGACTACAGCTTTTATCATTTTCTTCACTGTGTCCCACCGATTAAAGCCAAGAAAGGAAATTTGTGAAATGAGAATGCACAAAACATGCAGGCCAAATTTAGGAAACAAAACCATTTATAACGATAACTATCATTCATATCACCCCAGAAGAACGAGATGGTAATGAGATCGCAATCATTTGCTGATGATATATGAAGTCAGCTAAAAATTCCAAGAACAATTAGCACATAAACTGCACGTTTCAATCTCTTGGTAACTCTTTAGCTTAGAATGGAAAACTAATCACATAATTGTTCTCCCATTGTATGGTAGTTACCATGTAAAATAGCTGGCGCTCAGCTAACTAATCAGGTGTGATTACAGTTTTACAGCTCATGTGCTTTGTGCGCTGCACTTTTAAAAAAACAAAAGCTTTGCTCCATGTTGCAGAAATGATCTTCAAAGCCACTGGAGATGATAAAGGGGCAGTTTATTATAGCTGCAGAGTTAAGAATTAATGTTTCCCCAGATTGTACCATGGGAGTAGAATATTCTTGATTGAATAGTGCTACCTGTTTTTTCCCTATGCATAGACATCTCATTTCAGCTCTGAGTAGCTGTCCTGAAGTCCCATGGAAACTAACGGAACAAGTTAGTTGGGATTAATGCAAATTCCATTGGCTGGGATAAGAAAAGCCTGTCTAGGCTTTCACAGTTGCCTGGTGCTGTTCTAAACAAGAATGACCAGTGGAAACAGCTGCAGTCTCAGTCAGCAAACCAGCAGCCTGGACTGTTGCTCCAGTGTTGGTCTGGAGACAACTGAGGACTGAAACAATGATATAGCAAATACCATATTGAATTCCTGTCACTCTAAGGTGATAGGCAAGTTCCAGTTTATTTCCCTATTCAAACCTAAATAGCAATACAGGACAACATCACCTGCTTAAATTAACAATAATTTTAAATAATATAACCTGTTCCGTTTTTACTTGACTTTTGTATCTCTCTGTTCTTTTGTCCTGTGCTTATCCATAACTACTGGTGGGAAAGGTGAAGTAGAAAATAGATGGCAAGGAAATATCTGGACTAGTACTAATAAAAAGTTGGGTGGGTAGGTCATAGCTAAGGAAAACAAAATAAAATCCAGGACACATCACCATAACTAACAAATAGTGAATTTGTGAAGGGACTCTCTGCAAGTAGTAATGGGAACTGACATTTGCTGTTTCCTTTAATTCTAACTTCAGACCACTGTTGGTCACTCTAGAAAGAAAATTATATCTTACTGGAAAGTATTGTAAACACTTACAAGGAGCCAAAGGCATTTATTTTCAAAGATATTGATCTTCTGACAACATTTTATTACAATGACTTTATTTCTATTATGTCAAATGATAGATGTAGATTTAATAACTTTAGGTGATGGATGTTGACACAGTAAATGGATGGTATTTCACTTGACTATTATTAACCTCCCGTATTGGGAGTGGTACAGTCACAAAAAACATTGCTACATGGGCTGCTTTTGTCTAATGCTAGCATTTGTTTGATTAGCTGTGGTGAAATAGCACCACTGGGACTGGGTATCGTGGGTTTAAACTGTGGCACCCCTGGGAACTGAAGTATTTAATGATGCCTGGTTATCACCAACATGATAAACATATTTTGACTCATGTGATTCGCATGTTCCAGGTCTGTCATATGGAAATAACCTCATATGGAGAAACAGCAGGTAAGAGATAAAGCTAGGGCAGAACCTAGAGTTCTATGAGAAATGAATTACTATTGATATAAATAAGCATAAAAATATGAATATAGCACATATTATGGAATCCCCATACAGATTAAAGCACAAAGCAGTAGCACAAAACAAAATGAGACAGTCCAGCAAGCCAAACATATGTTTAAATAAAAAAAGGCTTCTGCAGAGTGTTGCCCATGAACCACTCTTAGCAGAAGAGTGAATGTTAACATCCTCCTAAAAAGCAATCCCATGCACAAAAGCTGGCATAATCTACAACAGTGTAAGGTTAAAACAGATTAAAACCCCATTCAGCTACAGGGCTGCTACTCTGCCTAAAGCTTGGCCAACAAGCCTTTGAAATAGTGTTCAATGGTGGGCTGCCAGGTCACGTGACTGAGCAGAACAGGCTTAATCCCCCCCCTCCCGGTCCTGCCCTGTCCCCTTTTGGACTTACACTGGCCTCAGTTCAGCTGATTGATCAAGTGTCTCTTCAGCTGAACTGGGCTTGGGGACTTAATGCCAGCTGAACTGAATATCTGCTTCGTCCAGTGGGGTTGGCAGTTCACTAATCAAGTTTAGTATTCAAACTTCAGTATCTATGTACAGTGGTGCCTCGCAAGACGAAAAGAATCCGTTCTGTGATTCTCTTTGTCTAGTGGTTTTTTCGTCTTGCGAAGCAAGCCCATTGAAGGATTAGCGGATTAGCGCTATTAGCGGCTTTTAGCGGCTTATCTGCTAATCGGATCAGCTGATAAGCGGCTTAGCGGCTTAGAAAAAGGGGGGAGGAAGGAGAAAAAACCAGCAGGAACTCGCAAGACATTTTCGTCTTGCGAAGCAAGCCCATAGGAAATTCGTTTTGCGAAGCACCTCCAAAACGGAAAACCCTTTCGTCTAGCGAGTTTTCCGTCTTGCGAGGCATTCGTCTTGCGGGGCACCACTGTACAATAATACAGAAGAACTTGTCACAGAAACATGGTGAGCTGCAGCATATCATAGAATATTAGAGTTGCAAGGGACCCAAGGGTCATCTAGTCCAACCCTCTGCAATGCATGTATGTGCTCAGTGGCAAATTTGGGTTTCTACTTTATAGGAGGTGCGACAACTATGCGGCTCACCTCTCTTCCTGCTTTCCTGGCCATTTCTGGTGCTAACATATCTGCCATTTTGTGAAACAGAGACATGAAAAAGTGAGGGGAGCAGTTGTGGGTACTTTTGACTGAAAATTGGATGAGAGAGTTGGAAGGTTGCTTTCTGGTTTGTGTGTGTGTACGCACAAGAGAAAAGTGAGTGAGAATAAGGGCACTTGCTTACAATTTCTTTTTCTATTTAAAAACTGTCAAGGAATTCAAAGATATATGCCGTAAGGAGACTAAGAAAGAGGTAGAATAAGTTAAGGAGCAAGTAAGGAAGTATGAAAGTGATGTTAAGTAAGCTGACCTCAACCAAAGAGCTAGCTAGCTAGAAGCATGTCCAGAATTTATGGTCTACCTAAAGTTCTGCCCTTGTGGAAGGAGAACTCCATGCGTCTATTGTTCCATGCACTGGTGAGCAAGGAAAGAATGGAATATGATCCTGATTTATTCTCTATCATAATTTTATTTGTATTCTGCCTTTCCATAGTTAAAACCATGCTCACAGTGGCTTACAACATGAAAAAATATGTAATTACAATAAAAGTCATAAACAATAAATAAAACTTTGAAAAGTACACAACCAAATTAAACAATTTCCACATAAATCATAATAAAATCTAAAAAAAAGATAAAAAATAATGTCAAAACCAGCAAAAAAACCCACCAAAAACAAAAAAGCCCACCAGCAAAATCCCCTGAGCAATACCACAGCCCCAAAGTCTGTTCAGCAGCCTCAGCTTTTGTAGCTGGAGTCAGTCCAGCCCTCCAAGGCCAGGTGGAAAGGAACCTGCAAGGCAGGGGAGCAGGTCTTCCAGGCCTCTCAGTCAAGTTGATTGATTATTGACCAAGTTGGATATGAGGCACAATGCTTTCCCAACATGTCCTTGGGTAAAGAGATCCTGGGAGATGAGCAGCCAATGGGGAGAAGCGGTGGCACTTACCTCACCTCCCAGCATGAGTGTAGCTGTGGCTTACTGGGTGGAGTGGTCTGCATGATGGAGATGCACTGGAAGGAGTGACGGACTGGCTCTTCTGGGTACCTGCAGCACACCAATTTCCCACTTGCTGCTCCTGCAGGAGATTAATTTTAATTTAAGAAACAGAATACAGGTAAAAATAATCTGCTTTTTCAGTAAACTTGTCTAGCTAAAGCACCTAACCCTCTTTTTCCCACTACAGCACAAAATAACTTCAATATCCATCTCTAAGTATGTGCAAGAGTTCACTTTTGAAATTATTTTTGAGTGACATTTTATATGATGTTTTAATTTACTCTCTTTTATTCTGTGACTTCTCAGTCAGCTAAATATGTGGAAGGAAATGGAAAATAACAGACAATTTAATACACAAATGTTGTATGGAACCCATAGTAATCATTATTAGGGTGAAAACAACATCTTTGATAATGTACTTTTTAATTCCTTCTTCCAATAACACATCCTCAAAACTAAGCAAGTGTGTGCTTCGTTCTCCACCTCACCAATTAGATGACCTCTGCTGATTGAGTCAACTAAAGGTTTGGTTGATTGAGCAATTAGGCTCTTTAAAGGTCACAGTCCTAATCACTGTACAGAAGAAATACCAATACACAATAGGAGCAATTAGCTAGGCTGCTGAGAAGGACTTTAGGCTTAAATGTATATTTTCAAAATAATGCATATTTTTATTTTGAACATCTGCCTCATTAGGAATTAAGACCTGATTATAGGTGTAGTCTGTAAGTGAAAGGATATAAGCCGATGGGACAGAGATGTGAGTAGCCATAGCAACCTTGCTATTCCATCTCTCTTGGACAGCAACAACTGCCTCTGCGACCTGCCAGCTCCCCCAGTTGGGAAGAGCATTTCCCCCCCCCACTTCCACACTCCCACTTGACTCGCACTTTCTAGGCATGGGGCTGAGCAGTTTCCTCTTTGTCCCGCTCCTTTCCCAGGGAAAGCCCGCCCTTTAGTGCTAAATCAGAGCAAACATCAATCCAGAAAAAAACCTGAATTGCTGTTTGCTCCGTTGAGTACCAACGAGCAATTTCCCCAATGGGAAGCAACAGGAACAAGAGGAACTGTGGATGAGCCTGCAGTCAACTCCAGCTGAGCCACAGCCTCTCTCAGGCCATGGGCTTTAAGAGTAGCAAAAGTAGCTGATAAGGGAGAAGATGAGGGTTTTTTTTTTTGGGGGGGGGTGTTCTTTTAATAAATGTATCAGTTATGTGACCTTATAGCTCAATTTGATCTTTCTACAGGGTTTTTCATTGTGATATTTTGTGTACTATAACTTTGCTGTTATTTATATTGATTATAATTTAAGTAATTGTTTATTTTATATTCCTATTGTTTTTGTCCATGGAGTTTGGAAGACAGGAGTGCCTGGCGTGCTCTGGCCCATGGGGTCACGAAGAGTCGGACATGACTAAACGACACAACAACAACAACAATTAATTATTACAATCATTGAGAGTGAATTTCTGTTTATTTAATGATATTTTGAGTTAATTTTATATTCTAATGGATTATTGAATATCTCTTTAATTGATATAAGTTGTTTATTTTAAATTGAATCTGTTATTGTGACTTATTTGGATTGGATTGTTACAAGATGTGTGAATGTTGTATATTTTGTTATTTCTCCAGCTTGTTAACCACCTTGTGTATAGCAATGCAGAAAGGAGGCATCAAGTTAAAAGAGAAATGCAGTGCAGTCCTGCTCCTACGGTTTCTCCAGTACTTGGATTACCTAACTAAGCCTGCTCACCTGAGCCTTGTGCCTCATCTTAACTCTCTCTCTGTTGGTGCTTGGCTTTGTACAAGGTCAAAAGAACTGTCACCAGATGCCTTATGAAGTCTACCTGGAAACACAGAATGCCCCAGTGGGCTAGTTAGGAATAGGCAGAACCACCTGGAACCACTTGCTTTGCTCTCCCACTGGAGGAAAAGAATATCATCATGGTATTGAAAGCACCTGGATTTTACATTCCCTTCCAGCACTTCATCATCAGCCACTGCAAAAGGTCAGTATAACACTCCTTCTTGGGCTGCTCTCATGGGTTCCATCCGAATATCATTTCCTGAAGCTCTTGTGGAAAAGGCGAGCTCTCTATCCCCATTGCACTTAATTATAAATTATTAGGTACAGTATTGTGCTGTAAGGACTTAAGCCCGAAGGCTTCAGATGTAATTTTGGCTTTTATCTGGTTATTGTACCAGTCAGCCTACACATAGGAAAACATCTGCATGAGGGCCTAGACTTATGTGGGTAGAGGTCCATTTGATTAACTGATTATGATCCACATAAGAGTATTCACTCCACATAAGAGTATTGCTGTTCGATTGTTTGCCACTATATCATAAAAAAGAATGGTTTCCAACAGCCATAGCTATCTATATACTGTACAATAAAACCACAAATCGGAAGTCATCTACTGACTCTTACGCAATGTCCCCCCCCCCTCCATAATTGCCCATTTAAGCTTGGTGGCAAAAGAAGTTTTCAGCAAGCAATTAAAGGCAGAAGGTGCCTGCTGAATGATGTTGCAGTCTAGCCACTGAAACATCTGGAGCTTCCAGACTAGGCCCAAGGGTAGCCCTACATAGAGTGTGTTGCAGTAATCCAGCCTCATGTACTGCAGGGGTTAGGCTATCCTGCAGTTGGTGAACCTGATGAGGCTGGTAAACAGCTCTCCTTGCCACAGAGATCACTTGGGCCTCTCGTGATAGTGAGGCATCTGGGATGTGTTCTTCCCTGGCCACCCTAATGTTTCTTCTTGTCTCTACAAGTACAGTGGTATAAAATAATAAGTCAAATCATGATACATATAGCAGAAGAACAAATACTTCTTTTTTGACCTTTGTAAAAGAAATGAAAACATCCACATCTATGGCTCTTTGGTTTATCTTCTATTGTACAAAAGACCAATTAATGAGATCGAAAAGAGCCCAGCAGTTCACAGAACCAGAGACAAAATATGAAATATAAATTGTGCAGCTGTGTACCCCCAGAAAGAGACTTGAAAATAAGTACAGATTATCCAGTTGATATTGGGGATTTTTAAGAGAAACAGTTTCAGAAACAATTCCATGCTCTAATATTATGCTGCAGTCTCGCTGAAAACAGCTATCTTACACCAAAGGAAATAGGTACTCTATTTCATAAGAAAGCATTGACTACATACCCAGCGTTGGTCATAACAGCAAATGAGATAACATAGTATTCTTGGAAGTAGATGTAGTTTTATTAAGTCCACTATCCTTGGAAGATTCTTTTTAATCATTTCATAAAGGCTAGGGGCCGTTTATCCCATTTTCATTCATAGTGCTAGAAATAATAGCTCACTGTTATGCAAAATATACATGCAGGCATTAACATCTCCTGTACAGAACAAATAGATCCACTTTCCAGTATTTGGTCTAAGAGGGAATACGAAGAGAGGAGGGTCCTGAGCAGAATGCCCAAATGTGTTCCTGGGTTGATCTTCAGGAATGAATGAAATTATCATCCAGAGTTGAAAGAAGCCTAACACCACATTTAGTCTGGTTCCCTTAAGTATGTTGATGTTTTTCAGTTAAACACCATTTTTACTGAGATGAACCCTCTTCTTTCTTGAGGTTGGCAGCAAGGCCAACATGTGGGGGGGGGGGGGAGAAGAAAGGAAAGCAAGTCGCACAATACAGGTATTCTTCCTTCAACCTTTTCCCCTCTTGACATTCTGTCCCTCTTATCTTTTCTTATCTTTTGAGTCTCTTCCCAGTCCTCCACCATTCCTTATATGAGACTTTAAGCCAAGCCAAAGGGGCAGCAGCTTCCCTCCCCCCTGAGAACTTGGGCTGCATATAGATTTGTCCTTTCAGCTGCTGAATATCCCAAGCTACCAGACTGTCTCCACAAATCCATGCCAGAGTTTTCATGCTCACAAATCTAATACCATTTAGATTCCCTGGCCCTGTTAAAATACCACTTGTGAAGAAACGTATTAAATCTTTTTTGTCCTCCCCTCATAAATAAAATATTGAAATATTATTTAGCCACTTCACTTTAAATTCAAATTCTCTGAAGGGGGAAGTTTTGCTGTGCCAGCTAATCATGCTATTACTAAATCTGAGCACTCCAGCTGCATCCAAAAAAGGTGTGAAAATATTAAAAGTTCATCATTCCTATAACAAAAGGACACCAACCTATTTCTATTTGTATAGCATTTTTTTCCAGTTCATTAGTTGTGTGTTGATCTAGCTCTGTGTTCTAATCCAAAATTAAATATATATCTGAAAAGAGAAACACTTAGGAACGCTTGGAATACTGGGCCACTCAGAGGGCAGTCCAAACCCAAGATCCATGGAGATAAGGGTGGAGTGGAATAGCTTAATCTCTGGTTGGTGCTCAGCAGAGCCCTGTCCCTCAAAAGGGGCATTCTGGAGGCAGGGCAGGGCAGGGCAAGAGTTATCCTGATTCCAAACTGCATAGGAACCACCCTTTTCTGAGTTAACTGAGCTTTCATTTCCACCATTAAGCATGAAATCCTTTTAGTTTTGGAAGTTAGTACTTTATCATCACATTACTTTTCTAATACTGTACTTTCTTTCTCTTCACTAAGGGCTCTTCCACACTTACCTTTTGCCCCTGAGCTTTCCCAGTCTGTGTCCAAACACTTTGTTTTCCCCGCCACTCTCACTAGGAAAAACCACTCTTTAGCCCTGAATTAGAACAAATGGCAATCCAGGTTTCTTGCAGACTGCTGAGAGTGTGAAAGAGTGGGGATTTGTGGGGGAAACGGGGGTGGGGAGAACACAGGCAAAGTGCCTAGAAAGTGCAGAGGGAAATGCTTGTCAATGAGCCCCAGGCTCCCACTTGCCTCCTTGAGCACCTGAGCTTTTGAAGCAAAGGCCCTGTGAACCTTGCCTCTTTCTGCTCTGTAATATCCCCTCTCCAATGGCTGCTGAGGTGAGAGCATGCTAACATCAATTCTCATTTCAGTGTGAATCCTTGCAGCACATAAAAATGGCAGAGACTAGCCTGCCAGCCTGTGGAAGCATTTCCATGAGGACAATCCCTATCCATGCATGAAAAAAACACTGTTGAGGCAACAGTGAAAAATGAATTCTTCATGATTAAACAATGGCTATAGCATTGGCAGGAAGACGGGGCTATCCCCGCTGAGCTAATATTTCAATGTGATGCTAATTTGACAAAGTTTCATAATATCTAGGGAGACTTCCTGAAAGTTAAAGCATATCTGAAGCTTAGAAGAAAATGGAGTTTGTGACCTAAGCCCAAAAGGAGGGAATCTCGCACATTTATTCCTTTGTTCTTTTCTCTCATTCTCCTTTTGTATATTTTCTTTCACACTATTCATCTTTCTTCTTTTGTTTCTTTTGGATTAGGGGTTGTTGTTTTTTTGCAGAGTTCAAGGATAGTGTGAAATAAGCACATTAATCTCTTGTACAGTGGAGTAGCTTGCCAAAATTCATTGCTTAGTTGAGGTGATATAAATCTGTAATACTAGGGTTGCAGTTGACAGAGATGGAGGTGTCCCAGATTGATATTCATGTGCCTGAGCAGAGAATCTGGACTCGGATCCTGGGTGAGCAGCACCACTGCCTTTGTGTGCTCCTTTCTCTTGCGCTTAATCAAAACCTTCAGCAATAAGACTACTAGAAGAATTGTGATTGCAAAGTACAATTTAATGGTTAATCAGTCCTTCAAAACATATAAAAGATCCCTGACATTTCATAGCTGAGGTGGGATGAAGGGGAGAGACAGTCCAAGGGTACACCACTTACATACCCAGGAGGGAGAGGCTGTAAGCCCCCTTGGGTTGCCCTGGGCAAGATAAATCATCATCACCATCACCATCATGATGCCTGCAAACTATTGCCCATCCACCATGCATGCCAGCTGTGCTCTTGCTGCCTGCACATTTCGTGGGTGGCCAAGCAAATGTATCAAAGAGCATGAGATTGTGCCCCCTGTGTGGCAGTGAAGGTCCTGAAGGCCTCCTTGGTTCCTCCCATTGCCCACTGGTGCAGCTGTCCAGTGGAGCTTTTCTCAGTGGCACAAAGGTTGCTTTCATCTACCCCAGTAAACTCAGTTTTGGAGCCCTCAAAACTTCAGTGCCACCATTGATACAATGTCTGCTGATGTGTTGTGTGCACCATCACATTTGATTCTGTGGGATTTTCCAACTATTGACGCCTGAGGATGTTGAGAAGACTCTTGTAGCTGCGAAGAGCTATATATTCTCTTCACCTAGGCACATCCTTGCTGGCTCATGGCAGCCACTGAGCGTTGACTGGATATAGTGACTTGTTTTTATCATGGGATGGGGTGGTCCCTGCTGTCTTAAAGGAGGCAGTAGTGTAGCTATTACACACAGAGACACAGACACACACAGCCGCCAAAGGTTTATGTCAAATAGCATAGTCATTTGGATGAGGAAGAGGGGTGGTAGCAGTTCAGGAGCAGAAACCTTTGGATTAAACTGATTATCTCTAACCATTTCCATCCTAGTTTGGGGACATAATTGGCCTTACTTGTCCTGATGGACAAGGAAAGTGTGACTGTGTTCATTCTCTTAGATCTCTGCGGCTTTTGATACCTTTGACCATACTATCCTCCTGGACCCTTTCCATTCCTTGGGGTTTGGGAGCCCTGCTTTACAATCATCTCACTCCTACTTATGTGGTTGGCTCCAGAGAGAAGTGTTTAATGCCTGTGCCTTGGCCCTCTGACAGTTTCTTTGTGAAGTGCTACAGGGACATTTTGTCCAGAATGCCAAATCAAGTTGTCTTATTACAGTCAATGATCACTGTAAAAACAAAAAGCACCAATTAAAATTTTTATAAGCTCAAGGCAAAGTAAAATAATATGATATAAAATCACACATAAAATAATATAAAATCACATATACATGAAAGAGCAGTTCCGGGTGGTCATTTATCTGTCATAAAGGAAACCTGACCTGGGAGTGTCCATTGGTCAATATGTTATACTAATCTTGGGTGCTAATCATTGTATGCCATATTTTAATAGCTGCTGCACAAAATCTGGCCTCCTTGTGTCCACAATGCTATTTCATTTGAAGCTTCTGGGGGGAGTCATCATGAGATTTAGGGCAACATTTCACCAGTATGCTGGCAATACCCAGCTCTTTATATATGTAACAGCTGAACCCAAAGAAACTGTACATGTCTTACTGTATTTTCCATGTGTAAGACGCCCCTATGTATAAGACAACCCCAAATTTTTTTAACCCAAAATTAAGAAATTAAGTTGTTTAGCTTTTTGGTGGGGTGGGGGAGGTCACTTCCACCAATCGCTCACGCGCCTGCCCGCCACTGCCGATCACTTGCCACAGTCACTGCCAATTGCACACCTTGCCGCAGCCACCAGTTGTCTGCCCACTCGCTGTCACCAACAGCCCGCCCGTCCACTTGCTGCAATTGCCTGCCCAATTGCCACAGCCAATTGCCAGCAGGCCTTGCCACAGCCACCAATCACCTGCCCAATCGCCATTCCAATCTCCTGCTTGCTGCTGCCATTAATCATACGTCCCCCCTCTGCATTCACCATCTATGTAGAAGACGACACCCAATTTTTGCCTAACTTTTTTATAGCAAAAAGCAGTGTCTTATGCATGGAAAAATACGGTAAATCCTGCCTGGGTGCAGTCATGGGTAGGGTGGGAGTTTATGATGACTGACGTCTGGCAGTACAGTAACCTTATGGATGGGTGGTTGGCAGGTCCAGGAATTGGGTTGTGTGCTTGCTCTGGATGGGATCCCATTCCCCCTGAAGACACAGGGGCAGACTTTGGTCCTGCTTCTGAATCCATTGCTGGCAAAAGAGGCTCATTAGTGCCTATTCCTAGACAGGGATAGCCTTGTCACAGTGATACATACATCAGTAACCTCATTATTAGACTACTGCAATCTGCTGTATGTGGATTACCCTCACACTAGAACAAAATGTAGCTGCTAGAGTGCTTAATGGGGCACCCAGTTTTATACACTTTATATCCAGGGCTTTTTTCAGCCAGAAGTAGCCAAAGCTCAGTTCTGGCACCTCTCAGGGGGGTGCCATTGACATCCTAAGAGAATGAGGGAGGTTCATACACCCCCTTTTCTAGAAAAATAACAGTGTATCAGTTCTGAAATATCTGGGCTGGCTGCTCATTGGCTGCCTAGTCAAATTCATGGGCTTGTTGTTGTTAAAGCCCTAAACAACTTGGCACTAGGATACCCATAGAGCCGCCTCTCCCAGTACACACAAAGGAGATCTTTAAAATCTTCCGAGAGGATCCTGCTTTTTGCTTCACAACCAGCCGACTGTCCCTTGGTGTCAGCGTAGAAGCAGGCCTTCTCCATGATAGCCCCCACTTTCCGGTATGCCCTGGGTAGGTGTTGGCTGGTAGATAATCACTTACCGTATATCTCTGGCTGAGGTCAATTCGGTTGCATGGCCTTTATTATTTTTAAAGAGATATTACTGCTAAATGGTACAAAACAGAAGAATGGAAGATAGCTAATATGCCACCAATATTTTACAAAGGATCTAGGACAATGACTGTTGGTAAGCATAATCAAACACTAGAATTAAAAAATGCACAAATGGCCAAGCAAATTGTTAAGCATGGCAGGTAAGTGAAGAGTCAATATCGATTTTATAAAAGGTTAGCATGCTGGAGAAATCCTACTGGATTTTGTTTTCTTAAAAATTTGTAAGCCTGTGATAAGAATGATCAAGTTAATAGAAGATACTTACCTAAACCTTTTGATAATGTTCCCTACCAAAGGCTTTTAAAATAGTCACCAGAACAACAGGAGGATCTTTCCACTGAAAACTGTCACTAGCTGAAAGACAGAAAGATGCAAGCAGACATGAATAGTCAATTCTCACAGTAGGGAAAGGTAAACAGTGGGGTGCCCCAATTATCAGCATTCAAAACTAGTGCATTCAAAAAGTAGAAAAAAGTATTCAGCAGAAAAAAGGGATAATTTGGAGATGAAATAAAATGATTCAAGATATTTATGTTTAAATCAAACCATGAGAAGTTCCAGGAGGATTTCATAACATTAGTAGAGCAGACTATAAAATGACTGTTAATGTCAGTGTTGAAGATAGAAAAGTGTCTATTTTATTGCTAACTAATAGGGATTTGTCTGCAAGAATGACACAGTGGAGTGGGCCCAGCATTTCTACATTGTTTGCTCTCTCCAAATACACTTCAGTCATTAAATGCCTTGTTTTTGTTTCCAGAACCCTGCCAGGTTCAAGATTGCCAGCTATGATGGTGAAACCTTGGTGACTGCTCAACTAGTGAGTGCCACTATCCCACTTCAGTATAATCCTTCATACAGTAAAATTATCTATAGATATCTAAATTCATATTGAGCTATTTTTCAAATCTGCCCTGTACATTTTACAGCTGCCGGGTGGCCATCCTTTTTTAAGGTGAGTGCTTGGAGGATGAGCAATGCTAATGACTGGAAAGCATTCTCTCTCTCTTGCCTTTGGTTAGTAGCACCCATTACTAATGCAAATTTGGACAGAGGCAGAGAACTGGGAGGTCCTACATACAATAATAGAATCTTAGAGTTGGAAGGGACCCAAGGGCCATCTAGTCCAACTCACTTCAATGCAGGAATCTCAGCTAAAGCATCCAGGACGGATGGCCCTCTAACCTATGTTTTGAAACCTCCAAGGAAGGAGACTTCATCACCTCCTGAGGGAGTCCATTCAACTGTCGAACAGTTCTTACTGTCCAAAAGTTTTTCCGTATGTTTAGTTGGAATCTCCTTTCTTGTAGCTTGAAGCCATTGGTTTGAGTCCTGCCCTCTGAAGTTATTTTTAAATGGCTATCATATCTCCGTGGGGAGTTCTTCTTTGTTTCCACCCCTTAGAGGGAGAGAAGCACAAAGCAACATTGGCCATACTCTCAGGGGGGCATAAGGCAGCCATTCCTCCTCTGAGGTGTCTCTTCACTGGATTAGTCAGTTATCTGGGGGGGGGGGGCTGAGTAGGCATTTTTTTTGTCTTCTCTTGCATTGGCTAAGAAAAGCGGGGACTCAGGTAATCACTACAGACTTCCTGAAGTGGGGACACTATTCATTTTCCCACAATAGCAGGAAGACACAGGAAGACAGCAAAGCACCCTGAGGCATTGGAGTGGTGAAAAGGAGGGGGTGTTTCTAAATCAACCCTTCATGGCCAATCAGCTTAAGCAGATTTGTGAAGGTGGGTTGCCCTCTATATTAACACACTAACATGCAAAGTTTGTTTAATTATGAGCCTAGGCAGCACACAGTGTGGTGTCCATGAAAGATAAATATCAGTTCCTTTGCTTAGTGCAAGAGCTTAGTTTTTCCAATAGACTCTGCTTGTATATTTGTGAATGTAAGAGATATTATGTAGACATCAAAGGATCCGTTGCTCTCTCATCCAAACAAAACTAAGGTCTGCAGAGCTTCCCCTGAATCTTTCTGTACTATTAATTGATCTTTTGTCTTCTAGGCTTTGGTTCCTGACACTTCAGGGGACACGGGGGTAGCTACTAGAGTGCTTAGTGAGGCATCCAGTTTTGCACACTTTATATCAGTATTGAAATTGCTCCTTGATAGCAGGCAGTTGGGAAGGAGAAAGGGAGCACTTAAAAAGAGTCCAAAATCTCTTTTCTCCTCCCCGTCCAACTAGCAGATGATTGAATGGATCAAAACTGGTAGCACTGACAATCCATCTGCAAGACACCATAAATTAACTCTCCAGCTGATTATATTGAGCGATGGTTCTTTTGCTTGTCCTTAGCTTCTGAGTGCACCTTGCTAAAACGATGGTGCTGCTTTGCCCATCCCACAGGTTGCCTGGTAAAAAATATTCCACAGCAGCATAATGGAAACCTAGGGTTCTGATTTCTAAAGGGGTCTGTGTCCAATCACCTTTTCCACTTGGTCAACTTTGCAAGTACAAATATCTGTGCTCATATGAGATTCAATGCACAATCTGTTTCAGAAAAATTGTCATCTGAGCTATATTGGGGTGCTGTATTTGCCTGTTTACAAAACGTTATCACTTTCTGTATCTGTCGAGGAATGTACCGGTATACATTTGACATTAGAGGATTTGTGTTACAGGGAAGACCATGAGTTCTCACCTCTTTACTTTGTTTTATCCAGAGCTTCTGCCTCTTAGCAGGCTGCTCTTCATCTACAACTGTTAATTATCTCCCGTGTGGCACTATGGGGATGTGCTAGGCAGACTCCTGCAAAGGAATACACCACAGCCAGGAGTGGTTGTCTCTGCTCTGTGCAGGGGGGTGCTCTACAAATGAATAGCTTCCCTCACTCAATTTGCTTGAAGTGGTTCACTGTTAAGGCTTGAAAGAATTTTCTCCCAAAAACTTTCCATAGATTTTGATAGGGAATGTTCTCTGGATATGAGAATATTTGATGTTCAGCACCCACATTTGGCACGCTATGCTTTTGCAACTGTAGACAACTGTAGCTTTGAGAACACTGTCCAACCATCTTGTCCTCTGTCGTCCCTTTCTCCTTGTGCCCTCCAACATCATGGTCTTTTCCAGGAAGTCTTCTCTTCTCATGAGGTGGCCAAAGTATTGGAGCCTCAGCTTCAGGATCTGTCCTTCCAGTGAGCACTCAGGGCTGATTTCCTTAAGAATGGATACGTTTGATCAGTCCATGGGACTCTCAAGAGTCTCCTCCAGCACCAGAATTCAAAAGCATCAATTCTTCGGCAATCAGCCTTCCTGATGGTCCAGCTCTCACTTCCATACATCACTACTGGGAAAACCATGGCTTTAACTATACGGACCTTTGTTGGTAAGGCGATGTCTCTGCTTTTTAAGATGCTGTCTAGGTTTGCCATCGCCTTTCTCCCAAGGAGCAGGCGTCTTTTAATTTTGTCACTGCTGTCACCATCTGCAGCGATCATGGAGCCCAAGAAAGTAAAATCTCTCAATGCCTCCATTTCTTCCCCTTCTATTTGCCAGGAGGTGATGGGACCAGTGGCCATGATCTTCGTTTTTTTGATGTTGACCTTCAGACCATATTTTGCGCTCTCCTCTTTCACCCTCATTAAAAGGTTCTTTAATTCCTCCTCACTTTCTGCCATCAATGTTGTGTCATCTGCATATCTGAGGTTGTTGATATTTCTTCCGGCAATCTTAATTCCGGCTAGGGATTCATCCAGCCCAGCCTTTCACACGATAAATTCTGCATATAAGTTAAATAAGCAGGGAGACAAAATACAGCCTTGCCATACTCCTTTCCCAATTTTGAACCAATCAGTTGTTCCATATCCAGTTCTAACTGTAGCTTCTTGTCTCGCATAGAGATTTCTCAGGAGACAGATGAGGTGATCAGACACTCCCATTTCTTTAAGAACTTGCCAAAGTTTGCTGTGGTCGACACAGTCAAAGGCTTTTGCATAGTCAATGAAGCAGAAGTAGATGTCTTTCTGGAACTCTCTAGCTTTCTCCATAATCCAGCATCATAGATTGTTTAATTAGCCAAAGGCTTGGGAGGAGAGGGACATTTTTGTCTAGCACAGCCTCCCTGGACAGGGCATTCCACCACAGAAAAGGCCTGTTCTTGTGTTGCCACCCTCTGGACAAATATTTCACGAAGGGGCACATGAAGGAGGGCCTCGAATGATGATCGCGGGGTCCAGGGTTGGTTCATATGGGGAGAGGCAGTCTTTGAGGTATTGCAGTCTTGAGCCCTTTAAGGCTTTGCAGGTCAAAGCCAGCACTTTGAATTGGGCCCAGAAACTAATTGGCAGCAAGTGCAGTCAGTGCTGGTTTGGCATTATATGCTCAAACCTTCTTGCCCCAGTGAGCAACCTGGCCGCTGAATTCTACATCAGCTAAAATTTCCTAACTGTCTTCAGAGGCCACCCCATTGCTGTAATGTACCCTAAAGATTAAGGGACACGGGTGGCGCTGTGGGTAAAACCTCAGTGCCTAGGGCTTGCCGATCGCATGGTTGGCGGTTCGAATCCCCGCAGCGGGGTGAGCACCCGTCGTTCGGTCCCAGCTCCTGCCCACCTAGCAGTTTGAAAGCACCCCTAAGTGCAAGTAGATAAATAGGGACTGCTTTCTAGCGGGAAGGTAAACGGCATTTCCGTGTGCTGTACTGGTGCTGGCTTGCCAGAGCAGCTTCGTCACGCTGGCCACGTGACCTGGAAGTGTCTCTGGTCAGCGCTGGCCCCAGCCTCTTAAGTGAGATGGGCGCACAACCTTAGAGTTGGACACGACTGGCCCGTACGGGCAGGGGTACCTTTACCTTACCTTTACCCTAAAGATTACCAGAGCATAGGCAACAGAAGTTAAGCTCTCCCTGTCCAGACAGGTGCACAGCTGGATCACCAGCCAAAGCTGATGGAAGGCACTCTGGGCCCCTGAGGCCACCTGAGCCTCAAGTGATAGCAATGGATCCAGAAGCATCCCAAAGCTAGGTTCCCAGCTGCTCCTTCAGCAGGAGTGTAGCCCCACCAAGAGCCGGCAACCCCCTGCAATTCCCGCCCCCTTACAGGCTCTCTGATTCTCTGGTTTTATTATTCTTTTCTCACTATGTGCTCACTATTTGGAAACTGAATCACTCTAGGGCTCCTCTCTTCACAATCGCATCACCTGTCAAAGTGACAGGCTTTTTTCCTAGTTTAGAGCAAAAACAAGTCCAAGGGATTCAATTTAGCTTAACTTTTATTATTATTAATGATTGCATTAATTAAATATGGTGTTTTATTTTTGAAATGAAACTTGACAGGTAATTTATTTTATAAGAGTAGCGGCCCAGTAATTGCTTTAGTATTATGGGGAAAATATGATAAAACTAATGAGTTCTTTCATTTTTAAAATGGAGGGGGGACATGAAATGAGTATTTTTAGATATGCAGATGTCATAACAGTATGGTTAAACTTGGAATGGTTGCATAGAGAAGAGTGTGATTTCAATACATGCACACGATTATGTCAGCTTTCATGTCGCACGTAGTGAAGTATTTCACCTACACCATGCCGTACCTCTTCAGGTGAGCAGGTAGACCTTTCTTATTCATGCATCAGTGTCCCACAAATCTGAGTGAGGGAAACAGGTTTGCTGCCCCAACAATGATCCTTATTCTGTCCACAAGTCATAAAGCCATTATTGCAAATCTCAGGAAACACAATTCAGCTGAAAACACACCCCAGGGTACCCACCCTGCTCTCTCCAATTTCCCTTTGCACACATCCATGCCACAGGAGTACGAATCTCTAGTTAGTTGTTCTTCCTCACTCCCACTGGAGAACTTCCAACAAACCTCCCGGCACATCTGCCAAGAAAACATCACTGCTTTGACCTGACCTGTGAGGCCTTTACATTTCCTCCCTAGCATGTTTAATGTCTTCTGATCAGTCTCTACCCAGATCCAAGTAATGCAATCCTAATTTCTCCCTTATCCTTGTTCCTGGCCCTCTCCAAGACTCTGGTAACACCTTCCCCTTGAGTCATCCCAAATCATTACCCACCAGATGTGAGCAATATGTGGGAAGGATGCTGTAAAACCCCATGCTGAATTCTAGGTCAAACCCCACCTACCCAACCTGGACAAACTGTGGCCCCATGTGGAACAAGTCACCCTTTGACTGGCCCACCACATCTTTAGGTGGTTGACATCTGCCTGTCTTGGGAGACAATGGAGGAGTGTGTCATCAGAGGTAAAGACAAAGCATTAGAGAGTTACAGCACCTGCTATGGTTCAGGTCACATTTTAATGCAAGCTTAGCTAACTAGTGTTTCCTGAAAAACAATACACAAAGCAAAATGCAACTATCCTTTGAAATACTAATTTTTTCAAATTTTGCAATGCAGTTCTCCAATTAAATATTGTGCACAAGAATGCATACTTTAAGGAAAATTGAGCATACAGTGAAAAAACATTTAAATAACATAAGAGTGTTTTATATGAGGGGAAATTGCTTGCAAAAATGTGTATATTAGGAGAATTGTGACTTAAAATGCTCCTGAATTCTCATGAGGATGTTTGTTTGCTTTGTTTGTTTGTAATGCAAACTGCTCTGGAAAACCTCAAAAATAAAAATAAATACAAGTTGAAGCAGTTAGATCACAAATGTCCATAGCCGCATAAATCTTAGGAAGTGTCTTGTTTTGTGACAATAAGACACACACAAAATCCATCAGTTTCTTTTCTTGGTCTCTCCTGCTAGTTTTATAAATGTCATGTTAACATTGTGCAGCAAACAGATGGGTTAGACTGACTTTAAACAGGAGTGTTTTACATGTCTCCAGATGATGCTTTTGTTTTGACTTTTTCACAGAAAAGGGTCCTCTCTTCACTTTCTTCCTATGTATCACTCAAAAGTAGGAAGGAAAAACAAACAAACCAACCAAATGCCTGGATGAGATGTAGCAGGCTGCAAAAACAGCACAGAGTTCTTTGATATCTTTGTATAGCAAACTTTGTGTGTATATATATATTCAGGGATTAATCCTGAATTGTGTTTGCAAAATGTGTGCATGTAGTTTTTCTTAAGATCTCTCTCCCCCCCCCTCTCTCTCACACACACAAACACACACACTTTGAAGGAATTTTACAGATAGGAGAATGTCAGGGGAACAGCACCTCCCTGCATTGGATAGCAACCTTCATAGTTCATGAATTACTCACCCTTGACCACACTATTTCCTGCACCTATGATCCATAAGCTCATCCCACATCCCTAAAATGGATGGTTGTCAGGGCTTCCATATGATTTCCTGGGATGCTAGCCTTATGAACGGGTGGCACTGTAAAAAACCAGACATGTAAAATCTACATGCTGACCAGTTTCCCATTTGAGAAAACACACCCACATACAAGAGTGGTGGCAGCAAGAAAAATATATAGGGGGAGGGGGACACAGAATGGGCAAAGTATATTTCTAGGTAGGTGAGTTCTATCTCAAATGTGAAGATCTCTGAAAGAAATGGGAGTGGGAGGCAAATAGAATGGGAGCTCCTTCCTGGGGGGTGCTTTCCCCCCTGCCCCATGCACACACCCTAATATCTTAAAAATATATATATGCTCAATCTCCACCCCAGTCTACACTGAAAACAGAAGCACATTATTGGTTCATAGGGAAGGAGGCATTCCTTAAAATTTGCTAGTCATAGATCACTATGGATTTAAACATAAAACAACAACAACACAGCAGTTGGAACTGGTGACAGGCTCTGAGGCCACACACAAGCTGCCACCTCCTGGACCAGCTGAAGTTTCCAAACACTTTTCATCAGGTGCATGTGCAATAGGATCCAGATCTGTCTATTCTAGGAAGACATGTGCCTGTTGCACCAGCCCAAGCTGAGCAAAAGCAGTAGCATAAGGAGGAGTGGGGTGGGGTGGGGTGGGAGCACTTACCTGGCTTCCCAGCAGGTGAGGCATTGCTGCATACCAGAAGGGGCAAGGTGGCAGGGAGGGTGATGTGGTGCAAATGCACTAGCAGGGAGCTCCAATTGGGCTCTGTGGGTGCATTTGCTCTCCCTGCCATTTCACCCTCTCCCTCCCAGTCAGCAGCAGTGACAGGTAAGCTGCTCTGCCCCCTCCCCATGCTGTCCACCTCTGCTCCTGACCAAGCCAAGCACAGAGGACCCATGCAGAGTTCAAGACCACTTCCAGATCTGATAGCACAACCCCATCCAGTTTCTCAGCCTTGGCTCCCTCTTCCAACAATCTAATGTATTAAATTATAGAAGCATCCCCATGCCAACGTCTCCCTTTTCATCATTTGACAAAATATATCCTGTTTCTGTCACCTAGTTTGTTCTTCTGCTTCTTTTCCACAGCATGATTTGTCTCATCTTGCAGAGGCAGGGAGATGCACGATGATTTAGGGGTACATTTTGCTTTTTAAGGAAGTGGGGGGGGGTTTGGAAGCATGTAATTCAGTTCTAAGAGGTGACAAATGTATGCCTGGCATTACTGTATCTTCATTGTGCGTTGATCTGATCTGAGCTAAATATTGCAAATATTAAAAATAATCTAATGTTCCTTGCTATTTTAAAAGATACAAAATTGAATGCAAGACAAAACTAAGAGCACCAACAACTGTGCAACATCTGTTCGGCTATATGAGCAAAGATGTGACCCACATTTGGTGTTATGGTTTTGTTTTAAATTAATTATGACTTTTTAATTCTTCAGCAATAGAATCTGTACCCATCAGTGCCAGGCAATGTACTATAATTGATTTAATTGTCTACTACCATAATGCAAGCATTATTAATTATTATTGGTATTGTTTTTTACCAGAATTACGGGCTCTAGGAAATTTGACAGATCTCGGGAAAACTATTTGTTTCCAGATTTGATCTGAAGTGGTTGGGGAATATTAATATTTCATTCTTACATTGTACTGCAGTATTAGATTACAGAAGTAAATTCTGATAAATTTTCCATCCGATGGTCTCATAACAATAAGTTAGCTGCAAAGCTCGGTTCAGATATGTTAGTTATATCTGGGTTACAGTTAAACAAGACAGAAGGACAAAAATAATAAAATATATTCCTCAAAACTGTACTGAAGATTAATGAATTTTTACAATGCTGAAAGCTGTGAAGGAAACTCACAGGCCACAGGACGGAGCCAAGAGCAACACCAAAAAAAAGCAGAAACTTGTGCAATCATTTTTTCCTTCAAATTATACACTAAAACAGGAATGGTGTGGAACAGATATGTAGGTGGGGGTATCAGCACATTCCAAGGAAAATGGGAGTGGAGATTGCCAGTGTTCACTTATTTGTCTGTCTGGAATGGAAATCAATCCAGCAAATCTGATCAGTTTTTGCTGTTCTTGCTGCTGTTTTCAGTCCACAAATGATAAGTAATTGATGACATCCCTGCTGCTCTTTGCATTGAAATGCAGTTCCAGACTTTGGGCTTTCAAATTTAAGCGGTGACCTGTGCGATGCCAAAATTCAGTGCCCAGTCAGTCTGCCTCTTGCTGTGGCACCGCCTTCAGCGCTCTCTCGGTTTGGCAGCCAGCGCGGACGAACCAGTTGCGCTCCCCTAAATCCACCTCTGTTGAAATGAATGGTCTGTAATAACGTAACAACAGTGTAATTAGTTACATAGTTCATTATGTAAAATTTCCAGCAGGACAAATAACTTTAGCAGAACAGAAGAAGCACCACATTTGACAAACATGGAATGGAATTGATGCCTTCTTCCTGTGGAGGTTTGTACCTTACGCCACTCAGGTGGAGCTTAGAACTTGCAGCGGCTACCTCCCACATTGTTTCTGCCGCATTTGCGTGTCGAGGTCCCCAAGCCACCCCCTAAATAAATCACAATTCACACAGAAATATTTGTTTAATGTTTTTGGCATAATTTTGGCCACAGCTTTATTAAAATACATAATGTGAGTGTTTGCTTAGGCATCTGTCCCCATCCCAGGACAGAACTGACTTCCGGATTCCACCAAAAGCCAGTAAGGGAAAACAATATTGGGGAGAGAATGGGGCTGGGCACCAGACCCTCACCTTGAAATAACTTCTCGAAAGAAATATATAACAGTTTAAAATTTATACCTTGTTCTTGTATGGCATTGAGTTATGCTTGTTATTTTTTAAAATAGGCATCTTTGTTCTTTCTTTCCATACAATGGCATTTTAAACAACAGCTTGAGATCAGCATCTATGATTAAGATGTGTTTGCTTTTTCTTGGACTGAGAAGGGAACACAAATAAATAGAACATTTCTGGAAGCTTCTTTGTTACTTTTTTTGTAGAAGATGAGGCAAAGGAGGATGACTACTTAGGGAGTAAGGCTGCAATCCTAACCCCACATACCTCCCCACAGAATTCAGCAGGACTTACTTCTGAGTTGACATAGTTGGAACTGCATTGTAAAAGTACAATGAATTCTGTTAAAATGATGCATAAAATGAATGAATGTGGTTTTTATAAAGGCAGGTGAATAATTCCTGCTCCATTAACAAAGGGAGGTCCCTAAAGCATATCACGTGTTTTAAGACCTTATTATTCAGCTATCATAGTCCACCCCCCGAAAAAAAATACTTATTTACATCGCATTTTCCCTCCCCCATATTCTATGCCGACCGACAGCCCTGTGAGGTGGGTTAGGCTGAGAGATCACCCCGTGAGCTTCATAGCTGAGTGGCTTCCCAAGTTCTAGTCCTTCTTTTGTAACAACTTTGCTGCCACCTCAACGTCTTTCATGGGTGGCAGATTTTAGGGTGCTTTCACATTAGTCTGCAAAAGGCATGGGCACCCTGTACAGGAATGCTGTAGGAATGTGATCTTTGCAAAATCTAGTTCAAACTGTTTTGATAAACCTCTCTCAGACTAATGTGCGCATTGGATTGAAGCAATATTGGATTTCACACTTCTCCAAATGTTGCAACATACTTTTGGCTTTAAAATATATATTTAAAATAAATGTTTTTACAGAAAATACATTTAAATATGTGGATTTTCAGAGAAATGCATTTACCAATGTGAATTTTATTATACTTTTAAATGCAAGTTTTTGCACAGTTTTTTTAAACTGAAGATTAACGCAGAAGGGAGCGAAAACAGTTATGTGTGAACATGATCTGGACTAGAAGAAGGAGCTCTCCATGCCTCACTTGCAGGAAGGCATCTCTTCTTATGTAACAAGGCACCAAATTACATTCCCCCAGCGACCTCCACCCTTTGTTCTGTTTAAAATATTTATCTGTTCCGTTAGGGTATTTATCTGCAGCTGTAAACAAATAATTGGGTGGGCCTTATAATAAAACAAGAATGATCTTTTTTGTTCCTGCCTTGAGCCACTTTGTGAGTTAAGGGAGGAGGCATGCTGTAAGGAAGTTGAGAGGAAGGCAAAGGTTGGATTTGGAGCACATAGCTTGGAAAGAAACTCTTCAAGAAGTCTCTTTCCTCTTACAAACTGCAATGGGTAAACCAATGCCAAGTCTCAACATGCAGAGTTAATGCCATTTTGAAATCAGCAGGCACTGTCTGTATATAAATTCTCTTCCTCTGCTCATACCTATTTGCATATTTAGAAATACCAACTACTGTTGATTTAAAAACCCATCAAATGACATTTCCACAGGACATTTCCTGAGTTTTGCATCCATCCTTCCTAATCCTGATCTGCATTCCCTGCTTCAATGTCTGCCATAATCTCCTCTGGCTCCACCACACGCAGCCTTTAGACCCACGGGCACCTCCTGGAAGACTGCCCAGCCATTTATTTTTAGAGTCTACATCTTCCAGGTGCCATCTGTCCTCAACTATTAAAATGTCTATAGCACATTTTAGGATTTAAAAAAACCTCACTTTACACTTTAAATGCCATTTTCCCTCACAACACTTGCTGTCACATCTTTTAGCTCCAATCAGTTGGTTTCTCTTCCCAAAAATAATAATCTGGAATCAAATGCAAAACTTGCATTTATGGTTACTGTCATTCTTTAACTGGTTTCCTTCGGTGAGAAAATACAAAGCAATAGGGAAATCTGATGTATTCACTGGGGAGTAAGCAAGTTTCTCAGGTATGCACACAACTAAAGCTCTGGACTTTTGAGGTGTAGCAAATGCCACAGAAGACAAAATATGGATTCAAGATGACCTTGACAGATTGGAGAACTAGGCCAAAACTAACAGAATGAATTTCAATAGGGGAAAATGTAAGGTTCTGCACTTAGACAGGAATAACCAGATGCACATATACAGTGTCAGTGGTGGAGCTTCATGCTCCGGCACCGGGGGGCGGAGAGCAGGCAGGGGCATGGCTGGCGTGCATCCTGAGGGCGTGGTGTGCGTCCTGGGGGTGTGGCGCCCCACCTGCGGAGGCGTGATGCCCAGCACGGGGGGGGGGCCAGCCGCGATGGCACCCCACTGGGATTATACTGCCGGGGGCAGGGCGCTTCACTCGTCCCCCTCTTCCTCCGCCAATGTACAGTGGTACCTTGGGTTACAAACACTTCAGGTTACAGTCTCCACTAACCCAGAAGTAGTACCTCGGGTTAAGAACTTTGCCCCAGGATGAGAACAGAAATTGGGTGGTGGCAGCAATGGGAGGCCCCATTAGCTAAAGTGGTACCTCAGGTTAAGAACAGACCTCCAGAATGAATTAAAGGTACCACTGTATAAGATGAGGGGCACTTGGCTTACTAACTGTAAATGTGAAAAGGATCTAGGGCAGTGGCGTAGCGTGGGTTGTCAGCACCCGGGGGAAGGCAAGTAATTTGCACACCCTAACCCGTGGATTTGCGCCCCCTAACCCCCAGATGTTGCGCCCGGTGCGGCCGGCCCCCCCTGCACCCCCCACGCTACGCCACTGATCCAGGGGTCTCAGTAGACCACAAGCTGAACATGAGTCAACAGTGTGATGCAGCAACAAAAATAAATAAATAATCAAATGCTCTTCTAGGCTGCATCAACAGAAGTATAGTGTCCAGATCTAGGGCAGTAATAGTTTGTTCTATTCTGCCTTGATTGGACCACACCTGGAGTCCTGTGTCCAGTTCTGGGCACCACAATTTAAAAAGGATGTTGACAGGCTGGAAGGTGATGATCAAAGGTCTGCAAAACAAGCCTTATGAGGAGCGCTTGAAGGAGCTGGGTATGTTTAGCCTGGAAAAGAGGAGATTGAGAGGAGAGATGATCTCAAGGGCTGTCACATGGAAGATGGAACAAGCTTGTTGTCTCCAGTTCTGGAGGCTAGGACCCGAAGCAATGAATTCAAGTTACAAGAAAACCCTCTGACAGTAATTATCCTAAAGCAGTCTTCCTCTCAAGACATTTTGGAAAAATTGTCCGTTAGCAAAAGAGAAGTGTGTGTGGTGCTCCGCTTGAGATCTTACAGTCTGCAGTTTGCTGGATGTAAGAATTAGGGTCCTGTGTGTGAGTGCACATACCATGATGAATTTTTGTTTTGTTTTTAAATATGCTCCCTACACTCTCCCCTCTCTAGATAACAGTAATGTCCTTAACTGATTGGTATCCTACACAGTGGGACCTTCATTTAAGGAGAATGCAAAAGACAAAATTAAAAGTCATTTACAGGAGAACTCCACTTAGAGGGCGGTGCCACCCTGCCTCGCTGCCAGCCTCCATTTGTATTTAACTATTTGTTACTTACCCATTTGAGAGTGGCCTACATGCCTCACCCATCTTATCATCAAGATAGATTAGGTTTAGTGACTGAGAGGTGCCGCATCACACTGTGAGCCGTGGGCTTCTCCTCATTCTCGAATAGCAGCAAAAGCTGCCTCATGCCAGCCACGTCGCAACTTTGCTTGTAGAATAATGATGTAAGAATCGCCCCTTATTGGAAATACAGTGTGTATTCCAGAATGTAGACCTTTTTCATTTACATGCTGGGAAACCTAAATGATTTCTTTCTGTCTCTCTTCCGGCCTCTTTATTAGCTGAATTGCTTGACAAATTAGCCAGGTTCTCTTCTGCTTTGGACTACAGCAACCCAATAAAATCACAGGTTTGAAATCATCAGACTAATAAGATTGGGTTGCACTTGCACTATTTCTTTCTTCTTCTTTTTTAAGAATTTGTGTCGGACTGATTTATGTTGTGCTGCTTTCTGCTCTCATTAAAATCTTTGTCACAAAATGAGTTATCGGAATTTTTTTTTAATGGCTAGGGACATTCTGTTCAAATGGGGTACTATGTTAAGGTGTTGTGTTACTGTGGCCATTCTGAATGTTAATTAGTTGGCCATTTCTTTTTCTCTCCAGCAGTTAGAGCAGATTGCCATCAGAAAGTGTCAAGCTAATGAAAATGCAAGATGCCAACAAGGTCCGTCCGCACAGGTTTCAAGCCCACTCAAGTAGCATTAACATAATGTATACAAACAAGGAAATCACAACATTGGGTTCAAGAGACAAAGCTTTTAATGAGAACAGATAACTGCCATATTATTTTCCTTTCAGCAGAAGGCCAAATTAACAGATAACAACAACAACTAATACTATAATAGCAAGTCACAAACACTGTTCCTTGCTTATTGGTAGGAATGTAGTCAGGTGGTCTGCAGGAATGGGAATGCTAATGATCACCCCCTCCTGTGTCCCGCCCCAACTGCATATTTGGCACCTGCAGCTTATATCAAAAGGCACTTGTCTGCACTGCAGGAAACACAGGGCACAGTGGGAATGATGCCTGTTAACCAGTTTCGAGAACTACTATGATGTTATAAATAGTTATCATATAGTTATTTGATCTCTGTAAACATACAGTCTTAACTCCTATTCATCTGAATTGAATTTACATCCCAGTAAGTGCACCTTTTAGCCATTTCACACGACAACAAATATCATTCACTGATAGGTATGCCTATGATACACATTTACAAATGCATCTGTGTCATTTAAACACTGCTTTCTTAAGAATACAGTTAGAACACTTCATTTAAATAAAATGTGTAGATTGGCCCTAAGGCTGCAAGTTTTACTATTCAAAGTTTGCTACTTCTATAGACCACAAGGTGTTCTTACATGTATTGATGCTTATGTGCAGTTTCAAGACACTGACTCCTAAGAAGGGAGAACAGGGCCTGCTGGGTCACGAATTTGAGCCCCAAACTGGAAAAAAGATTCCTACATTGCAGGGGGTTGGACTAGATGATCCTCACAGTCCCTTCCAACTCCATGATTCATGAGAATTCAAGCTGCTCACGAACAGGACCTGCACAACTCTTCCAGCCTGGTGTTCAGGCTTTGCAGCTGGAGCTGCTGGAACCCACCCAGAGTCCAGCTGACTGCCATTAGCTGTTGTCAAAGAGAAGTCTCCTCAGAGGAGGGTCTCCTTCATGAGGATATCTTGACTCCCAAGCAGCCGTTCCCTTATATCTGGCTCTTCTCCTTGTGGAGCAAGTTTCTGTCTGACATTGAAGGCACAGGGCAAATTCCGACCTTTCTTTTTCTTTTTAAGTAGCTGGGCAGCGGCAGAGTCAAGGTCACAGCCATAGCCTAGCATAGCTGGTTACAAGAACAAAAGAAGAATATTATGGAGGAAACCAGTGGGTATATGGGTTGTTGTTGTTGTAGTTGTTGTTGTTGTAGTTGTTGTTGCAAGACTGACCTGAAAGTCCTTAAACAGCCCAATACTGTTCTGCTTCTAAATCTGGAAGTTTTAATTTAATTATCTTAGATAGTAATAATTTAAAAGCCTATATTCCACAAATTTGTTTTATCCCCTCTTAACATCAGCAAAGCTAGTGGCCCTCCCAAACTATGTGAAGGAAGGAGTGCTTTCTTTCGTCTTTCTTGAATTTGCACATCTGATTCATGTTCTCAGGTGGCTCCAAGTTCTAGATGAGAACCTAGAATTATCAGGGGAACAAACCCCTTCCACATTGTGACCTTGTGATTGAAAGTGAGTGTGACAGAAACGGTTAATTTGGCATCTCCAGTGGAGACAGACATGCCAACACACTGCTATTAGCTTCCTGTGTTGAAACGGATTGCCTGCCCTATGTATTAATGCAGGCAAAATCTATTCCTGAGCAAACATTCCCTTCTAGCATGCAGCTGCATTGCTCTTTGCTGTGCTGAAAGCGTCATGCTGCTTTTTTGACTTTGGGAAGGTTGGTTGGGGGACCCATTAGAGAGAGTGTGAGCACACAGCATGATTAAAAAGCATTGTTTTGATGCACATTAGATTCCTTTTATCTTATTCCTGTATGTTTCTCAGGGTTCTCCCCCCCCCCTTCAATTTCTTCATGCTGTGATGATAGCTCTGAATACTAATGTGGAAATATTTGCCTTATATAAGGCTGTCATTTTGGGTGACATTTTTGTTTATAAAGTATCTAATGTGTACTTTGCTATATTTTAGATTCCAAGTTATTGAGGTTTTTCAAAAACATCAGAGCTGACTTTCAAATGCCAGAAGAAGAATTTTGGTTAACTCTCAGTGGGGGGAGCAGGTTTCAGCTGACATGTTGAATCGAGAACTGCCATGGGTTTAAATGGCATTAATTCTTCTGTGCTTAGGGCCCTATAAATGACTCCAAAGTGCTATAGAATTTTGTAAAACATTATCCATCCTCCAAACGATGCCCCATGCAGTCTCTTCCTACCAGAAAAGAGAGAGGATTGTTCTGTGGTGAGCCATCCCTTCCATTAAGTATGCAGAGATGTTTTAATTTGAGGACTTTATTAAAGTCGCATTGGGGACTAATAGAACAGAATTTTGGAGTAGTGGAAAAATCAGCCATCCAAATGGCTTAGCTTAAAACACTTATATGATCTGGGGGGCAGGAGGAGTTTGCTGAGAAACTGAAAGTAGTTTGGCCATTACTTCATCCATGGGGAAGATCATCTTGTTTTGACTGTGATCTTAAGGTGGAAATGTTAAGAGACTAATTTGTTAATAACATCCAAAATGTCCAGTATGGCAAATGTAGCTTTGGATCTCCCAGTGCCTGTTGGTAATGTTCAACAGCTGATGACTGAACAATTAAAAACAATCATTTGATGAAAGGTGGAAAGAAAATGAATAAGGGCGGATCTACACACAAGAAAAAATGCTATAAATAAGTCAGAAATTAAATTGTTATAACAAAAGAAAGAAAACACTCTGGAAAATTGCAATTTTTTTATTATTTTTTTGCTCTTCAGCACCATCTGGTGTTGCATGTTTATAACGCATTCAAAACACTTTTTCTTTACTAATGTAGCCGAGTCCTAAGAGAGAATGAAAAACAGAACTGGAGATGAGATAGAAACTTCAGATGAAAAGCTGGCAGGACTGGATGATGAAACAGCAAAATTGGACAAAGCAGATGGTGAGATGGAAATGCCTTACATGCAAGGCCTTGTAGGAGAAGGGGAAGATAAAACCATAAATGGAGAGGTGCAGAATCATTTTGATTTAGCATTGATGGTGCTGAGAATAAAAAGAAAAAACTTTGGGAAAACCTCCGCCCTGGCTCTTCTTCAGTTCTAGCAGAGAGAAAGCATTCTGCATACGATCTGGAGTGAATTCAGAGAACAGTGTCACCAAATTTATAGTACTCTTTCTGGAAAAAGATTGGAAGAAACTTAAGTGGAAGCGTCACTTTTAGAGGAGATTGGAATGCTATGGTAAACAAAACAGGAAATGGAAATACAGCAAGAAATAGAAGTTGAATATACTGAACTGGATGTGAATTAATGGAGACGTAACAAGAAAAGATTTATGGAATATTTTTTTCAATATGTGATCATAGTGAAGAGTCATTAACACAGAAGAATTTACTGATATTTACTGGATGGAAGAATTTACTGATATTCAAAATGGAGGCATGCTTGTAGGAATTACTGAAGGCAAAGTTGATTTTAAAGAGAAAACATGGTTGCCTCTTTCATGGTTGCCATCCAATTCACTTTGTTCCATGTAACCAAATTGGAGCCACTGAGAATGGATCTCTCTACATAGACTCATCCCTTCTTTTACATATTCTCACCTTGGGATCCATTTCTTAATGTGATACCTGAGTGCAAATGAAACCCTGGAGACTTGTTCTTCTTGTTGTTTATAGAGGGTGTGTTGTAGGACCTCTATATAATGAGAAGGCAGAAAGGTCTTCATTTATAAAATGAATGAAGCAAAATACAACCTGAGCAAATGGGAATTAGGGGGAAATGAAAACTAGACAGGGAACAAATTGGGGAGGGAAAGTGAAAGGAAGAGAGAACAAGCCAATGTGGGGAGGTGATGGGGAAATGGAAGCAATAAGAAGCAATAGCGAGGCAGAAAATCCATTTTGTTAGCAAATCAATACAGCAAAAGATGAGCGAGGAGTTTAATAAATAGGACTGATTTAGCAATTGGGGGCATTAATTAGATTTAGAACTGTTTAACTGAGGAGAATGTAAGCCTAGGCTCTTAGATGCTGAGACAAGAAAACACTGAAACGTCAGCTGCAGTGGCTTTGATTAAAAAGAGAGATTCCTGAGATGAGGGGGCTGTTCTCTCAGAGAGGAGCAAGAGCGGGCAGGAAATAAAAAGAAGCAACAAGAACAACAGGGGCTATTTGGAAAACTGTAATTGTCTCAGCCTCCTATTCTTTCATGGCTTAAAGTGTATGGCGATGATTAGGCTGTTTACATAATACACCTTTAGAGCACATTTCCCGCTCTTGAAGAATTCTGGGCACTGTAGTTTACTACTACTACTACTGCTGCTGCTACTACTAATAATAATGTATTATTTATACCCCGCCCATCTGGCTGGGTTTCCCCAGCCACTCTGGGCGGCTTCCAACCAAATATTAAAAACAATACAGAATGCTTTGGGGGAATGTGTGCTTCATATGTACCTTAAAGGTTCAGTGTGTATGTAGAGCTTGTGGTTCTCCAAGCAGAAGGTATTGAAAGGGGAGACTGGTTCTGTCATTGGACCACATAGGATATAAAACCTGTATCCTATCCAGTCCAATGGCTTGTTCTTGCTTTTATTAGGATTATGTATTTTGTGTTTTTATATTGTGTTTTATTTTGTGAACTGCCCTGAGACCTATAGGGCAGTATACAAAGCCAATAAATAAATAAATAATAGTAATATTTCCACTGACTAGCAAAACCACCATTTCATGAAACAATTGAAACAAATTAATGCCAAAATTTAGCAGACATGAGCATCACTGTATGCCAAATGAATCTACATGGAAAGCGTGGGCTGGATTTTCCTATCCCTCTCCCTCTGTCTCCTGTTCCCTGTTGCTGTTCTATGACAATTGTGGATTTATTTTTTTAACCAATAAAAATTAGTTACATGACAAATGCATACAAATGCATACAACAAGGCAGTTTCAGAATTGTAATTTGTCTTCTTAAGGTGACTGTCCCTTTACAGTAAACATAAATATGCATGCTAAAATTAGATGTTAACAGTTTTGAGTTTTTCATGTCCCCCCTTAAAATTTAAGTAATGCTCTCCTATCTTTTTTTCAAAAACGCAAATGTTACAATGAAATACAGTTGTACCTCAGGTTAAGTACTTAATTCGTTCTGGAGGTCTGCTCTTAACCTGAAACTGTATCTTAACCTAGAATCATAGAATCATAGAGTTGGAAGAGACCACAAGGGCCATTGAGTCCAACCCCCTGCCAAGCAGGAAACACCATCAGAGCACTACTGACACCCCTCCCAGTTTGGTGTCATCTGTAAATTTGATCAGGATGCCCTTGAGTCCATCATCCAAGTCGTTGATAAAGATGTTGAATAAGACAGACCCAAGACAGAACCCTGAAGCACCACTTTAGCTAATGGGGCCTCCTGCTGCCGCTGCGCCGCCAGAGCACGATTTCTGTTCTCATCCTGAAGCAAAGTTCTTAACCTGATGTAATATTTCTGGGTTAGTGGAGTCTGTAACCTGAAGTGTATGTAACCTGAAACGTATGTAACCCAAGGTACCACTGTAAAGTAATCCCCACACAAGGCTTTGAATTTATCTGAATAAAACATTTAAACCATTTTAAAAAGAGCAATCCTATGGCAATTTGGAGGGGATGGGGGGGGAGAGAAAGGGGAGAATCCATTGCAGAGGAGCCACCCCTGCAAAGCTCCCTGGGGCTTCTATTAGCCAAGGCAGAAGGTGAGCACCCACACATAGTTGTTTTTTTTGGGGGGGGGGGCTTTCTGGTGTTCCAGCCAGGCAACCTCCAGTGATTGACCTCTTTCTTTGCCAATGGGCATCCATCTCTGCAGCCCCCAAGGTGGCCTGAGCTGCCAATGGACCTTCAGCAGCCCTGCCCCAGTCAATTAGGATTGCTCTGAAAACACACCTTATTAATTTTCTTTTTCTTCATCAAGTACTGCACGTCAAATACGTTTAGTTATTGGAAATGTGACAGGCTTTTCAAATAATTTAGTTACGAAGTAGAAGCCAAGCATTCTAAATCACACCAGAGTCACCCAGAATGGAGTTGCGGTTTTTTAAAAATTAAACATCCCGGGGGTGGGGTGAATGGAATAATCTCCCAAACAGCCCAAAAAGGACTGGGCATAATCACTGGATCCGTTTGGAGAGGAAAAACAGAAAGGAGCAGGAACTGAATCAATGGCTGGAGCCCTGAAGAGGAGCACTTCACATTGCAACAGGTGGTTGCAGGTCCTGCTTCTATTACTGCAAACTGGATGCGCCTCCGAAATAGCAGGTTTGTTGTTGTTTTTTTCATTTGAAACCAGGATAGTTTTCCTTTACTGAAATGCTGACTCTGAACTTAGGAAAGCAAAACCACACTCAATAGGAAAAAAAAATATACAGGACTGTCAGAAGGTAGGTAACATTTTGGTGATAGATAAATTAACTCTCTTCCCCTTTTTAGCAGTTTCCTAAAATTGATAGTTTGGTATTTAGTCAACACATTTTAATGTTATAAATGCTTGTGTAGCAGTGACATTTTTGGTCACTAGTTGAAGCGATACAAGAAAGCAATATTTCATGAAATGAAGTTCACATTTAAATGTGGGCGTTTGAAGATCAGAGTCATTGGTCTTGCTGTCAAGGGGGGCTTGCTTCTTTGGTGTCTCAGGAACTTCTCAAGGACATGGACAAAGTGCTAAAGATTCTTTATTAAAACCTAGGTAGCAAAGTTGGGAGCAGAGAAGGGTCAAATTCTCAAAAGCACACCCACTTTTGATTATCCCTTCTCTGAGTTCTTGCTGCCTCATTTTTCAGGCCTTCCCATGTTTTTGTATTAATCTAAATTTAGCGACTTCTGGTTTTTGGCTTATCAATATGAGGAACCTTTCATTATCTTTTAAACTATTAAGTAGCTTTTATTCTCCACTTCCCAATACCAATGCAAGGCTTGCCAGTTTGAAAAGTGCTCTTACCAGTTGCAGCCACTCAAGTTGATGGCAATAGCTTTTGGTTGGTCTGATTCCAGAGAGACAGTAATAATAATAATAATAATAATAATAATAATAATATATGGGCGGCTTCCAACAAAGTATTAAAATACAGTGGTCTGTGAAATATTAAAAGCTTCCCTAAACAGGGCTGCCTTCAGATGTCTTCTAAAAGTCTGGTAGTTGTTCTTCTCTTTGACATCTGGTGGGAGGGCGTTCCACAGGGCGGGTGCCACTATTGAGAAGGCCCTCTGCCTGGTTCCCTGTAACTTGGTTTCTCGCAGTGAGGGAACCGCCAGAAGGCCCTCGGCACTGGACCTCAGTGTCAGGGCAGAACGATGGGGGTGGAGACACTCCTTCAGGTATACTGGACCAAGGCTGTTTAGGGCTTTAAAGGTCAGCACCAACACTTTGAATTGTGCTTGGAAGCCAATGTAGATCTTTCAAGACTGGTGTTATGTGGTCTCGGTGGCCGCTCCCAGTCACCAGTCTAGCTGCCGCATTCTGGATTAGTTGTAGTTTCCGGGTCACCTTCAAAGAGCACATAGAGTGCATTGCAGTAATCCAAGCAAGAGATAACCAGAGCATGCACCACTCTGGTGAGACAGTCTGCGGGCAGGTAGGGTCTCAGCCTGCGTACCAGATGGAGCTGGTAAACAGCTGCCCTGGACACAGAATTGACCTGCGCCTCCATGGACAGCTGTGAGTCCAAAATGACTCCCAGGCTGCGTACCTGGTCCTTCAGGGGCACAGTTACCCCATTCAGGACCAGGGAGTCCTTCACACCTGCCTGCCTCCTGTCCCCCCAAAACAGTACTTCTGTCTTGTCAGGATTCAGCCTCAATCTGTTAGCCGCCATCCATCCTCCAACTGCCTCCAGACACTCACACAGGACCTTCACCACCTTCACTGGTTCTGATTTAAAAGAGAGGTAGAGCTGGGTATCATGTGCATATTGTTGAACACCCAACCCAAACCCCCTGATGATCTCTCCCAGCGGTTGCATGTAGATGTTGAAAAGCATGGGGGAGAGGACAGAACCCTTAGGCACCCCACAAGTGAGAGCCTCATCCCCAATCACCACTTTCTGAACACAGCCCAGGAGGAAGAAGTGGAATCGCTGTATAACAGTGCTTCCAGCTCCCAGCCCCTCTAGACGGTCCAGAAGGATGTTATGGTCTATGGTATCAAAAGTCGCTGAGAGATCCAGCAAAACTAGAAAACAGCTCTCACCTTTGTCCTTAGCCCACCAGAGATCATCGACCAGCGCGACCAAGGCAGTTTCAGTCTTATGATGTGGCCTGAATCCCGATTGGAAGGGATCCAAATGGTCTGCTTCTTCCAGGCGTGCCTGGAGTTGTTCAGCAACCACTCGCTGGAGTTGTTCAGCAACCACAGTAACACCAGATTCTTGGCAAACAGCTGCTTTGGGGGAAAGTGGGGGCCTGGTGCCTTTCCCCAAGGCAGTTGCCTCCACTCCCCACTTGCCATGGGCAACTGCTGTCAGTGGCTGGATCAGATGCCAGAGACTGCACTGACTCTGAAGATGATGGAATGCAGACACAGACAGAGCAGCCTCTGACAGAAGAAGAAGGGGAGAGTTCCCCCCATCACCACTTCCTTCAACTTTCCCAGCAGCTGATTCAGAGACGGCACAGCCGGGGGAAGAGCTAGATAACTCTGAGTCAGAAGCTAGGCAACCAGGAGAGAACCACCACTTGGGAGACTCTTCCTTCGAGAGTAGCAGGGACCTCCCTCCCTCCCCTTGTACTAGGAGGTCTGAAATGGTGAAGGCTCAACAGAAGCACCAGGGGAGGAGAGCAGGGCGGTGGCACGCTTCTTGCTGTGGAAGGGGCGGGGATTCAGCGTGAGCAACTGAGATCCTGAAGGAGGGTGGCTCCATGCCGCTCTCTCTGTGTTGCTGTAAATAAAATGGACTATAAACCTGTCAGAGGCTTGTTAATTATTATCGGAAGCTCCCAGAGAGAAGGGGAAACTCCCGTGCCTGCCAGCGTATCTCACAGCTGCACAGAATAGGGTAGATTGCACAATAATCTGGTCTTTGAGATATAGCCTAGGCCCAGCACATTGGCAACCAGTCAGCAGCAGCAAGATAGTGAGCAAGATATGCAAAAATAATAACCAGCAGCCTTCCAACATGCATAAGAACAAGACATTCAGAACGTCAAATGGGGAGGAATGCAGACCTGTGCAATCATGTGAACCAAAATGTAAAATTACATTTCAGAAATTCTAGTCTTGTGATTTGTGATCTGCATTTGTCACTTTTAATAAAGCAAAAACAACTGCAGAGTTTATTTTGAACTACAGTGGTGCCTCGGGTTAAGTACTTAATTCGTTCTGGAGATCTGTTCTTAACCTGAAACTGTTCTTAACCTGAAGCACCACTTTAGCTAATGGGGCCTCCTGCTGCCGCTGCACCGCCGGAGCCCGATTTCTGTTCTTATCCTGAAGCAAAGTTCTTATCCTGAAGCACTATTTCTGGGTTAGCGGAGTGTGTAACCGGAAGCGTAAGTAACCTGAAGCATATGTAACCCGAGGTACCACTGTATTTCATACATCCTCGTTTGTTACTGACTTGATATTATCTCTGTCGATAGTGATCACTTGCAAATTCATTCCAAGGTTTAAGAAATGCCCTTTCTCCTTAATACTGCTGTTCTCAAACAAAAATGTTTACAGTAGTCTAAATAGGAGGACATTTGGGGAGAGGCTCAAAAGATTCACAACATTTTCATTCTTCCTTTTGCCATTCACTTGTCTCCTGTTTGCAGGGCTCAATGACAGATCTGCTTGGCACCATTTTATTATTATTTTGCAGTGAACACTTTCCAAAGCAAGAATACACACATTTCCTGTGTGTGTGTTCCCCTGCAGATACAACAGATGCACTGTGAATTCCTCATGTTACTGCCTCTTTAGGAAGGCTGATTATCAGATGCCTTTTTCACTTAAGAGAAAGAACGAAAGTAGCTACTGTACATCTGCATTTTAGAAGTTGCCTACAGTCGGTCCCTACCACAAGTAAGGAGACTATAGAGATCATTAGCGGGGAGCAAATTTCTAATATGTTTGCAGGTTCCAGCTACAAGTTGATGTACCCAGGGCCAAAAAGAAAGAAAGGAAAGGATCCATGCTTCTGAGGGAAGATGAGGATTTATAAGGTGGCTCAGGATTTGCTCTGTTACTTTATTAGACTACATATTTCTCAGCTGGATTGTCTTTGTGTCAGGTGCCCTCATTGGAAAGGAACTGAAGAAACGAAACTTTGCAGGCTGCCATGCTCCTAGCAGAATGCAGGATCTTTCTATGCTATATTTCTCTAAGGGAAAATGTTGCCAAATGGCAGATCTCATGGCTGCTCATAGGCAGGTGGTGCAGCCAGGCAAGTGAGCAGGGAGGGGGCAAAGGGAGGCCAGCCGGCCAGTGTATTGGAGAGGGACGGGCTTTGCAACTTTTCACGCACTCTGTCTGTCACTGCTGCTGGTTGGTTAGGGAGATGACACCTGAGTGAGTAGGCCAACGGAGTGAGTGGAGCAGATGGGGGCCATGGCAGGCCTTCTACCCCCCCTGCCCCCACCCCATCATCTGTTGCCACCAACAGTGTGCATTTTAAAATGCATCCATCCTTTCTCCTCTTCATTCGCCTCCCCATCGCCGGCAGTGGCAGCGACAGGGGGATATTGGGATCAGGGTGAGGGGATGGGGCCTTTGAGCAAACTGTAGGGGAGGGGAGGACTTGTGGGCCATCTGCGGGGGTGGGGCATTGAAGGAGCTGTGAGGTTTGGGGTGTTTGGTGAGGTGTACAGGGAGGCAGGGCTGGCGAGCAATGCAGTTTATGATTTTTGAGTAGCAATCATTTACCCCTACAATTATGTCAAAGCACACCAGGTTTGAACATCTCTTGCAGGGGTGGCCCAAGTAACCTCCTCCGGGTTTTAGTAGGGCTCTAACTCCCATCAGACCCAGCCATGGTTCAGAAATGATGCGAGTTGCAGTACAATTATCTGGAAGGCTGCTGCTGATAGGTTGCCTCCTTGAGTTTGTTGGAGTGACTTGATTGCTCACTGTAGCTTACAAAAGGAAAGGTAGGTAGCCGTGTTGGTCTGACACAGTAGAAATATATATATATATAATTAAAAAAATGTCCAGTAGCAGTTGGTTTCTAAGGTGCTACTGAACAATTTTTTATATATTTTTAAAATATTTTTACAAAAGGAAAGGTAAGACTGCCATCTGACTTGAACCCACCCCATCCCTCTCGCCTAGTTGGGAGGGCAGAGGGTTGCATTACGCTGGATGGGCATGGTGCAGATATAGGAAGCACAGCTCACTTGTGCTTCAGTATTTGTGCATGTTATGATCACTCAAGGCTGCTCTCAACCTTCTTCAGATAGTTTAAAAGTTCCTTCCAGCTTGAATCTGTGTCTACCAACACCCAATATTCTTGTGCTATTAATTCTGGGATCCTTATACAGGCTTGTAGGACTTGGCTATGACAGTGGTAAGTGTTGTAAAGGCCCAGATAGATTAGTTTTTGATAACAAGCTGGAAAATATTGCCAATTAATGACATAGTTAAATCCTCCAACAGCCTCTGGAATATTGAGTATTCTCAAACTCAGACTGCAGAAAAAATCATTGTAAACTAAAATCAAGCAAAAATAGTTTTACTATTTTACTAGCCAGTTTCATTATATGACTAGTCATATACAGCAATCTTTAGCAAACTGTCTCGGGTACCACTGAGTACATTTGCAGTGATTTATTCTATTGAGGCAGTGAGTTTTATTCAGTGTTAATCTAGCACGGCATGGCTTAAATCTCTTCTAGCTGTGTTTACCTCTTTGCCAAAGCCTTTGATTCAAATCCAAACACTCAGACTGTATTCTTCAAACTACTTGTTCTAAATCTGAAAACTTCTTGTGAAATGGAGAAAAGCAACATTTCCCGGACAATTCCCCACCCCCGCCCCAGGCATCTGACCAATTTCTGCCTGGAGATGCTGCTGACAAATGCAGTACAGTCGACGCTTGGGTTGCGAATGTGTTCCATGCGGGATGCACGTTCACAACCCACAGCGTTCGCAACCCGCATCTGCGCACATGAGGGTTGTGATTTGGCACTTCTGCGCATGCGCAGAGCACAATTTAGCACTTCAGCGCATGCACAACCACTGAAACCCAGAAGTAACCCGTTCCGGTACTTCTGGGTTTCGGCAGTCCACAACCCCCAAAAAATGCAACCTGAAGCGTCTGTAACCCGAGGTATGACTGTATGCTGGATATGTCCAGGAAGTTCCGGACGTATGGCAACCCTACCTCAGAGCCTGTTTTGGCATAACTGTTGATACAAAACCTTACAGGCAGACATTCCCAACCCACACAAGCGAGTCTTCCCTCTTTTGGTAGAATTGTTGGTTTTAAACCAGTCAGAGAAGTGTTATATTTTGGTGGACAATCAAGCAGTATATATATGTTTTAAAATAGCTAAATATAATTATGGTGACATAGATCTCTTTTCCTGGAAAGATATTTACAGCATGCAAAATGTGTTTTTCTTATTATTGGCTATTAAGGAGGTGTTGTAATTGCTTTAAAAAGGAATGGGTGAAACTTGTTGGTAGAGAAATCTCTGATCAAGGGTGGCATAAAAATTATAATTGGGGATAATAAAATCATTATAAACTGCTTTATCAGTGGTATATGACACCACACAGATTGAGTGAAATATATACTAGATATTCTAATAAATTTTGGAGGTGTGGATCCCAAAGGTGGATATGAGTCATAGCTGGTTGTTATGCCCATTATTTTACTTTAGAGGGAGAAGTGATTATGAAATAGCCCATTATGCTATATCTTTGGAACCTTTATTTAAGTGATAGAATCAAGCATAAAGATTCTTGTTAAGTGTATAAATTTTTCCTTCTTTGAAAGATGCTGAAAACTGTGGGCCAAACGTTGTGACATTTAAATGGAACGTGTCCTACAAATCTTCGGATAAACATGGTTAAATGAGATAAAACTGAGATTCATGCCATGAAATCTGACAAATGTGAACTTTACTTGAATATATTCTTCAGTTGCATAAAAAATGAAGTACTATTAAGCCCAAAACAAGTAATGTTTGCTTTGCTGTTGGAAGTAAACAGAAGCAGCTTCTTCAGCCCAGTCCACACCAGACCTATACGTAGGAGGACTTGGATTTTAGCCACATGCTTCACACAGTCTAATCATTTACACATTTTCAGGAACTCTCCAAGCTAAGAAAGAAATCTTTATGACAAATTATGCCAAAGCAGATTTATGTGCTGTCAAACTGTTCATGTAGAAAATTTTACATTCATGATAGTCAAGTAACAAAATTATTGAGGATTAAATTGCATAAAGACTTCTTCACTTTACAATTGCATATAATCCATACCTGATGTAGAGAAATGATATTTCCCCCCGCTTTATTGAAGCTATATAAATTATGGGTTGTATACAATGTAGGGGTAAGGTGAGAGTTCAATTATTGCAAGGATAATTGTGCAAAGAAATATTCTCCCCCTCTTCTACCCCTGCATGCTCATTAAAACTATTCTGGGTGTTCCACCAACTACTCAGAGCAGATTGGGGGGGGGGGGTGAGGTTTTTCATGGTGGGGGAAATTCTTGCATTTACACAAATATTTAGTTGCATACTAACAAATGTTTCTCAAAAATCTCAGTGACTCTAAGATATTATTATTATTATTATTATTATTATTATTATTATTATTATTATTATTTCTACCCAACACACTCTGGGCGACTCCCAACAGAATATTAAACAGAATAAAACATCAAACATTAAAAACTTCCCTAGACAGGGCTGCCTTCAGATGTCTTTTAAAAGTCAGATAATTGTTTATTTCCTGGACATCTGATGGGATGTCCCCTACTACCACTTTCTGAACACGGCCCAGGAGGAAGGAGCAGAACCACTGTATAACAGTGCCCCCAGCTCCCAGCCCCTCTAGATGGTCCAGAAGGATGTTATAGTTGATGGTATCAAAAGCCGCTGAGTGATCCAACAGACCTAGAAAACAGCTTTCACCCTTGTCCCTAGCCCACCGGAGATCATCGACCAGGGTGACCAAGGCAGTTTCAATCCCATGATGAGGCCTGAATCCCGTTTGGAAGGGATCCAAATGGACCGCATCCTCCAGGCATGCTTGGAGTTGTTCAGCAACCACCCGCTCAGTCACCTTGCCCAAGAATGGCAGATTTGAGACTGGGCGATAGTTGGCCATATTGGTTGGGTCCAAAGTTTTTTGTTTTTTTTTAAGAAGCGGTTTAATACCTGCCTCTTTCAGTGGGTCTAGGAATACTCCCTCACAGAGAGAAACATTCACCACCCTGTGGAGCCCATTGCCTAGCCCTTCCCAACTCGCTTTTATTTGCCAGGATGGGCAAGGATCAAGGAGGCAGGTGATCAAGCATCCTGTCCACATCACAGGTAACAAATTAGAATTGATCCCATGCAACTTGACAACTGTATATAGGACTCTAGCAACCTCTCGCCCCAGCCCTGCTCCCACGGTGGAGTCTACCTATTTCCAAATCTGAGCGATTTTATCTGCAAAAAACTTTGCAAAATCATTGCAGGAGATCTTGGGGTCTTTACAAGGCCCCGGTGGTAAAGGTGGTTCCGTTAAATTGCGAACCACCTGAAAGAGTCTCCTGCTGCTGTTTTCTGCAGATGCAATAGAGGCGGTGAAGAAGGTCTTGGTAGGCTCGACATTGAGCTCTAGCCCGTGTCCGGTCAGATTCAGAATGAGCTTTCCAACACTGGTGCTCTAGCTATCTCAGTGATTGTTTCATCGCCCTCAGCTCTGGGGAAAAACCAAGGGGCTGTCCGGGCTCCCTGCAATCAGAGATGGTGCTTCATAGGCTGACAGTCAATAGCCCTGGTTAACTCTGCATTCCAGCGGGACACCAGGGAATAACCTGAAAGGCCATCAGCATGGGATAAAGCATCCCCTACTACTCTCTCTATAGAAATATGGATATAGTCTATAGAAACAGGGAATCTTGCCACATTTCCATCATAAGTAGGACTAATTAGTTAGACATTCTACATTTCCTCCCAATTTTGATTTATTTATTTATTTTATTTATTTATTATAATTAATGGAACAAAGAGCTGGCCGTAGCATTGAGTTCCTAATTTGTGTCTATCTATATTAACTAAGGGACGCAGGTGGCGCTGTGGGTTAAACCACAGAGCCTAGGACTTGCCAATCAGAAGTTTGGCGGTTCGAATCGCTGCGACAGGGTGAGCTCCCGTTGCTCGGTCCCTGTTCCTGCCAACCTAGCAGTTCAAAAGCATGTCAAAGTGCAAGGAGATAAATAGGTACTGTTCCAGCAGGAAGGTAAACGGCGTTTCCGTGCACTGCTCTGGTTCGCCAGAAGCGGCTTAGTCATGCTGGCCACATGACCCGGAAGCTGTATGCCGGCTCCCTCGGCCAGTAAAGCGAGATGAGCGCCACAACCCCAGAGTCGGTCATGACTGGACCTAATGGTCAGGGGTCCCCGTTACCCTTTTTATATTAACTATTTGCAGATAATAAATTGCAAAAATCAGAAAAAGATGGAACAATCTTGATTCAGTTAGTGTCCTTTTCACATATGTTGGTTACCCTGAGGCTAATGAAAAACAAATTATTTGTTGTTCTGTAAATACAATATAAAAATCTATGTATATGAGGTTCCTGTGTAACATGAAAGTTCCATTAGGCCAGTGGTGTCCAAACTTTTTTCAAAGAGGGCCAGATTTGATGAAGTGAACATGCGTGAGGGCCGATCATTTTGTCTGACATTCTTAGAACCATTAAAATTTAATGCAAATTAATGATTTTATGCAAAGTTTATTGCAAACGGCATACTTTACATTTCATCGCATGGATGACAAATCTATTCAGGTGTTAAATCACTCTGCCTTTCATATCTGAAGGCCAGATGAAAAATAATTCCAGAAAGCTGAAATATATGTCAGGAACATTGTAAGGTACATTACACAGTAATAAAGATTGTCTGTCAACTTTTAAGTTCACAACATATGAACAGGAACATAACACCACATATACTTGTTGTGTCCAAATATATTTATACCTGATTTTGATCAACTGACATTAACTGAGATTTCACAATGTATTCATCGCAATTGGGAGGGGGGAAGCCTGCACTAATGCGAAGGGTGAAACTGAGATCTTCTGGACTGCAGCATATAGGCTAGGTCTGGTTCAATGGCAGTGGTTTTGATTCACAAAATGTCACGCAGGTGAGAGTCAGTTAGTCTTGTCCTTGTGCGGTTCTTGTTAAAGTTTATTGCAGAGAACTCACAAGTTTGCAAGCAATGCAAATGTAGGCTTTCAGAAATGCATGGGGCTTCATGTTCAGGAAGATGGGGTTATGAAGCAAAGTCTGTTATCACAGCATTATCCACCCACTCATGTTTCCATTTTTGTCCCACCTGTCTCTAAGGAGTTGAAGGCAATCTATGTACGTAGTTCTTCTCCTCTGCCCTCACTTTAACTCTCACAACAGCCCTGTGAGATGGGTTAGGCTGGGGAAAAGGGACTTCTGGCCACAGCAGTGAGTTTGAAGTAATGGTGGCAATTTGAAGCTGGTTGCCCCCCAGGCCTCTAACCACTACATCACAAGGGCTTTCAAACTTCTGAAAGGAAGGAAGATATGAGTACAGGGTGGGAAAGAACATTTGAATACTATATGTACACGATTTGGCATTTCACAGCATAAAAACACAAAACACATAATGCAAATAGAAATAAAAAAGAGCAACCCAATCATCCCCCCCCCTTCTGCCACACATTTTAAAAGCACCCACTGCCGTGAGCCATGGAAGGGAGGGGGGAGGAAGGGAGAACGCGATGCTGTCGTGAGCCATGGAAGGGAGGGAGACGGGTCCCGGGGCCAGGGGGGCCGCAACGAATGTCGCTCCCAGTGTGCGATCTTCCCACCCACCAGCTGTTCCCTCCACTGTGCACACATACCCACTCCCAGGAGTGTCCAGTGAGAGCTGCTGCTCTCTGTTGATGCTGGAAAGAAAGCCGGCAGAAATCAGAAAGGGGCAAGTTCCCGCGGGCTCTGCTTAAATGGGGTTAGGCCACGCCCCCGGCTGACCAGATTGGTCGACCCAAGGAGTGACGCAGGGGAGAGCTCCGTGACGAGCCCGCAACTCCCTTTCCCTGGCGAAGAGAAAAGGCTTTGGTGGAGCGTTGGCTCCTGGGCAGAACAAGCCGAGCAGCAGATTCATTTCTCAGAATTGCTGGGGGGGGGGGGGCCTGATTTGACTTCAAACATAGTGATATACCAATTAGGAATGATGGTCCTAGATATCAGATCCTCTTCAAGGAGGGCATGCCCCCCAGGCATCTCCTACCTCCTGGTGTGGGCAGGACTATGCCCTGCACCACTCTGGTTGGACTTTTTGCGGTCACTTGGTCCCTAAAGCCAATGGCTTGGCTTGGGAGGTGGCTGTGAAACATTATTTAATCCCTGCACGATGTTTGCTGGACCTCTTTGCCTTCGCGCAGCGGATCAGGACCTGTCTAGGGCTTCCTTCATTGGCTGAACGATCGTCTCTTAAACTGGTGGTTTTCTTCTGGTTATTATTATTACTCCCTTTGGCCAATTTTAACTTAATTCCTGCAACCCCCCCTCCCCATTCCCTCAACCCACCTACCATTAGCTTCCCACTTCAAATCCCTGCCCTTCCTCTGGGGCCCCCTCCCTCCCTTCAGTGTTTTTGTTAGGAGTTCTTCTGTCCTCTAGGTCCTGTTTCGCTCAGCCTTAAGCTCTGTATTTCCTGCCTGCTTTTTGCCGCCCTTCATCTGGGTTTCGTTCAGGCATAGGTTAGTTTGATTCTTTACTCCCTCACAGTTTTTTGCGGGGGGGGGGAGTACCTTACCAGGCTGACATATCGCTAGACCCCTGAGCTGTGTTTGGTGACATTTATTGCCCGTTTTGGGGGCAAGGGCTGCTTTATTGTTTTTTCCTCTCCATTGCTGGTTACCGTGCTGTCTGGCCAGGCAGCAGGCCATTTGGAGTCAGTAATGACTGGCCTGGCTGGCAACCCACATCGCTTTGTCTTGCTTTTCTTCTGCATTTGATAGCCTTTTACAATGCTTCAGCTCAGAATCAGCCTCCTCATCCCCAAATATTATACCTGAAACTGGGGTCAGGACTTATAGTACTTCTAATTCTAGTGATGAGGCTTATGAGACTCCACCTTCTGGGGCCCTTTTTAAGGAATCACAATTGTCTAAAGGTAGTGAGGCTCTCTCTGACCGAGGGCGTCCTGGGAAAGGAGAGGTTCGTTCTCGCTGTAGTAGGGACCAGAATATGTCTCAGCCTTCTTCGCTGGCAGCCAGTGTATCTAGGCTTTCTGAGCAGTGTGCTGCCTCTTTACATGATCAGCGGCATGATGAATGGCAAAGTTCATCAAATGATACATGCATACATATATAGAACAACATGGTATACCACAATGACCTCACAATGACCTCGCCAGCAATAGGAAGCCCAAGTACAAGCAGGCAATGGTAATATCATTCCTAGATGAGGCATTTAGTGAGACCTAATTTCTCATGGCCTCCCTCGTGTGTTCTACAGAATCATGTTCTGTAGTAACATGATTGTGAAAATAGATGGAGATGAAAAAGGGAAAAAGAAATAACTAATGAAAAGCAGTATTTATATATCTCAGTTAAGAAGCAGTACCTTGAGAAATCCAACTGTTCTTTTTCCTTCTCTGTCTGCCCCATCTCTCTCTCTCTCTCTCTCTCTCTCACACACACACACACACACACACACACACGTGTGTGTGTTTGTGTTCCAACAACAAGCTAGACATTAATAGCTTGCTTGATAAATACCATCATTTTGTCATCTTTAATTCAGATTTAGATTTGTCTAGATATCGGTATCCAAAACCAAATCAAAACCAATATTTTGTTTCTAGCAGGATCCGAGGACTAATTGTAGCTGATTCCAAAAGCTTTGCTGAAAATTTTGCATGCCAGTCTTTATCATGGAATAAAGAGCTGGCTCTTTTTCATCTAAGGCAGGTACCCTAGCCTGTTGCTCAATTTCAATTGCTTTAAATTGATACAGATTGTACTTGAAATAAAATTAAAGAAGGCTGTTGCTCTCCTTTCTTGCTTGTCTCCCACTTTCACTTGTACAATGTGCCAATAATGAGAACCTAGCATTCTTTCTGCTTCAGGCAATAGAAACCTGTTGCTTAATTTGGAATTTGATTGCATGTCATTAATTCAGTTTGAATGCGACATTAATCCTGGGTGGGATGTTGGTGGAGGCTAGATGCATCTTTCTTTTCACTCAGATTTTTTATTTCTCCTTGCCACCCCCCTCACCTTTTGCCAAAATCTGTCAGAGTGTGTTATGTGCTCAGAACAGAATATGAGTTACATTTTCTGACATCACAATAAAATAAAAGTAGCTGAAGGGTAAAAAAAGAGAAATATCTAGGATAGGCACTGGATTAGAGGTAGCAGTCTGCATGACTGAGGTGACACTTAAAGGTCCCTCTGGGAAGGTGCTCACTGAGCTGCAATAACGCTGCCTTTGTTGGCGAAGTCCCAGTGCAACAGGAGCTTGACACTAGCCAACAGCAAAGGCAATGAAGGGGATGGGAAACGGCTGGAGGAGACCCACAATATAATTGTAACTTGTTTGTAGAGAAAGGGCAAAAAGAGGGAGGGGGAGTGTGAGGGAGATGCAGAGAGATGTCAGCTGCCGTGTGTCAGAACAAGAACATTGCAGCAACATGGGGCTGCCATTAAAGATGGCGGTTGTGTTCAGCCTCTTCTTCCCCCTCCACTACCAGATGTGTTGTTGTTGTTTTGAGTGAACCCATGGTTACACAACCAGCTTGGGTGGCTAACATGAGCTGGCAGAGCTTAGAGCCCAAAACCTTCATCAGCTTGGAACATTTCTGTGCACAGGGACGTATTCTCCGGCTTGCTGAGTGGGCATAGTCCTCCTGTTCTGAAGGAACAACACTGGCTGTTCCATGTTCAGGGTCTTGTTACCAACATATAAAATCCTGAACAACTTAGGACCAGGTTATCTGGATCAACTGGATCAACCTGTAAGATTACTTAGATAACACTGAGCAACAATTTTTTACTTTTTGAATGTTGTCTAGATTTCTACAACTGATTTAGGGTATTTTTGCACTGCTGAATCAGGAAATGGCATCCGTTTCTCTCCATCAGGTCAGGTTTACTGTAAACTGAATAGTGGGCATTGATAAAGGTAAGTACATGTAAATTGCATGCTGCTTCACCAGTTTTCAAACTTAGGGGCTTGAACTTCCGTTTCTTGGAACTCCTGGAATGCTCAGTGGCAGGGAGGTCTCTCTTCAGAGTCCAACAGTAGTCAGCCATCATGACTGTGTCCCAGCGACCCTGATACCTGGTCTCCATCTCTTTCATGTCCTGATGGAATCTCTCCCCCTGCTCGTCACTCATTGAACCCAGGTTCTCAGGAAACCGGTCCATATGTGAAAATAGGTAGTGCATCTTGACGCTCATGTTGCAGCCCAGGTTTCTGAAAGCAGTCAGCATGTTGTTGACAAGTTCTGCGTAGTTTCTGGCCTTATTGTTGCCAAGAAAGTTCTTCACTACCAGAACAAATGCCTTCCACGCTTCCAGTTCCACTTCGTTCATTGAGTTTCCGAACTCTGGATCTCTGATGAGCTGACGGATCTGAGGACCGTCAAAGATGCCAGCTTTCATAGAATCATAGAATCATAGAGTTGGAAGAGACCACAAGGGCCATCGAGTCCAACCCCCTGCCAAGCAGGAAACACCATCAGAGCACTCCTGACATATGGTTGTCAAGCCTCTGCTTAAAGACCTCCAAAGTAGGAGACTCCACCACACTCCTTGGCAGCAAATTCCACTGTCGAACAGCTCTTACTGTCAGGAAGTTCTTCCTAATGTTTAGGTGGAATCTTCTTTCTTGTAGTTTGGATCCATTGCTCCGTGTCCGCTTCTCTGGAGGAGCAGAAAACAACCTTTCTCCCTCCTCTATGTGACATCCTTTTATATATTTGACCATGGTTATCATATCACCCCTTAACCTCCTCTTCTCCAGGCTAAACATGCCCAGCTCCCTTAGCCGTTCCTCATAAGGCATCGTTCCCAGGCCCTTGACCATTTTGGACACGTTCCAGTTTGTCAGTGTCCTTCTTGAACTGTGGTGCCCAGAACTGGACACAGTACTCCAGGTGAGGTCTGACCAGAGCAGAATACAGTGGCACTATTACTTCCCTTGATCTCGATGCTATACTCCTATTGATGCAGCCCAGAATTGCATTGGCTTTTTTAGCTGCCGCGTCACACTGTTGGCTCATGTCAAGTTTGTGGTCAACCAAGACTCCTAGATCCTTTTCACGTGTACTGCTCTCAAGCCAGGTGTCCCCCATCTTGTATTTGTGCCTCTCATTTTTTTTGCCCAAGTGCAATACTTTACATTTCTCCCTGTTAGAGTTCATCTTGTTTGTTTTGGCCCAGTTCTCTAATCTGTCAAGGTCGTTTTGAAGTGTGATCCTGTCCTCTGGGGTGTTAGCCACCCCTCCCAGTTTGGTGTCACTTGCAAATTTGATCAGGATGCCCTTGAGTCCAACATCCAAGTCGTTGATAAAGATGTTGAATAAAACCGGGCCCTAGACAGAACCCTGTGGCACCCCACTAGTCACTCTTCTCCAGGATGAAGAGGAACCATTGATGAGAACCCTTTGGGTTTGGTCAGTCAGCCAGTTACAAATCCACTGAGTGGTAGCATAGTCAAGACCGCATTTTACCAGCTTCTTTACAAGAATATCATGGGGCACCTTGTCAAATGCCTTGCTGAAATCAAGGTAGGCTACATCCACTGCGTTCCCTTCATCTACCAGGCTTGTAATTCTGTTAAAAAACGAGATCAGGTTAGTCTGACATGACTTATTTTTCAGAAATCCATGCTGACTATTGGTGATCACAGCATTCCTTTCTAGGTGCGCACAGACTGTTTGCTTAATGATCTGCTCCATAATCTTCCCTGGTATTGATGTCAGACTGACTGGGCGGTAATACACTCCCCACCAAACTGTGGGAATAAAGGAACTTTTCCCATCTCTGGTGGAAATGCCCAAGGGTATAAAAATCTTATGGTATAAAAATCTCTAGAATTTAGTTTTGTGGGGGGACAGGACCTAACTCATAAGTTACAGGTCTGTAAGCAAAAGGAAGACACAGATCATTTCTATTTGGTATGGTGGTGGTTTATTTCATATAATGTAGTTTAGTTTCAATCTTCTCCATAGTTTCAACTTCTCCATGGTCAATCCTGGAAAAGCCTGGCACAAGTAAGTGAAGCAGTCACCATCCTTGTCCAGAGCCTTGGTGAACTGCTTGATTAAGCTGAGCTTGATGTCCCATGGTGGGAAGAATATTCTGTCTCTGTCCAACAGAGGGTCATTGATGACGTTCCTTTTTTTGCAAGGCACCAATTCCTCCCGCACAGGCCAGTCCTTCTTCGTGTAATGCTGAGCACAGTCCCTACTATCCCACATGCACAGAAAACATGGGTACTTGGTGAAGTCAGACTGTTGTCCCAACAAAAAGTTCACCATCTTCAGGTCAATGCAAATAAACCACTTATGCTGATCATAACCAATTTTCTCCAGCACATACCTCACCGCTTCATAGTTCTCCTTCAGTGTACTCGAGTGAGCCAGGGGTATAGAGGCAAACTGGCTGCCGTTGTGTAGCAGAACACATTTCAGTGATCGCTTGCTGCTGTCAATGAATAGTCTCCAATCTTTGGGTTCGTACTGTGGCACTCCAAGCTTGAGCAGAAGCTGCGCAATATCTGCACAGTACACCAAGTCCTTCTCTTCCGAGAAAAACGGAGGTACCCTTGATGCCTGTTGCGGAAGAAGCTGATGTGAGCACTGTCAAAGAGGAGTTTTTTTTCTCCTTCAAACTGGATGCCAACAGTTCAGCAGAGTCCTTTGACAAGCTGAAGTCGCGAACTAGATCATTCAACTCTTTTTGGGAAAATGGATGTGGAGCATCATCTTCAAGAACTACTTCTTCTTCATGTCCTTCAACACTGGAGGTATCTTCGTCACTAATGTCAGGAAGTTCTCCGAAGATAGGCACTGGAATTTCATCACAATGAGCTACAGGACAACGTGCTGATTGAAGATCAGGATACTTGAGGCTGCTCCAGTTCTTTCTGTTGATCCCAGCCGCACCAATTTATGGAAGATTTCGAGGTTTTATGACTTCAAACTGATCCCTTTTCGACATAATCACCCAGAACTATTGGACCTGAATACTTCTTGTCATTAAAATAATCATTTCCAATCAAAACAATTATTCGACATGGCATTTTACCCCCACCAACTTCTTCTAAAATGCTCCACATAAGCGTACATGTGAACAAAAACGTAAAAGAATGACATGTGGCCATAGCTCAAATACTTGACCTGATTGAGCAAAACCAATGTGATTTTTGGATTCAGCGCATCAGATTCGTCCTAAATCAACTGAAAAAACGCAGACAACAAGTTATTTGTTGACCAGTGATCTGGGAATTTTTTTTACCAATGGCACCACATGCTACAGAATATCACAGGGTAGAGCAACCCAAAGAGGCATTTTCTGCTTTTATTCCCACACTTTGGGATGCCCTGTGCTCTGCCATGTGTGAGGCATTCTCATTTTGTTTTGCTTCTGACATCTTATAATGGTGCATTTATTTTTACAGAGGCTTTTTGTGACCCATAAGATTGGACCCTGTAGCACTGGATTTCTGTATGTATGTCTGTTTTTAATGATACTGTTTTATGTTGATTTTTTTAGTCTGTATGTTGTTTAGATTTTTAAAAAATAAATAAATAAAGCAGATATCATCATCATCTATAACGCTCCCTTTTCCCTGACAGGGACTCAAAACATCATACAGATAAAATAGGAACAGCTAAAAATTCTCCTGAGCAGAAAACCATTTTCTATGAGGAAAACAAAAAAAAGTTTCATTCTACATTAATCATAATGCTATATAACAACTTAACTTGAAGATGTGGGACCCTGGGTTTAATTGGTTCATCAATTTAAACATTTATTGACAGATCATAGTTTGCAAATGCTACAGTACTAGACTCTAACCCATTTTGAACAAACTGTCCTAAATCAAGGACATGGAAGTAGAGGCCTCATATCAGCTATTTACAATGATGACCGTTTGGATATTACAACAGGCTGTTTATCAGGTTTAAAATCCTTTTGGGAAAGGGATTTCAGTATTTGTATAGCAGACATGGACTGGAAGGCATTTTGGAGTTATAAGTCATACAAATCAGCATCTGCACATTTGAGAGAATCTTCCTTAAAATTGATACATCAATGGCATCATACATCTGTTCAGTTAACACATATCACTTCCAACACACTCCTCACCAAACTGTGGGAATAAATGAACTTTTTCCATCTCTGGTGGAAATGCCCAAGGGTATAAAAATCTTATGGTATAAAAATCTCTAGAATTTAGTTTTGTGGGGGGACAGGACCTAACTCATAAGTTACAGGTCTGTAAGCAAAAGGAAGACACAGATCATTTCTATTTGGTATGGTGGTGGTTTATTTAATATAATGTAGTTTAGTTTCAACTTTGCAGGTATCTCTCCCCATGCCATCTAGAGAAATATGGTCATGATTTTAGATTAGGTGTTATTATGTAATATGCTTAGGTTTTGTATGCCCTGCCTTTTGTTGCATATATTATTAATTTGTTGTTGTTGTCTCTGTGGTCCCATAAGAATCTGAAAATTAATAAAAAATATTTTTAAAAAGCAAAGAAATACTTTTACATAAATAAATGCTCTGTACTGGTCCTACCCACTCAAGCTGGCCTTGGGGTTCTATCCAGACAAGAACAAATGTTTCAATAAATATGGAACAAGGTAAAGGCTGCGAGGCAAATCTTTTTGGAGGATATGAGAAGGAAAACTGTCCTCTTGCAGTACTGGTTTGTGGAATCGCTGTAGCAAAAGTCTATCTTGGGGTTGGTGTCAAACTAACTTAGTTCAACCCAGGCCTTTTTGTTATCAAGGGATGTTAGTCAAGACTCAAGTTCTATTGATTTCATTTGGAAATAAGTTCAGCCAGCTTATTCCGGATCCAACCTTGGTGTGTATAGCTTCTAGATTATGGCTTTCCTCTCCATCCTATTTACTCTACTGAAAAAGCAGGGAGTATCTGATTCTGGAAGAGTTGCATTAATTTAAATGGTGCTATCTTGCAGTTCTGCCTCTGCACTCCTTTTTCTCTTTTCCAGACACTGTTGTTCATTTTTCCATGAGTATGCCATTGTCCTTTCACTAGCTTTCTTATTTTGTTTTTGACACCCATTTCCGAATGAACCTATGTTTCCTTTGCTGCCATTTTTGCATTTTTAACCCATTGCACCAGTTTTATGGTTCTGTCAGTAGCAAAGGGATATGGAAGGTTATAATTTACTTTTGTCTACAGTGAGACAAACTCACCCCCCCCTGTACTTATCCTGTCATTGTCCCCATAGCTCATACATTTCCCTGTAGTACCTTAATATCACTCTCTCCCACAAAAATGGGGAAAAAATTTACATATTAATTATATCTTGTCTGGTAAAAATGAAACAGACACCTGTAATTATGCAGAAGCACCACACACTTTCGCAGTGCTAAATCAGTGATGAATGGGAAAGAGAGCTCATTAAAATGAATAACAAATTTGCTGCATAATACATCTAGAGTTACTGAACATGCTAATTCAATGTGGTTGAAACATGTGACATTAAGAAGCATGTGTGAAGAAGCCTTCTAGGGTAAAATTTAAATAATGGTGTCATCTCAGGGCTCTTCAGTCATTTTCATAATTTTCTCTTACTAAATAATCAAGATAGATATAAAAGGAATGGGGGGAACTATTTCAGTTTGTTGCTTGCTCTGTTATTGAGTGATAAGCATTCATGTCCTCAAGAAAGATGGTATTATATTAATATAAATGGTACCACCACTGATGAAGCTTATGGCAGCAACTTAATGGACAGTTGTGATTTCACGGAATGTTTATGAAAATTCCAGCTGCCACAGAAACGAAGCAGCATGTGCACAAACAGACTGTTCTGCAGGAGAACCAAAAGTACAAATTGCACACATGCCCTGTGGACAAAATGAGTTCTGTGGCTGTCATAGCAGGAAACTGAGGGAAGCAGAGGCAGAGAACAACTGAGGAAAGAAAACAGTAGCCTGTACGTTGAGAAAGAAGAAAACAATGAAAACTAACTTTTGAGAAGAAGAACACCCTGCAGAGCTTAAGAACAGAAAGGAATTTGCATTATTGGTAGGAAGAGAGTGGGTGGTCTTTGAAGGTGTAAAATTGTGCATGAATAAGTTTTGGGGGGCATAGACTTCCTAGGTCCAGCTCTTGTACCTTGTTTCATAGGGGCACCATTTTCTTTCTTTTTTTTACATATAATAACAAGTGGTATTACTTTTGATAAACGGAAATTTCTGTTGGTTTTGATCAGAATGGTCACAGTATTACCAGTATTACTGGTCACAGTAATATGCTGTTTTCTCTAAAAATCAGAATCTAGCTTGCCTCTTTTTCACCCATTTCTGAAATTTGGATTGCTATCACACACTAACATCTCTGGAAGAACAATGTGTTCTGCATGCTTTACTCAAACCCTGCTCCCAAATCTTTAATGTCAGCTGTTAATGCTCAATGAAACTTGCACTGACTGCTGAGAACAATGTTAACTTCCCAAATGAATATGTAATTTACAAAGCAATACCATGCTTCATGAACATGTGAAATAGAGGAACTCAAGAACCATTAAGTTGCTGCATCTATATTGACTGCCATATAAATTATGCCTATGTTACCCAACTTAAATTCCTAGGCATCTGGGGGTAAATTCTTAAAGTGGGGAAAGGGCAGGAGCATGCTTGCAATCAGGTTTGATGCAAGTGTTAACAATATTTAACAGAACAATTTTCTTCAGTTGCGAGGAAATAACGAACCAACCATCAACTTATTGGACTGGACCATTACAGTTGTGCAACTCATTTTGATGTCAGATGTGTTGTGCTTCTTCAATGTTAGATGTGTCTTCCCTTGAACTCTGCTTAACTGAGGTGATGACAGTAGCCATTAACATTCACAGTTAGTTTTGCAATCCTGTCTCCTACCCTGACTGCCTGCATAGCAGGGAGGGAAAGTAGTAGTGGAACTAACTGGGCAGTTCATTCTTTTCAGCAAAAGTCACTCACACTCACACAAACACACGTGGACAGACACAGTTTACCAAGCAGCACAAGATGCCATTGATCTGGCACTGCCACTGCTTTTGCTAACAGCAGATAGTGAAAAGGTTGCCATTTATGTACTGTCATAAGAATTCTAAGGTCCCAAATACAAAATAAATGTACAAGGCAAACACATACATAAGAATATAAACCACGTGTCTGAAATGGTACGTACCGGAGAGCAATCCTGAAGCCATTTTGACTCTCCCAAATTGACCTCAAATATTTCTCTGCAAGGAGGAAGGAAATGGGAAAGCCTCTCCATTGTCTTTTGCTTACCTGTCTTAAAGGTGTAATGACATATGAATAGGGTGAGCCTGTGACCTCGATTCCAGAACTAAAGTATTTACCATCACTAAAGAGTGGTCAGGCTGCCCAGGTAAAGTGACCATTAACAGGATTTCTGCTGGAGACCACCTCCCTCTGTGATGTATGTATGATGTTTTGGGGGATGGTCCTGAGCTACAGGGTGGGCAATTTCAAAAGTCTATATAAGGGCCTGCCCATTGTTCTGGGTTCCTCCCCCCTCCTGCATGTGGTGAGTGAGGACCCTGTTGCAACATAAAGATCAGGCTTACTAGCCGCTTTGCTTCTCAATATTCTCTAGTTGGCCTCTGTTATTTTCTCCTACCGAAAGGGAACCCACTAAGGACTCTATATGGGCTCTTGGATACCCCATAAGGGGAAAGGAGCATTTTTTTCTTATAACAGTACAAATCCCGTCTACTCAGCAGTAGGTCCCATTTAAATCAATGGTACTTGCTTTTAGGTAAATCAGGTTAGGATTTCACCCTTACCGTGCATAAAACCATTAAGTAACTATCACAGGAAAATGCAGCCACCTCTGCTTTCCAATCCTCTTTATTTAATTGCTTGCATGAAGACCAAATTAAGAAAAAATACATGTGTGGGTGTGATTTATAAGCGGAGGGGCTGTTGTCCTGTTGGCACTGCATGCAGACAAGAACAAATACACCACCAGACAGACAAATTACAATCCCCCTGGGGACATGCAAATGGAAACCAGCAATGATTAACAGGAGCGGAACTGCAAATGACTAAATCTGTTGTGCAAGGAGTTCTCACAACACAACCTGGAGAACTGAAGTAAATTAAGTCATTTTTGTAAAATGTGAGAGTGGGCTGAGCTGACATGCATTTTATGAGCTGTGGACCAAAACAAAACCAGTTTACACTGTGAGAAAAAAATGAACAGGTACATGACTGTAAACCCCATCCCTAATCTAGAGAACTACCTAGTTCTATTAATTAGGATCAATGTCTGCTACTGTGACCCGAGGACGTGGACAAGTTGCTTGAAGGTTTGTGGCCAACTTTATGCCACGTGGCTTATCATAAGTTGCCAGAAAGTGTTACCTTGGTGATCAATGCCCCGCTGAAGGCTGCAGGGGATGGTACTGCTGTGCTGGGTGCAGAACGAGCAGAGGACCCTGGCTCTGAGATTTCATTTTTTTTTAGAATGAAGCTTTCTAGCCCTCATAGAACTAAAGTTATGAAGCAACTTTGTTACAGAAAAGTCTAGCTTAAAACAAAAACAGGCCAACAAAATAAAATTTTCAGAGGAAGCAGCTTTCCTGTCACAACCAAAAAGGTTTGTTCTCCTTTCATGTTTTCCCTTGGGAGTTGACCCATGGAGGTCAGACTGTTGGTGGTGGCCTGCCACACGGTGTGAGCTGGATGATTTGTGGCTCAATGGCCCAGTCCTTGTAAGAGTCACAACTGCTTCCTCATCACCTTCCCAATAAGCTGGGCTTTGCTGCAAATATTTCCCAGGCAAGCAGGGTTCCCAGCTGTTTGCTGGGCAGGTGGTTTTAAATAACAAATTGCCTCTCCCCCAATTCCCCTCTGCTTACTAGCCAGCCAGCATCATTCCTGGCCTCCTGATGGATTCTCCTGGAGCAGCTCTGGAGATGGGGCCACAGTACTGGACTGATTCTGATTCTACTTGCATGTATGTTTCAGAGAGTAGCTCTGGCTGACTTCTGCTTGGACCCAGGGCAGTTGCGCTGCATGGTCCAATCTGTCTCCAATGCTATTTAACATGTGTATAAATATGTTGGGTGCTGTCATCAGGAGTTTGGGGCTCAGTGTCATCAAAGTGCAGATGACACCCAGCTCTGTATATCACTATATACCATCTGAACCAGAAGTAGTCATTTGTGCTGCACCAATGCCAAGAGGGTAAGAGCCAGATAAGGGTCAACAAACTGAATCTGTTATTCTGGAGGTGCTGCAGGTTGGTGGCTCTTGTGTGCAGAAAATGGGTGCCTGGACTGTTCTAGATGGAGTTGCACTCCCCCAGAAAGGAAAGGTAGGTAGCCCTGAAGACCAACGTGACTTTAGTAGCAACTGATCTATTTTGCCAGTTACAACAGTTCACAATCAGAGCAGCTCTTGGATCAGGATAGCCTGGCCACAGTTGGGCGACCTCTTGTCTTGAGTACTGCAATGTGTTCTATGTAGGGCCACCCTTGAAGCTGCAGTCCAGAAACTGCAGCTAGTGTAGAAAGCCACCACTAGACCAGTAGCCTGCCTCCCACATGGTCCAATCAGCCCCATTAGCCCACCCCTCCTGCCAACGACCCATGTGACCAATCCCCCCCTCCACTGCTTTTTTGCCTGATAGGCCAGGTGTGCAGAGTAGGATCCCAACAGACTTCCTTGTCCCTCTCCCTCTTCCTGAGTAAACCTGCACTGGATTGTGCTGCCTGCTTCCTATACTCCTGCAATAGAAGTTATAAAATCATATAAATTCCATGTCATGTATTTTCTTTTCTCTTCTCCTTGCTGCTGGAATTCCTGCTCATTGAACGCTGAGGTTGGGGTTGCCATACCATATCACAAACCTGCTTGTGATGACCGTGGGACAGCTGCTGTTGAAGAATCACAAGGCAAAAATTATCTTGCACACTTGGGAACGAGTTCTGCCATTGTCTGGATCAAACATGCATATATTTGTTATCCAGTCTAAAAATGTGGCTTGTTCCTGTTTCGGCAAAAATGCCAAACACCAACTGTATCTGAACATGGGCTTTTAAAATGCTGTTAGGAGATGCTCAGTATTGCTGGGGAAAATGATTTAGTAATGATCAGTACATGTAATCTGTAGCAAAGAAAGGAGAAAAAAATGGATTTAGGAAGTAAGAGGTTTCATGGCAGGATCATACAGAGAGGGCTATGTTTGAAGAGAAGTGGGAATGTATTTGAAAGCATTAGAAAATGATGTTCCAGTTTCTGCTTGTGGAGAAAAGCTAATTGGGAGAACTGCATTATCAGATGTAGGAGATTGCGTTTTAAGGGGACAATGGCTTATAGATTATGTTCACACAAAAGCATATTTCTAAGAGTCATAGAACTGAGTGATCATGAGTACATGAGTACATCTGGAAAAGTGTGTTGGATTGATAATTACCTGCAAATTGTCTAAGGCCATTTTGACCAGAAGTGCCACACAAAGAAAAGCAACTGTGGCTTAAATATAAAGAAAAATAAATCAGCAACATCCCTTTAAACATGTGTTCTGCCCTTTTCAGTGTAGAGAAATGTTCCCCGTTACATTAAAGGTTCCTGATTCCTTATATGTGCTGTTTGTTGATTTGCGTCTGTCTGTCTTGAGAGGTGGAGCTTGCCTCCGGGAATGTGGCCATGGTTGCATACTGACACACTGGCGGAGGAAGAGGGGGCAGGGGAGCGCACCGCCCCCGGCAGCACGATCCCAGTGGGGTTCCATCTCGGCTGCCCCCCTCCCTGCGCTGGGTGCCCCGCCCCTTCAGGCAACGCCCCCAGAATGCATGTCACACCCCTGAGAGGGCACCCCACCCCCAGGACACGCCCCCACCCCTGAGGGCAGTGCGCCCCACTCTGGGAAATGCACCAGCCCCGCCCCTGCCTGCTCTCCGCCTCCGGTGCTGGAGCATGAAGCTCTGCCACTAGTGCTGACAGCTGAGTGACAGCTGAATGCAGCGTGGGGACCAGAGGCAGACAAACTACCACAGAAGAGGTAACACCCACCCCTAACACCCCATACACCACTTAACTGACAAAGGTACTTAAACAAGAACATATAATAGATACCTTATAGAGCTTTCTGCTCTTGTTAGGTCACAGACATCCCAAAGGAGAAAATGCCTTAAGCTGAAGTCTTTTATTGTATTAGCTTTGAAATGAGCAGGGTATTTTCAGCAATGAGATAGAATAATTCCCTAGATACTATCTGCTCCTCTCAGCTTTTAAATATTCTAATTTTCACTGCATTTTCCACAATCACATCTGTGCTCAAAGCGATTCGCATGAACAACAGTCTAAATACAGTAACACAATAGCAATTTACAAATATATCACTAAAATACAACTATAAAAAAGTTAAATTTAATATACCGGTACATCAAAATGTTAGTGAGAAGCTGCTGTCGGTTGCCATTCTGAGTTCCTTGGGTCCCGGAGCTGAAGCCTGGATACACTGTGCGAGGCAGCGGTGCTCAGCAGGATCCCATCCTCGTCACCAGTGAAATATACTGGGAGTTGAGAGTGGATTTCTTTTTTTAAAAAAAAGATATTTATTGAAATTTTCAAAATATTACAAAATTTAAAAAGAAAAATAAAAAATAAAAATAGTTAAAAACAATTCGCTTTTTCAATGACTTATCTTTCATTTGCTTATTTCCCGGACCTCCTCACGCCTCCCTTTTCTGTATTCCTGTTCAGATAGTTAGTTCAGTAAATCCCTCCCCTCTTTGTGTATCCTGGTCTTCAATCTTAAAATATTGTAACATTGGATTTTTACCTATTAATAGTCCATTTTCTCATATTCCCTTATAACATTACAGCTATAAACCACTTAGTTTCTATCCAACATCATTCTAACATTCATTAATTTTACAATATTTCTGTAAATAGTCTTTAAACTTTTTCCAATCTTCTTCCACTGACTCTTCACCCTGGTCTCGGATTCTGCCAGTCATTTCCACCAATTCCATATAGTCCATCACCTTCATCTGCCATTCTTCCAAGGTGGGTAGATCTTGTGTCTTCCAATACTTTGCAACAAGTATTCTTGCTGCTGTTGTGGCATACATAAAGAAAGTTCTGTCCTTCTTTGGCACCAATTGGCCGACCATGCCCAGGAGAAAGGCCTCTGGTTTCTTCAAGAAGGTATATTTAAATACCTTTTTCATTTCATTATATATCATCTCCCAGAAAGCCTTAATCCTTGGGCACGTCCACCAAAGGTGAAAGAATGTACCTTCAGTTTCTTTACATTTCCAACATTTATTATCGGGCAAGTGATAGATTTTTGCAAGCTTGACTGGTGTCATGTACCACCTGCATATCATTTTCATAATATTCTCTCTTAGGGCATTACATGCCGTAAATTTCATATATGTGGTCCACAACTGTTCCCAGTCAGCAAACATAATGTTATGTCCAACGTCTTGTGCCCATTTAATCATAGCAGATTTCACCGTTTCATCCTGAGTATTCCATTTCAACAGCAAGTTATACATCTTTGACAAAATCTTAGTTTTAGGTTCTAACAGTTCTGTTTCTAATTTTGATTTTTCCACCTGGAAGCCAATTTTCTTATCCAAATTATATGCCTCCATTATCTGATAATAATGAAGCCAGTCTCGCACTTTATCTTTTAATTTCTCAAAACTCTGCAGTTTCAATTTGTCTCCTTCTTGTTCCAAAATTTCCCAATATTTTGGCAATTTGGCCTCCATATTGAGCTTTTTCTGAGCCTTTGCTTCCATCGGTGACAACCACCTTGGGGTTTTATTTTCAAGTCTTTATATCTTGTCCAGACATTAAACAATGTTCTTCTGACAATATGGTTTTTAAATGCTTTATGTGCTTTAACCTTGTCATACCACAAATATGCATGCCACCCAAAAACTTTATTAAAACCTTCTAAATCCAAAATGTCTGTGTTCTCAAGAAGCAGCCATTCTTTCAGCCAGCAAAATGCCGCTGATTCATAATAGAGTTTAAGGTCTGGCAGGGCAAATCCACCTCTGTCCTTTGCATCAGCTAATATTTTAAATTTTATTCTGGGCTTCTTGCCCTGCCAGACAAATGTAGAAATGTCTCTCTGCCACTTCTTGAAACAGTCCATTTTGTCCAAGATTTGCAATGATTGAAACAAAAATAACATTCTTGGCAATACATTCATCTTTATAACAGCAATTCGACCTAACAAGGAAAGCTTCAAGTTTGACCATATCTCTAAGTCCTTTTTCACTTCTGACCAACATTTCTCATAATTGTCTTTAAATAGATTTAGGTTCTTAGCGGTCATATTAACCCCCAGGTATTTTACTTTCTTAACCAGTGTTAAACCTGTCTCCTTCTGAAACCTCTCTTTCTCAATCGGTGTTTCTCAAGCACCTTAGTTTTTAACTTGTTCAACTTAAATCCTGCCACATGACCAAATTCCTGAATCAATTCTAATACACTTTTAGTACTAGATTCTGGTTCCTGTAACGTCAATACTAAATCATCTGCAAAAGCTTTCGATTTGTACTGTTCAGCTCCAACCTGTATACCTTTAATCAAACGGTCCCTTCTGATCATGTTTAGCAGAACCTCCAGGACCGAAATAAAGAGCAATGGGGAAATTGGGCAGCCTTGTCATGTCCCTTTCTCTATCTTAAATTTCTCTGTCACCACATTGTTAACGATTAGTTTAGCCTTTTGTTCTGAATAAATTGCACTTATACTATTTTCAAACCCTTGACCAACCCCCATCCCCTGAAGATTTTTCTTCATGAAACTCCAAGAAATATTGTCAAAGGCTTTCTCCGCATCTACGAAAATTAAAACAGCTTTAGTATTAATATTCACTTGCAGCTTCTCTAAAATGTTAATTATATTTCTCATGTTGTCAGACAAGTGTCTGCCCGGGAAAAAGCCAGCTTGGTCTTTGTGTATCTCCTCAACTAAAACTTTTTTCAATCTTTTAGCCAATATATCTGCAAAAATTTTGTAATCCACATTGAGCAGAGATATGGGGCGGTAATTCTTAAGTTGTGTCTTTTCAGACTCATTTTTCAGTATTAGTGTAATATAAGTTTCCTTCCACAACTCTGGCGCTTTTTTCCCCTCCAAAATTTCATTACAAACCTCCTTTAGTGGTTGAATTATCCAGTCCTTCAAAGATCTATAATATTTTGAGGTTAAGCCATCTGGCCCTGGAGATTTGCCCAACTGCAGGTTCTGAATGGCACCTTCCACCTCCTGTTCTGTTATTTTATGGTTCAACATTAACTTATTTTCTTGAGAGATTTTTTGAAGTCCATTTGTTTTTAAGAATTGGTCTAAATCAAACTCTTTCTGTGGCCCTTGTGTATATAACTGTTTAAAGTACCTCTGGAAGCATTTTCTGATTTCCACTGGATTCTGGATGTTCTTTCCTTCCACTTCCAAGTTGGTAATGGTGTTAAGTTTTTGTCTTTTTTCATTTGCCAAGCTAACAGTTTTCCACATTAATTAGCCGATTCAAATGTCCTTTGTCTCATCTGTTTAATTTTCCATTCTATTTCCTGATTCATCATCTTCATATATTGAACTTGGTATAACTTTATTTCTCTCAGACTCTCTTGTGACTTTGGTTTCGCTCTCAGTTTCTTCTCACCCTCTTTTATTTTTTCCAAAATTTTATCTTTTTTCTTTTTGAGTTCTCTTCTTTATTGCATTCTGCTGAATTAGAAACCCCCTCATAACTGCTTTGCTTGCGTCCCAGATTACTCTTTTTTCGATGGTAGTGTTCATATTTATCTCAAAATAGTCTCTCAAGGTTTTTTGGGCCTTCTTGGTAACTTCTTGATCTCTAAACAAGGTGTCATTCATCCTCCATCTGAAGGAACTGGTAGGTGTTAATTTCATCTCCATTTTCACAGCATTATGGTCGGAGCAAGTTTTAGGGCAAATTTCCACTTTTCGAGTCTTAGGTGCCAGTCCTCTAGTTATCCAGATTTGGTCAATTCTTGTCCATGTCATTTTGGCTTCAGAGAAGAAGGTTCCCTCTCTGCCCAAGGGATTCTTTATTCTCCAAATGTCAATCAAGTCCATATTGTCAGTCATCTCAAAAAAGGTTTTTGGTAGTCTGCCATCTTTAGTAACTACCTGTCTCTGCGACTTATCCATGTTTGTAGATACCACTCCATTCATATCTCCCATCATGATAATGTTGTAGTCCATATAGTCTAACAATGTCTCATGCAACTTCTTAAAAAATTCAGATTTCCCCTCATTTGGTGCATATACTCCTACTACCAAAAAATTTTCTCCTTGTGATTGGATTTCAATTGCCACAATATCTTCCTTGATCATCTTGAAAAATAAATTTCGGTGATAGGCTCTCTTTCGCATAAATTACTACTCCTCTCTTTTTAACCTTGTCCGATGAAATAAACTCTTGATCCAGTCTTTTATTAATCAATACTTTCCTATGAAGCCTGATCACATGTGTTTCCTGTAAACAAATCAAGTCCAATTGTTCCTTTTTCAATAGGTGAAATACTTTTTTCCTTTTCTCCGGGGAATTAAATCCATGAATATTCCAACTTAATAGTTGCAGGGACATGGTGTATTTATTTTGCTTTTCCTCCAACTGCACCAAGTAATTGTTCTTGTTCTGTCAGTCTTGTATTCCTGGTTTTAAGGCTCTTGGCTCTTCTTCAGCTTCTTTTTGTAGGTCTTCTCCGTGTTCTTTCAGAAATTTTCCTTTATCTTCCACTGATCTTATTTTAAACTTTTTCCCTTTAAAGGTGAAAAATAGGCCTTGGGGGAATTCCCACCTAAAGATGGTTCTGTTTCCTCTTAATAGGGCCACTAGATCTCCGTAGTTGGACCTGAGATCCAAAAGATGTTTAGGGATGTCCTTAAATATCTCCACTCTTGAATCACTTATTTCCAAGGTCTTCTGGAAGTGCAGACTTAATATTCTGTCTCTCTCCTCTCTTGATCGGAGGGTAATCAAACAGTCTCTCACCCTGTTCTTTCTCCCCCCCTCTTCCAAGTCTAAAAGCACTTACTATCTTAAAATCTAACTTGTCTGAATCTAAGTTCCAAAGTCTGCAAATTCCTGCGTAAGAAAGTCAATCAGGTTATCTTTCTCAAGTTCAGGTACAGCCCTGATCCTTAGATTTGTCTGTTTTTCTTTCAATTCAATCATAGACAGCAATGACTTATGGTCCTCCAGCTGTTTACAGATCGGTGGTATCTTTTCCTCTACAGCCAATACTTTTTCCTTAGCTTCTTCAGCTGTTTTTCGGTTCAAAGTAGATTCCTGCAGCAGTTTCTCAATAGATTCTGTATTTGAATTCACCTTCTGCCCTAAGTTATTAATGCTTGACGTGTTTTGATCAATTTTAGTTGTCGCTTCAGCAACTTGTTTGCTTAATTTTCCAAAGATTCAAAAATTTTATCTAGAGCTGAAGCTAAACCCCCTTCAGATGCCATTCCTTTAATCGTCACCTGTGCTGCATCTTCCCCTGGTGGGGCAGGAAGGCCAGATGCTGACGGTCTATGCTGCTGCAGTCTAATTTTACCCGATCTTGTTGTTTTTTCCTGAGTCAAGTCTGCCATAACACTTTATCTAAGGATCAAGGTCACTCTCACGGTTTTATAGTGGAAAATTCCCTTTGACCAGTTTAGAGTGGAAAATTCCCTGGCCAATTGTAGCAATTTCAAAGTTCCTCTAGGGGGACACAGTAACAGTCCAAACTTGTAACAATAAAGTAACTTTTCCAACTTTCAGAAATCCCCCCTTTAACCAAAAGAAGAAACAATTTCAAGTCCGGGGGGACCCTTCAGAATCAAAGTATCTCTCTTACAGAGTTAGCTGTCAAAAAGTTGCATTGTCCTTTAACAACGCGATTCACAGCAAGGCAGTTCCATTGTCCCTTGACAGTCCGTTCCCAGGCATTAAGTGGTGGTCTTTGTTCCCTTTCTCTCTTCTTTTTTTGCAGGCAAAATAAGTATTTCCCCTTCTCCCTCCCCTCTCCCGCACCTCAGGGAGGGAGTTCTCTTTTAATTGATGTTAAGATTTAAGTCTTTTTCAGCACGATTTTCAGGGTCTTAGCTTAGACTGTCTTCGCTTTGATCTATTTACAGAGTAACGGAAGGCGGACTTCCTGTTTACGCCTTCCCGCTTCAGTACCGAATTAGTCCTTTTATCCTTAAATTTCCCAATCTTCAAACTTAACCTACTCACGGGTAGTTGTTTGTTAGCCGAATTGTCACAGGAAAAAGGTCGGTGCTCTCCGGCAACAGCTGTGAGGCTTCACTCCACGGAAGAAGCAATTGACTCTCAGCACCGCGCCAGACCCCCCGTTTCGCTCTGGAGCCCCTTACAGGGTTCCCTCACAGATGGGGGGGGGGCTAAGGGTGCCCGCCGAATCCCGCGGTCACAGGCTTCACCCGCCTGTGGCTTTCAAAGGGGTCCCCGCTTCACCGTAGCGGCAAGACCCGATTTCCACGGAGCTGCTCCCTCGAGACCAGAGGGAATCCGCCATTGCCGATGGCGCCGCCTCTGGAAGTCCTTGAAAGTGGATTTCAGCTCATAGTGGTGAGGAGGAATGGCAGTTCCCCCACAATATCTGCTTTATATACATTTTTTACACAATGGGCTGCACATGATTGGCTAATTTCGGGATTCTCCTGTAGGCCAATCAGGTTGTGGGTTCACTTCCACCTGGAGCTGGATTGGGTGGCTCCTGCAGACCAATCAGACTGCTGCATTCTGAATCCTATTGTTCTAGGACCAATCAGACTGCTGCATTCTGAATTCTATTGTTCTAGGACCAATCAGACTGCTGCATTCTGAATCCTATTGTTCTAGGATCAATCAGACTGCTGCATTTTGGATCCTATTCAACTCAGTACATAACAGTTAGTGAGCATAATACTCACCAATAAAGCTCAGCTAAAAAATATCCAGTAGCTTTATCTCATAAAGTAACCCCAAAGCTGATAATATTAGTGCCCAGAAATCTCTTCCCTCCTCCCCACATTAAGCCTCAACTCAGAAGGGCAAAAAGTCCCCTCAGAATTATTCCTTAAGCAGCTTCATTAGGAAGGCTCTCGGGGTTGGAGGTGCAAATACAGATATAATGCACAACAAATAAAGGGTCTAAGGCTGTAACCCTCTGCACACTGAAGTCACACTTAACCTTAAGAGAGAGAAAATCTTCAGAGGTTTTGCCTGAATAGCTGCCCCACATTCATTCCCATTTTTGCCTTTAGCAGTTACCTGGTGACAATCTGGGAACCATAGAATGGTAGAGTTGGAAGGGACCCCAAGGGTCATCTAGTCCCACCCCCTGCAATGCAGGAATCTCAGCTGAGGCATCCATGGCAGGTGGTCACCCAACCCTTGCTTAAAAACCTCCAAAGAAGGAGAGTCCACCACCTTCCAAACCAAAATATAAATCTACAGAATCCTCCCGAAACATTTCACTGATGTTATTGAAACAGTGTTGATTTGCCTTGACATTCTACAGATGCTTCAGCTGAGGAGGAACCCCCAATTCACTTTTAATTCTATTTTACAGGAAAACATGCCAACAGTCCCTCCCATCAAATTGCAGCCTAGATTAATATGGCATTGTGTTATGACATTAGGCTAAGAATATTTAGTTGGAATGAATGCATTTTCTTCCCGTGTAGCTTCACCTCTATATTCCTTCCCAACCCTATCTAGGCTGAAGCTCCCTGGGGCAGGTACCTGTCTTTTTGTAGTGGGGATGATCATGCACATTAATGCTGGCATATAAATTGCTATATTGCTTTGATGAAATACATGTAGACTAGATCATCCTTTCATCCTTCCTTAGCAGTAAGTTACCAATATTCTGAGATCACTAGACAGAACAAATGCCCCATAATAATTGCAAGGCACCACCAGTTTTCAGTACATTTAACTGAACATACTGAAATGCAAACTTACATTTGTCACAAATGATTGTCTGGTGTTGAAAATTCAAGTAAGCACCTCATATCGTCACTTGCAGATATTTAGTAGACAAATAACTGTTCAGAAAAGTGAACTACACTCAGGCAAGATTTTAAATCGGATGTGAAATCTCCCCCCCCCCACCTCAAATCTCACAAATGGCATATGTTTAGCAGTAACCTTCCTGCACATTAGACATGCATAGTTTTATCACACAAAACTACTTCTATATAAACAACAGATACTGAAGGGGTTTTTTTACATAAAAAACTGTCCTTTGTTTTGGAAACAAAGACAATAAACAGGCAGATGGCAGCTAAGAGGCCGGCAAACAACAGTACATAAATAGCACTTCTCAGGAAAAATTGAAATTCAGAAGTAGATTGGTATCTTCAGCATACGTATGATTCAATATCATTTTTTTAAAAAATACAAAATATGCCAGGCCTATAGTACCTGTGCCATAATAAACATTTGTTAGTCTTTAAAGTGCCATAAGACTCTTTGCTGCTTCTGCAGTTAATTCAATGTACATAAAAATGTTATTAAGCATAATGCTCACCAATAAAGCTCAGTTAAAAATATCTGGTAGCTTCATATAATAAAGTAGCCCCAAAGCCGATGCTATTAGCACCCACAATACTATTTGCTGCTTCTGCAACTATAAAATAACAACTGCTACACCTTTGGAAACTGAGAAATGGAAGTAAGTTCTCCCTCCCAGCCACTGATGTAGCATGTGTCATTAAATGTTAGGACATCTTCGCAGCAAAAAGATTGACAGTAATCCCTCATCTTATACGTCAGTTCAGTTCCAAGGGAAAGATGCATGTTGCCAGACCTGTGGCACTTCCCCATGAGGGGGCAGGGAGAGCATCCTCAGCTTCTCCCGGGGCCAGAGCATCTGGCAGCGGGCAAGGCCTGCTTGCTTTGGGGCTCTTTTCCTGCCAGGTCTGCTGAGGTTATCCAGAAGAAAAAGATCTTCTAAGCTCTCGGTCTGGGTTGGGAGGCCAGGCTCCCTCAGTGTGCTGCCTCTGGAAGACTAGGGATGCTCATGTAACATCTCCCAGGAAGTCAGATTGCCCCGCGAGATCTCGCAAGTTTGCTAAGTAGGCCTTGCTCCGCATGCCAGCCGAAGAGCTTGAAAGCTCTTCTCATGACAGGAAACCCCAAGCAGATCCAGCATGAAAAGAGCTTTTAAGCTCTCTGGCTTGCGTGGGGCTTAACCTGCAAGCTCTAAGGTAGAACTGTCATTGCTTTTGTTGAAACCAGCAAGTGACCTGACCTCCCTGATTGGTCCAAGGGCCGCTTCTCACCCCGCCTCTGCCATTCTCCAATAGGTCATAAAACATTTTGACCCTCCTCCCCTTGCTGCCACTCAAGCTGCAGACCCTGCCTTCTCATAGAAGAACAAAGAAACAGTGCGGTCACTCAGAGGAGAAGATGGTGAAATGCAAACAGGGGACACAGAAAGGGCTGAACTACTCAATGCCTTCTTTGCCTCAGTCTTCTCCGATAAAGAAAACAATGCCCGACCTGAAGAATTTGGAGCAAATGATTCAGCAGAGGAAACACAGCCCAGAATAACTAAGGAGATAGTACAAGAATACTTGGCTAGTTTAGATGTATTCAAGTCTCCAGGGCCAGATGAACTGCATCCAAGAGTATTAAAAGAACTGGCAGATGTGATCTCAGAACCACTGGCAGTCATCTTTGAGAATTCCTGGAGAACAGGCGAAGTCCCGGCAGACTGGAGGAGGGCAAATGTTGTTCCTATTTTCAAAAAGGGGAAAAGAGAGGACCCAAATAATTACCGCCCAGTCAGTCTGACATCAATAGCAGGGAAGATTCTGGAGCAGATCATTAAGCAAACAGTCTCTGAGCACCTAGAAAGGAATGCTGTGATCACCAATAGTCAGCACGGATTTCTGAAAAATAAGTCATGTCAGACTAACCTGATCTCGTTTTTTGACAGAATTACAAGCCTGGTAGATGAAGGGAACGCAGTGGATGTAGCCTACCTTGATTTCAGCAAGGCATTTGACAAGGTGCCCCATGATATTCTTGTAAAGAAGCTGGTAAAATGCGGTCTTGACTATGCTACCACTCAGTGGATTTGTAACTGGCTGACTGACCGAACCCAAAGGGTGCTCATCAATGGTTCCTCTTCATCCTGGAGAAGAGTGACTAGTGGGGTGCCACAGGGTTCTGTCTTGGGCCCGGTCTTATTCAACATCTTTATCAACGACTTGGATGATGGACTCAAGGGCATCCTGATCAAATTTGCAGATGACACCAAACTGGGAGGGGTGGCTAACACCCCAGAGGACAGGATCACACTTCAAAACGACCTTGACAGATTAGAGAACTGGGCAAAAACAAACAAGATGAATTTTAACAGGGAGAAATGTAAAGTATTGCACTTGGGCAAAAAAAATGAGAGGCACAAATACAAGATGGGTGACACCTGGCTTGAGAGCAGTACATGTGAAAAGGATCTAGGAGTCTTGGTTGACCACAAACTTGACATGAGCCAACAGTGTGACGCGGCAGCTAAAAAAGCCAATGCAATTCTGGGCTGCATCAATAGGAGTATAGCATCTAGATCAAGGGAAGTAATAGTGCCACTGTATTCTGCTCTGGTCAGACCTCACCTGGAGTACTGTGTCCAGTTCTGGGCACCACAATTCAAGAAGGACACTGACAAACTGGAACGTGTCCAGAGGAGGGCAACCAAAATGGTCAAGGGCCTGGAAACGATGCCTTATGAGGAACGGCTAAGGGAGCTGGGCATGTTTAGCCTGGAGAAGAGGAGGTTAAGGGGTGATATGATAGCCATGTTCAAATATATAAAAGGATGTCACATAGAGGAGGGAGAAAGGTTGTTTTCTGCTGCTCCGGAGAAGCGGACACGGAGCAATGGATCCAAACTACAAGAAAGAAGATTCCACCTAAACATTAGGAAGAACTTCCTGACAGTAAGAGCTGTTCGACATTGGAATTTGCTGCCAAGGAGTGTGGTGGAGTCTCCTACTTTGGAGGTCTTTAAGCAGAGGCTTGACAACCATATGTCAGGAGTGCTCTGATGGTGTTTCCTGCTTGGCAGGGGGTTGGACTCGATGGCCCTTGTGGTCTCTTCCAACTCTATGATTCTATGATTCTATGATTCTATGATTCTATGATTCTATGATTCTATGATTCTATGATTCTATGATTCAATAGCTTTAGAAAGGCCGGGTGTTGAAGCTGCCTGTTTCCTTTGGTACCCATTGGCCCCTTTGTTGTCTGGAGCCCATAAACAAGTGAGCCTTTGGAGGGAAGTTGGGGGAGGGGGCAATGGGCCATAGTCCTGCCTTGCATTCAAAGAAAGTGTGTGGAGATTCAGCAGGGGTGAGTGCAGGAAAGAGCTCAGAGATGGAATGGGGAGTGGAAAAAAGGAGGGCAGAGACTGGGTGGGGTGCGATAGGAGAAAGAGCAGGGAGATGGGGCAGATGGAATGGTGGGGCTGTCCCGCTTTGCCCTCCTAAATGTTTGGATGTTGTGCAAATGTGTGTAAGATGAGGCATTACTGTACCTGAAAACAAGTGTGGAATAATTGTTGTTCTGTAATAATTTTACCAGCCCACCTTCCCGTGCGTACTTAGGTCTGGAAGAGTGAATCCCCCCCTACAAGTGAAGGGCAGTATTTGGCACCAATGCCAGAGCAGCTGAGCCTTCAGAGAAGCCAGGCAGGAGGTGGCAGGTTGGTCGTTTGCATGTCAGGTGGCTCTCCATTCCCTGCCACCATCACCTCTCGGGACATAAAGAAGCCTGGGGAACAGACACCCACCCCAACAGTGCAGCTTTGTGGATAGACGAACATGAGTTGGAAGCAGGAATTTACAAATTACCAATTACAAAAAATGATTAAAATAAACAATAGCAGGTCCACTTAAATCTGGCTCTAGGCCTGGTTTCAGGACTGAATTGCCTGCTCTCCCTGATGGATAACCTGTAACGGGAGAGGGATGTAACCTTGGCACTCTTACTTGATATCTCAGTGGCTTTAAGAACACTGACCATGCTCTCCTCCTGGATAAACAGACTGGGATGGGTATCCAATTCACTGTTCTGCAGTGGTTCCACTCCTAACTGCGTGGTTTAACTCAGAGAGTCACATTGGGGGAATTGCTTTTTATTAGGGCTCTTCATTAGCCCCATTTAGGCATTTGCCTGAATTCCCAACATCCTGTGCCCTGTTCCCAACATCCCCAGGTGTGCTGGATCCACTTCTAACTAACTCGCATTGAGAAGGAAGATCTGAAGAGGGCATCTAAGTGTGTTTGGCATTTAGTTCTGCACTTCAATGGGATTTGGGATTGCATGCGTGATTACTGCAGACATCTGTCTGAACTCTCTTCTGTTACAGTGGTGAGACAACCCTACGATAGCAAAGCAAAATGAGAGCAAGGGAGAGATTAGAAACATTCAGGCAGATTCATTTTTAGGGTATGTGGCAGACAATTGGTGGAGGGAATCCAGTGATTCCAATCAGCTTTGCATCAGGTTTATCTATAGTCAGTTGGCTATTGGTTTCAAATTCAAATACAACACTTTCAATATTTCTGCTTTTAGCAGATTTTAGATAAGAACATTTGACAAAACCTCCTACGTACTCATCCACTCCAAATATTTTCTCTCTGTATTAGTTGCATACCCTAACATGACACTGCAGAAAAGCCACAGATGGGCAGCAATCAAAGACATCAGTGCTGGCAACCAACAGGCTCAGAAGCAGGGCCAGGTGTAGAGAAGGTCAACAGAAGCACAGCAGGACCACAAAGATGGAAATGGTTCTCCTCAGCTGCTGCGGAAAATAACAACTTAGCAGGCAGGCAGGACCTGTGCTTTGGATGGCACTGAAACATGTGGCGGAGGAGGGCAGGTCAAGGCAAAGCCACTGAGATGAAAGAGTGTGAGAGAACTAATCTGCCCCATGGAAACTGAAACCAGTGTTAGTTTATCTGGTGTAAAAAGAAGGGCTGCTTAGCAAGAGCTGCCTGCAGTTTACCTGGCAAAAACAAATGATCAAACATGCATGTTACAAATTTGGACACCTCTTGATAGAGACCAGAGGGGAAATGATACTAATTACTACAAACTTCGTTTCCTTTTCTTTCTTTGTAGCTGGTACAGTGTATTATGGCAGAAAGCTGAATGCCTAGTTCTCTGCTTCAAATTCCAGACCAGTCACAAAGTGGAGGGAACCATTGTCAATTTCTATCCTACTATATTTGGCTCCACAAGAGGCCTTGAGATGGACTACAATGAATAAACAATAAACCAGCATAAACCATATTAAAAACTAAAATTAATATAAAAATCAATCCCTAAAAAAGCAATACAAACAGCAGCTAATATGCTAAAACTGCAGCAAGATTTAAAGAATTTAAAGAATTTAAATACTTAATCATTTAAAGTATTTAAATGTGCTGCATAAATACCAAGTACTGTTTAATAACCAAAAGAAATGCAAGTTTTTGTTAGGTGTATTTAAGCATCTTGTTGACATTGGAATAATAGAATCACAGTTGGAAGGCACCCAAGGATCATCTAGTCCAGCCCCCTGTTGCAATGCAGGAATCTCAACTGGATCATCCGCGACATTCAACCTTTCCTTAAAAGCCTTCAAGGAAGGAGAGTCCACCCCTCCCAAGGGAGACCACTTCCACTGTCATAAAGTTTTTCTGAATGTGTAGTCGGAATCTCCTTTCTTATAACTTGAAGCCATTGCCTTGAGTCCTACCATCAAGAGCAGGAGAAAACAAGCTTGTTCCCTCTTCCATGTGACAGCCCTTAAGATATGTGAAGATGGCTCTCATATCTCCTCTCCGTCTCCTCTTTCCCAGGCTAAACATACTCAGCTCCTTCAACGTTCCCCATAAGGCTTGGTTTCCACAACCTTGATCATCCTGCTTGCCCTCCTCTGCACACCTTCCTTCTTGAATTGTGGTGCCTGCCCAGAATTGGACGCAGGACTCCAGGTGTGGTCTGGCAAAGGCGGAATAGGCTGGGACTATTACTTCGCTTGATCTGGACTCTATACAATCATCTGCAAAATAGAAATAAAAATGATTGCCTCACAAAGATATTTAGTGTGAATTAATTAAAGAGGTTCATCTCACTTGTACACTAAAATGTATATTGTTAGAACTCCATCTAAGGATGGGAAAATCAATACATTTCCAGCCCTAGACAGTCACATCTATTGACCCATAATCTTCTTCCATGCCATTTCTACATAAATATGCAGTTTCAAAAGTAAACCCGCATGAATATTTGCATTTAAATATGCATTTCTAACTACATTTGCTCTTAAAATACACATTTCTCAACATATTTCCTCTTCATATATATTTTAATTTATTTTGATGCATTTTTGAGTCAAGCACTCTTATTTTATATTGTTACAAAAGTCGGGTGCCTCCCACTGTCTGTTGATTGATAGCAAAATCCCAGGGGGTTCCAAGCACTCACTGAGGGTCCATATTCCTTTGGAGAATTGAGACATGGTGGAGGCTGTCCTAGCTTTAATAAATATGGATTATTCACCTATTTACACCTTCAGTCTGCATGGAGGGTGTCCAGATCTTGCAGCATGGTCCTTTCACAAGGGGCTTGTACCCCACAACAGTGCAGCCCTGAGGTCCAAGGCATATCGCCCAGCCAGCCTTCAGCCAGCCTGCCCAAGATGGATCCCAGTTTTTCTTCTTCTTCCTTCTTCTTCCCAGAAACCCTTACTCAGGACTCTTTTCCTGTCACCTCACACCCTGTTACCCTGGCAACCTTCCAAACTTCTGTCTCTGTTCACATCTCAGGGCAGTGGGGAAGGAAAGTCATCTTGCATTGCCAATGGCTCTCAATGGCCCTGTATTATTTCTTAATGGCACTAACTTAACTACCGGTAGGTTGTTTTACACAGGCTAGCCCAGGAATTCCTCTGCAGCTTTTATTTCTGCCTTCAATTTACAAATAATCAAAATCTTACTATTTATTAATTTCTAGGGTTTGGGGCGTCCCCCTCCCAAATCTATAACAATATTTGTTTGTTTGTTTGTTTGCTTGCTTGCTTGCTTGCTTACTTACTTTATGGCATTTGTATCTTGCTTAATCATTAGCATTTCTAAGAAGTGTCTATGTTAGAACATTCACAGTGAGAAACCAGGGGGTAACTAACTTCCAATCAGGAAGGTACAGATCAGATTATTGTGGAGTACTGAGGACTGCCTGGCACCGAATGGGATCTTTTTTTCTTTTCTTTTTTTGGGAAACTGAACAATATACCAAAATACTGAAACCACATACTTAATTCCCCAAGCATCCCTACTGCTGCCCTAAGAAACCCTCAATTTTGCAAGCCCATTAACAAAACAGAACCTGAATTCTCATTTAAATACAGCATATTACCTCCCCATAACTCTTCCTGCCGAAGATATCTTATACAATTTGTGACCCATGAATATATATACAGCAGCTGTGTATATCTAATACCCACGAAAGTATTAATGATCCTACTATTGCTGTCTGCCTGGGACTGCAAACAAAACATTGATCTCTTTATCGCTGATCCTGCCAGGCCAGAATACAAGTGCAGTGGACTAGACTTTGCTTTGTGTTGTCACTTGTTAGTTCTGCTCTGTATCAAACTAGGTGCAGCGGATTTCTTGAGGAAATTGTCCAAGTTCTCTTTGACTATGCTTAAAAGGCAAAGGGAAATTATGAAAAACTAGAACTATCAGAACATCCATTAAAACAACAACTATAGAGTTTGCAATTACAAAAGGAAAAGTACAATTAAGAATTCCAAAATGAGAAAAGGAAGCAGGAAGAGGCCGGCTGTAGCTCTATTCATAATGGGGTGTAGAAATGTTAATTGTGGCAGGCAAGCAGTCTTAATTATATCTAGAATTAATAGAGTCTTCTGTTTTTTGGGAAATGACTACAATGCATAGTGCACAATGTGTGTGTTTATTGAATTGTGCTGCTTTTCACAGCATGCCTGAGTGTGTGTGCACACGCAATGATGTAACTATGGTAACTATGGGAACGATCCCTGTGCAATCAGAAGGGGAGAATGAAGCCTGCAAAGACTCAGCCCCCATGCAGTCCCAAATCATAATAATGCTATCCCATAACTCACAATCCACAATTGATTTTAGCCAAAATATTTGGGATTTAGCGGAGATATACCATTTGACACTGAATGCCAAATCATAGACTGGTTGTGCTTTAAATTACAGATTTCAACAGCCCAATCCAAAACCTTATAGTAGAAATACCCCCATTTTACTATGCTATCTTTACTTGCATCTGTCATGTTGGATGACTAACCGCAATTTTTCAAACAAATTTTTTAAAACCAAACGTGTATAAAACACCTGATAGCACCAAAACCTGAAGCCTGAAGATTTATGGTCAAGCAAGACTCATTTTCCTGGGAGAAAATGTTATCCAGATATGTAAAATGTTGATTTATATTTTAATCTGTTTTTAGTTTATCAGTGATTTTTTTTTAAAAAAATGTTTTAAATGCTGTTTTTAACTGTTTTTACTAATTTTAAAAAATTCTTTTTATGAACTGCTTTGAGGTTGTTGTTTTTACAGTCAGGCATCCACAGAGCTGAGCTGTTAGAAGAATTTTCCTTAGCACATGGTGACTTATAAGTTACCACAAGGGGTGAGAGTTATTGTTTTGCTGTTTTGTTTCAGTTTTTTACTCGTTCTTATCCTGTATTTTATTCTGTGAGCTTCCCTGAGATCTCATGATGAAGGGCGGTATAAAAGGGCCAGATTGAGGTTGGATGAGGCCCTCAGCTCCTGAAGGTAATGGGGCCCTTTATATGTCCAGCTGTCCTTTGTCAACAACAAATTGTCAATGTTTTTTGTGTTGAATATATGCTATATGGTAATTAATAGACCTAATAGGTATCTAAAGCCACTTGCACATAACAAAATATGTATTTTATCAAAGTAATTGTTGAACTGAAATACAACTAAGAAGAAGTATATTAATAGTGAAATACAATTAAGAAGAAGTATATTTTTGGAGGGGGGGCAAGAGAGTGGGGCCCTAAGCTATAGCTTGTTTAGTTTAAATGTAAATCCGGCACTGGTGGTATATAAATCTAGTAAATCTAAGAAACAAACAAGCAAACAAGTTCACCTGGGCTCTGATGATGCTCACCGCTCAAGGTCACCCAAACCACATTTATTACATTTATATCTTACCCTTCCTCCCAAAGTTTCCAAGGATTGCAATCTCCAGCGCGGGGCCATCTTGCCATGAGGTGACCCCCTCAGACAGCAGGATCCCCTGGGGTAGCAGATCCCAATGTAGATCTTTATTGCCCCCTCGTTCCTGATCTAGATCATCACTCACCCCTTTTCCCCTGGCAGAGTGGGGTCGGTAGGTGCCATTTTGTGGTTGGCCTCATGTGCCGAAATGTCTTGGGCCGGCCCTGGCAATCTCTTAAGTGATCCTAGATTATTTCAGAAGGTTTGATGGAGCCACTGACGTGACACATACTCAACGTGCAGAGTGTCAGGGGGCTGGTAGCCTAGAAGGCAGGAACCCAGTGAGCCCTGCAGAGGCCAGGGGAAGGGGGCAATGGCCAAAACGGCATGGCGTGGCTGGGGGGGGCGCTGTGCCTGGTCACAAGTGCCGCCCACCCTTGGACCGAGTTAAGCAGCCAGCACCAATGTCTCTACCAACCCAATACTCCATGTTACTCTGTCATGTCTCACCAACAGTGTGTGAGATAATTCTGCATCCTTTTATTTGCATGTGTGTGTTTCCATTGTAGCATGTTGTCAGGGGTTCAGGAGCAGAGGCGAGGGCAAGGGAGGAAACAGAGAGCGAGGGGGAGGAGGCAGAAGAAAGGATGAGTGATGACGACGACCCAAGATCTCCGAGTCTTTCCAGTGAATCAGAAGATTCACAAAAAGGAGCACCAGTGGCCAGGGCAAGGGGGGAGACTAGGGGGACACCCCAGGAAGAAAGAGCCAGAGGGGACTCAGAGGGGAGCAGTTGGAGATCGGGACCAACGTCACCGCCAGAGAGGAGGAAAGAGGAAGAGCGCCAGGGATCAAGCGCTGGCAGCTCGCAACAGGAGGGAGGGCACGAGTCAGGAGTGGCCACACCTTCATCGGGGAGCGAAGTGACGGTTAGACGGAAAGTGGAAGGTTGGGCGCGCGCGCCAAGTTCAAATGCACAGGAAGGTGGCGCAGTAGGCAGCCCGGAAAGGGAGCCAGGTCCTAAAGCCCGGCGCAAGGAGACAGGAGAGTCAGGGGGGTCAGCGTCAGAAGAATCCCGGAAGGAAGAGACCCAGGGGGGCAGAGGGACCCAGAGGAGAACTGTCAGGCGGAAAAGGTGGAGCAGGGCTAGGATATTAAGTTGGTGCGCAAGGGGCGGAGACTCAGACGGAGCTTCGCCGATCTAAGCATAAGACGTAGGGTTGCACGCAGCAGCTCGAGAATGGAGACTGTAACTCAATAAAGACTTTTATTTAACGATCGCTGGCTAGCGTGATCCTCTGTGAGCTAGGATCTGGAAGTAACCCTGACACATGTGAAGTGTGCTTTTGATATTAACAGAAAAATGAAGCAACACACACACACAGGAGAAAATGTAAAAGCAATGACAGGGCCAATATTTTATGCATTCCTTTCACAGAAGACGAAAAAAAGAAAACACATCATTTTGTGACAAAATCACAGCATTTGCCAAATATTATTCTTGCGGAAATGTTTCAAATCTCAAATGATCATTTTAAGTGCTTTCTATTGCAAATGTTTTCCCTTTCCTTCCAAACTGAGGCAGAAAGATTGTCAGATTGATACACCAGAAGGAGGAGGAGTGTGGGCTGTGCAGTTCTGATGCTAGTAAACAAGGCTCACTCCTTTCCTGGTGTGCTAAGGAATGTTCAAAATGTACCAAAGATTTTATATTTCTATGAAGGCTTAAGACCAAGGCTTAACATGACTTCTTTAGATGTGTGCAAACAATTCATGTAGTGGTGATCCCTAAAGCCCTTTCTCAAGAGTAGCCTTAACTTGTATGAAACTTAAGAGTTTAATGCCTGGGGCTTCATCACTTTATCTATCTAATTAATCTTATTAATATTATATAAATATTTTATTTAAACCCCATCCATCTGGCTGGGTTTCCCCAGCCACTCTGGGTGGCTTACAGCATATATAAAACATAGTAAAATATAAAATGTCAGAGGCATGAAATCAACCGAATATATTGTTTTAAGCTAAGTGCTTATTTAGAATAGCCCTACTAATAATGGAAATGTTTCTGATGAAAATGAATACTCAGCTTTTCTTAAGATCATAGGAAGAGTCCTGTTGGATGAGACCAGTTGCCCATCAAGTCCAGCCTCCTGCTCTCACAATGGCCAACCAGATGCCCCCATGGGAAAAACCCACAAGGAGCAACACTCTCCTCTCCTCTGGATTCTGGCAAGTGGTATTCAGAAGTGGTGTTGCCTCCGAACGTGGAGGCAGAGCAGAGCCTTCATCCTGGCTAGCAGCCATCAATCACCCTCTCCTCCTCAATGAATCTGTACAGTCCTCTTCTAAAGCCATCTAAGTTGGGGGCCACCACTGCCTCCTGGGGCATTCAGTTCCACATTCTCACCATGCACTGCATGAAAAGGTGTTTTCTTTTATCTTTCAACTTTCAGCTTCCTTGGCTATCCAAAAGTTCTAGTGTTAGGAAAACTTTTCACCATCTACTCTCACCATGCCATGCATAATTTTATAAACTTCTATCGTATCACCTCTTTCCTCTAAACTAAAAAGTTGCTCCATCTCCTTGATCATTTTGGCTGCCCTTCTCTGAAACTTCCCCAACTTGCCAAGACAAGAGAGGAAGCAGCTCCTAGTTGCTTTTGTACGAATGTGTTTTTTTACCTATTTTTAGGGCCAAACTAGTTAGAAATGAGGCGGTTTTGTATGTTTAAACAAATTTTGGTCCTACACACAGAGTCCAAAATACTCCTGCAGCAACTATGGTGTGGATATCCTGCTATAGATAAAAACACTTTGAAGGCGGCACTATAGGCGAAAAGTAACTGTATGTCCCATTTTCTTTTGACCCTCCCCCTCTTTCTATGAGACTTGGTCAGTGTGTGTTCAATTGAACACATCGGTCTGCCTCCATCACCTCTCGTTCCACCCTTTGAAAAGTACCACCAGAAGCAGCTCTTGGTGTAGGTCCTATGCATTTCTCAGAAATCCTTGGCACTTCAGAGGAGCAGAGCTGCTCATAACTCCCCGGCAGATCAGACTGTCTGAGTTCTAATTCCCAGGCACCTGCTTCAACTACCTCACTAAGTGCTATGCTGCGTTTCACAATATTAAACTTCCTTGCTTGGGCTTCGTGTAAGAATCACATTTGGATTCCTGGAGGAAATCAGCTGAAACATTCATAGGAAGAGATGCTTGTATGGAAATATCCTGTAAGCCAGTGTGGAAGACACAGGCTTAGAGGATATTCATAGGCTCTCTAATATGGCATTTGCAGCTTTGTCTGAGGCTTCTCATTTCCATTTTGTTTCCATCTAGTCTCCTTTTATTCACCCTTTGTTTTCCTTATGTTCACATTTTCCTGACTTGACCCTTTTAAAAAGATTTCCTCGTCTGCTGGCTCATAGAATCATAGAATAGAATCATAGAGTTGGAAGAGACCACAAGGGCCATCGAGTCCAACCCCCTGCCAAGCAGGAAACACCATCAGAGCACTCCTGACATATGGTTGTCAAGCCTCTGCTTAAAGACCTCTAAAGAAGGAGACTCCACCACACTCCTTGGCAGCAAATTCCACTGTCGAACAGCTCTTACTGTCAGGAAGTTCTTCCTAATGTTTAGGTGGAATCTTCTTTCTTTATGCCTGGGAGCACCCTCACAATTCCTCTGTGGTTTTGCCTCTTTCTTTCCTGTAAACCTGAGAGTGGGGACAAACTCCCCCCCCCCCTTTAGTCATTGGTAATCTGCTCTGGGGGCCTTTTCTGGAAAAGAGAGGTATAAAGAAAACCCTCTAAAAAGTTGACCACAAGCTCTTCTAGCTTGTTAAGAGTTAGGATTATTTAGACAAACAAATAGCACAGCCTGTCTAGTGGAGCTCCATCCTCTTCTCAGAGTGGTTAGCCAGTTGCCCAAAGGAGCAGCACAGCCCCCCTTGTGATTCCCAGCAGCTGCTTCAAACTGTGCAGGCAAAGCAGAGCCATCACGGCTGATACCTATCAATAGCCCTTTCCTCCATGAAAACTGAACTACAGAACTTTAATGGGCCATAAAAGGTAAAGGGACCCCTGACCATTAGGTCCAGTCGTGACTGACTCTAGGGTTCATCTCCCTTTATTGGCCGAGGGAGCCAGCGTACAACTTCCATGTCATGTGGCCAGCATGACTAAGCAGCTTCTGGCAAACCAGAGCAGCGCACGGAAACGCCGTTTACCTTCCTGCTGGAGCGGTACCTATTTATCTACTTGCACTTTGACGTGCTTTCGAATTGCTAGGTTGGCAGGAGCAGGGACCGAGCAACAGGAGTGTTAAGTTGTGGGTGAACATATCAGACGACACAGCGATTCTTCAAACAGCTTTTGTTTATTCACAGGCCAGAACAGAACTGAACTGAAGGGTTCAGCCAGCCTGCTTATATAGAGCTCCAGTTCAATGTAACTGTAACAACTTTCTGTAACTATCCAATCACTGAACGTCACTTTCAATCCAATATGTGGACCTGTATCTACAATATCCCCCTGCTGGCCCAGGGTGAGCACTTCAGTACATAACAGGGAGCTCACTCCTCCGCGAGGATTCGAACCGCCAACCTTCTGATCGGCAAGTCCTACGCTCTGTGGTTTAACCCTCAGCACCACCTGCGTCCCTTAATGGGCCATAGAACTCCTCAAATGGTGTCCTGCGTGGCTGCCAAATGGGGTTCCTTGACCTAGGATGGACCCTGATGAAGTAGTCAAACAGGAATCAGGACGATTCATTCAGGATACATACCCAGTGCCTCTGCCAAAGCCTCCTGACACCTGTAATCAGTAAAGTTGTGGCCCTTTGATCCCAAAAGGTTGTCCTGTCACTTATCACTTCCTATGCCCCACCACGGTGATCCTGAGATTCATGTGACTGGGACCACAAAGTGCTTTTAAGCTCTCAGACAGGCCTCCTGGGCTGGGAGGCTCTTGTCAGATCTCCAACAGCCCCGCAAGATCTTGTGAGAGTTCCCACGGCCGGCAAGAGAGTCGCCCAGAGCCCAGTAGGCAAAGTGGGGAGCTTAAAAGCTCTCTCTCTTGCCGGGGGGGGGGGCAGGGGAGGCCCACTCAATGTGCCAGGTTCAGAAAGGGTGGGAGGCTCACAGCCAGGGAGGGACAGTTCTGGGGGTTTTCCAACTATACACGATTTCAGCTTTATGTGCAATCCCTGGAACGTAACTCCCATGCAAGTTGTGAGTTGACTGTAACCTTTCCTTCCTTCCTTTTTTTTTTAAAAAAAAATATTAAAGTGAAGCCTCCATTGATCTAAAACCTTTTTGTTGTTGTTCTGAGCCTCCCACTAGCTAGATCTTTGTTATGGGGAACACTATACTAGCTTTTCATATCTAAAAGCCAAACCTTCCTTTTTGATTCAGAGCTCCTTCCTCCACTAGCTATGTCTGTACTGTCTGTGTGTTTAGCTCTCCAAACATGGGGTTTAATCCAGGCTTCTGGCTTACTATGCTCTTTCAAGTCTTCTCTGGAAGAGGAGAGGGAGGTTCCTTGCTAGGACAGAGCTGAAAACTGGCTTACGATCACCTACAGGCTTACTAGCTTCTGAAATGGAGGTTTTTACAGGCTTTTGCTCCCAGCACAAAGTGTCCTTATTGTGCCCTTACCAGTTTAAGGTAGCATTTTGGTCCCATTTGTGGGCTTCTCACAGGCATCTGGTTGGCTTCTTGGAAAGAGGAAGCTGGCCTCAATGCCCCTCTGGCCTGATCCAGGAGGCCTTGTGGATGGGTGGTTCTTGCACAGGCGAGGATTTGAAACAAGCTGCCCAATATTTGGCTGCAAATCTCTAATACAGAAAAGATGGGTTTGTGTTCCCATTCCCTGCCTTTGCGAGCAGGAGCAATAAGAGGAAGCAACCCGGTATTTCTGCAAATAGATTGCAATGCAAACTGTGGTGGGACTAATCCAATTTGCCCCTCTCTAGGCTGGTACCGTAGACATTACAATGGCAGAAAACTATAAAGGAAAAACTAATTAGTATAATAAACTGATTAATAGGAAATAATGTGGACTCTTCAAATTCTTTCAGAAATAATTTTTGGTACTTGAAAAATGGCCAATTAGGAAATGACAAAGAGAAATGAAATGCAAGAGGGAAGGCGGGGGGGGGGAATCCAACTCCTGGCACCCGGTAGGATACAAGTACCTTCCACTTGGGTTGATGAGAGTTACATATGCCATTTGGGACGACAACTGCTTTCCACTTTAGTAATTAGCTGCATGTTCAAGTCAGTCAACTATATATGAAAAAATCTATTTTTGCATCCTAGAAAATATGAGTACCATGAAAGTCCCTGTATTTTTCATACACAAAGGTTTAACATCCCACTTTTAAAGGCTGTAATTTGTTTTATAATAATTGGAACAAGGTCAAGAGTTAGGAGACTATTTTGGAAATTAACTGCTAAATGGAAAGTGAATTGGAATCCATAGATCAACCAAGTATTTTAGACAATCTTGCCTATTGCAGTTTTATCCTTTGACAATTCCCTTCCCAAATTAATATCCCTTGAGAAGAAACACAGGAAGCCCAACCAAGTCACAGTCCTGCACATGTGTTCATGTGGCCTTCATGCTCTCCAGCCTCCGCATATCATGGCCATGTTCTCTTGAAGGGAGGCCATCTTCCCTGTCTCATATGGGAGCATTGCCTGACTGCTGAGCCTTCTGCATGGCCTCTGCCACGGAGTGAAGACCCTTCCCCAGAAGCATTGCATCTGTGAGATGTAACTGGGAAGAAAGGGCAAAAGCAGAAACGTATCATGGAGGGTTCTAGCAAAATGTTTTGTTTTTCCTGACATCTCAGCCACGGTCTCCCAGCTACAGAAAAGGTATAACCTTGCAGAACATTGAAGCCTGTTGTTTGGCAACACAGGTTGCTGTGGCAACACAAACCGCTGCCCTCTCCCTGGTTTACTCATAGCTTTGTAACCAGAATACCAAATTTTAAATTGTATGCATCCTACATTGACATGACAGCCATGGAGAAGGCATGGAAAATCACTAATTCAGTACAGTACAGAAGAAGGTAGACATTTTTAAAGGTTAAAATTTGCTTTGAAAACAAAAATGAAATCTCTTACCACTTTCAAATTTACAACTAACTGATTCTTTAACATCCATGATGCTTCAGTGGATTGTAAAGACTATAACAGGATACAAAATTAATTGCTGTGCTTACATCTGTTTGTGCAAAACACAGCAAGATTCTCTTATAAACCATTGTTACATACCTGTTTTCTATTTCATTAGGAAAATAGCAACATGTTCATTCTTGTCTGTGTGAGGAAAATGTTGAGGGGATGTCAATACTCCAGTGAGCAGTAAGGCTAGTTCAGGCATGCATGTGCATGCTGCTTGATTTCCCAACATTTGATGGCTGGTAGTAGAGTGAGAATTGACTCCAGTGGAAGATAATTACAATGGAGTTAATATGAAAGCAATATGAAAGCGCTGCCTATAGATCTGTGATGGCTCATTCACACATGCAAGCTATCACATTATAATGAACATGTATGTGTAAACCAACCCATAACACAGCTCTGGCACCTTGCAGATGTTCTTCCAGAGTAGCAACTGCTTCAGGGAAAACTGCAGGAAGACAGAGGGGTGACCTAAATTTGCTCAGGCCTTCTTTTAGTCACAAGGATGGTCATTTTATTTATATGCCACATTTTTTCATAAATAGATTGTACTCCAAGCTGTTCACAGAAAACAAAATGACAGCAATCTGAATGCATAACAGCACATTCCACAAAAGCCATATATTACCTTCATATAAAAATGCTAATGAGAGCTGGTGCCGCATAGTGGCAAAGAGGGTAAGCTATGAAGCACAAAGTCCCCATTGCAATTCTGGACTCTGTAATAAGCTTGCTGGGAGGCATTCGGCAACACAGACTCTGTCAGCCATCCCTATCCACTACCTGGAAGAAAAAAACCATGGTTAACACTACAAGGTTGCAATGTTATAATACAACCATATAATGCATGCATGGATCATTTGAAAGTGTTATACAATTACAATTATTATTATGAATTGTAAGTAGGGGCACACAGGCAATTTGGCCAACTTGGTTTTCAAATGTTTCAAATATTTACTGAGGGAGATCATAAAATCATAGAGTTGGAATAGGCCACAAGGGCCATCGAGTCCAACCCCCTGCCAAGCAGGAAACACCATCAGAGCACTCCTGACATATAGTTGTCAAGCCTCTGCTTAAAGACCTCCAAAAAAGGAGACTCCCGGAAATGACTGGCAGAATTCGAGACCAGGGAGAAGAGCTCGTGGAAGAAGATTGGAGGAAATTTAAAACTTATTTACAAAAATATTGTACAATTTTTGAATGCTGATGACGTTGAAATGAACTGAAGGGGTTCTAGCAACAAGGTAAAATGTAAGATGGAATTGATAATAGATAAGCTAAATTGAATATGAATTTGCTGAACCAAATTTTAAAAAAGGGGTGCAAAAAAGGGAGGCGTGAGGAAGTCAGGAAAATAAGTTAACAAAAGATGAGAAATTAAAAAAGAGGGAGTTTTGTTTTTCTTTTATATGTGTTTTTTCTTTTTCTTTTTTGTGTTTAATGTCTGTATTTTTGTATTTTGTATTTTTTCTGTTTTTGTACTTTTCTGAACTTTTCTGTTGATAAAACTTAATAAAATATTATAAAAAAAGAAGGAGACTCCACCACACTCCTTGGCAGCAAATTCCACTGTCGAACAGCTCTTACTGTCAGGAAGTTCTTCCTAATGTTTGGGTGGAATCTTCTTTCTTGTAGTTTGGATCCGTTGCTCCGTGTCCGCTTCTCTGGAGCAGCAGAAAACAACCTTTCTCCCTCCTCCATGTGACATCCTTTTATATATTTGAACATGGCTATCATATCACCCCTTAACCTCCTCTTCTCCAGGCTAAACATGCCCAGCTCCCTTAGCCGTTCCTCATAAGGCATCGTTTCCAGGCCTTGGACCATTTTGGTTGCCCTCCTCTGGACACATTCCAGTTTGTCAGTGTCCTTCTTGAACTGTGGTGCCCAGAACTGGACACAGTACTCCAGGTGAGGTCTGACCAGAGCAGAATACAGTGGCACTATTACTTCCCTTGCTCTAGATGCTATACTCCTATTGATGCAGCCCAGAATTGCATTGGCTTTTTTAGCTGCCGCGTCACACTGTTGGCTCATGTCAAGTTTGTGGTCAACCAAGACTCCTAGATCCTTTTCACATGTACTGCTCTCAAGCCAGGTGTCACCCATCTTGTATTTGTGCCTCTCATTTTTTTTGCCCAAGTGCAATACTTTACATTTCTCCCTGTTAAAGTTCATCTTGTTTGTTTTGGCCCAGTTCTCTAATCTGTCAAGGTCGTTTTGAAGTGTGATCCTGTCCTCTGGGGTGTTAGCCACCCCTCCCAGTTTGGTGTCATCTGCAAATTTGATCAGGATGCCCTTGAGTCCATCATCCAAGTCATTGATAAAGATGTTGAATAAGACCGGGCCCAAGACAGAACCCTGTGGCACCCCACTAGTCACTCTTCTCCAGGATGAAGAGGAACCATTGATGAGCACCCTTTGGGTTCGGTCAGTCAGCCAGTTACAAATCCACTGAGTGGTAGCATAGTCAAGACCGCATTTTACCAGCTTCTTTACAAGAATATCATGGGGCACCTTGTCGAATGTCTTGCTGAAATCAAGGTAGGCTACATCCACTGCGTTCCCTTCATCTACCAGGCTTGTAATTCTGTCAAAAAACAAGATCAGGTTAGTCTGACATGATGGATGAAAACAAACCAAGTGAGGCTTGTGAAGAAATTTCAGGGGGAGTGGGATGGGGTTTGGGTGACATATATTCCATTTATTTACAAAAATATTTAGAACACACTCCTCACCCACAAAGCCCTCAGGTTGTTTTGCAAAAGGCATGAAATAAAATTACTCATGCTGAAACAATACAGAAGGTGGGATAACAGAAACTGACTTCCTTCCCCTTCTGTGGTTGATGGTAATATCGATACTCAGTGTAAGAGAGCAATGGTCCCTGACCAGTTTGGCCAATCTTGTCTTGAACTGGGATGACAATGCTTGACTTGCACTTTCTAAGCTCTGGTGCTGCAGAGACAGCTCCTTCCAGCTCCCCATGCATTCCTTAACTTTATTAATGGACCAAAAAACCGAAGTTGGATCTTGACAAGATGGAGGTACTGTGGGTAAGTGGCTGCATCCAGGAATCAGATGTTCAGCCTATTGAGATTTAACTCCCTGGGAAAAAGCAGGTACATAGCTTGTGTTCCTGGATCCAGCATTTTCACTTCCTGCCCAGATGGCATAGAGTGCATTTTACCAGCTTGGGTAGTTTTCCAGCTTGTTATCTCAATCAACCACTAGGTTTCTAGTCTCTCTCACTCTCTCTTCCCAGCTGAGTCTGAAGCAAGACTGGTCCCAGATCTGGTCTTATTAATGGGACAACACCTCCAGGCAAGGGAGCATGTCAAGCTAGTGGTATCTGTGGCAATCGGCCACCTGTACGTTTTGTTCATACAAATAAATAGATTGGGCTAGAGCCAGGAATGTAACTTCAATCCAAAGCATATTTGACACACACAACCCCCCCCCCCCGGTAGTTTGTTAAGGGTGCTACGAACTGTAACTCTGTGAGGGGAAAGGACAGGATTCTAGAGATTCTTTGGGGAAGTCATGTGCTTAAAATGTATAGTTTAGATCTACCCTAAGAGACGACTTTGACCATTGAACCATCTCTTTTTCTACTGAATTTCATCTTACAGAGACATAGCAATAGCTGAGAGTGGACTCCTAAGATAACATCAAAACTAAGCCACCAGTTTTATGACAATAGCAGTAAGTCACTTAACAATATAATGTTACCAATAATGTCAGTTATTTACACCCACATTAAGGACTCACCTATACAGCTGCAAATAAAACATTTTAAAAGTGTTGTAAAGTGCAATATATAAATGTGACACTAGATGATGATAGTGAGCTATGACAAATTCAATGTATTTTTCAAAACTTTTTTTAAAAAAGCATTTTCAGAGCATTTTTAATATGTGTGTAGATTGCACCAAGTCATTGACTCAGGAATGCATCTCCTTAGTAACAGCATCCAGCCATGCCTGATGAACAGTACTATATTTCTACATGCAAACACAGTCAAAATCTCTAACACAAAGTCAAAGTCTGTTTATTTATGTCCCACATTTTCCAGAAATGCTCTCAAAGCAGTTTACATAAACAAGTCTAAGTACAGTAGCAAAATAATGATATATAATAAAAAGTATAGTAATACTATAACATAATGCTAAAACTCCAAAACCTAACAGTTAGTATACATAAAAATGTAAGTGAGCATAAGGCTCACCACTTTGTCATGTAGACATATCCAGTATCTTCACATCCAACTATAGCTACAGAGCTGATTACCTGCTTTGTCTCAGATGACATCCAACTCTCTCTTTTTTAAAAATACAATTTTTATTAACAGGCCAATCAAATCACACTAATTCCAAATCACATTAATTCCAAATTATACAGCCAGATTTTTAAATTTTTGTTGGGGGTACCCATACATCAAGCTCTGAAAGGGGACCAAACATCACTCTTGTTGCTGCTTTAATTAAACAGTTCTATCCAGTTCTGTCCAGATAGTCTCTTTGTTACTTTCCTCATCTTCTTGTTGTTATCAAATATTCCTTTCTTTGCGATCTCTGATAGTCTTCACAAGCGGGTTGAAAACAAACATCCTCTGTGTGGGTTTTACACTCTCCAAAAATCATATCACATAAAGAACAGACGCCATTTCCACACCTCCGAACATTCCTTCCGTCTGTCCGTTAATTTCCCCAGGCTTGCCAAACATATCTCCGGGGGCTCTGCCAATTCAAGATCACATACTGATAACCATACATTCACATTCCGATGACCCTGGTTCTCCTCCCCCTCGTCTTTCTATAGGCAAGCCTGTCTTAGCGAAACACCATTTGTAACTGTGTCATAAAACTTTTCATTCCCAAGGCAAAAGCCAGCTCCAGATGGCTGGAATGCAAAACAGGATGTTATGTTTTGCAGATGTGCTGTTGGAGAAAAGGTGGAGTCTATTCTCTGTACTGAGCACCGGATGTTAGCTCAGAGTGTCATGTGACCTGTGCTGGAAGTACAGGGGAGGAGTTGAGTCCCTCCTGATGGAGTCTGAAGGGAACAGTAGCATTTCTATGTACTGCTGAGTGACAGGAATAAAACATGTAAAAGGACTCCTGTCTGTCTCATTTCCCCTCCCTGGGAGAATGCAGGGAGGGAGAGAAGAAGAGGAAAGCAGAGGGTGTGTTCTTTCTCACGTCTAATGAGAAGAATCGCTGGGTTTGTTTACCTAGCCTGCCGGGGTCGCAGACGGAAGGTAAACACAGTATCTCGCTCAATTGCCTCGGGGGAGGCCAGGTACCTCTGACTGTGAGCTGAAGATACTAACAGTTTCTACCAATCCTCTCTTTGATCATTTCCACACAGTTTTTGATCTCCTGCTTGTGATTAATAATTTGCAACGATTCTTCTTTCTGAAGGGGAGGGTTATTGATACTCACATAAGATAAAAAAAGAAAAGTTTTTTCCTCCCCCCCTTTCCGTTTCATTCCAACGTACCAGTCTTTTAATGGTGATTCTTCACTTGATTTATTGTTCAGCCCGTCACTCCGTTCACAGAGATCCATTAATCAGCAGTCTTTACTCCCGATCTTCACTTGATGTATGTGCATTAGCTTCTTTCCAATTATATATTTCCAGTTATATATTCCGAGCTAATGCAAACCAGTGCACGAATTAGAGACAGCGTCCGGAAGAGCTGGCCTCACTCGAGGGCTTCGTGCCAAGTGCCCACACACCCTTCTTTCGAATCTGGGGGTGAATTATGGACACCGCTGGCAAGGCAGCCCCCCCATTCCCTTGGGGGGCAGCGAGGCTGCATACTCCCATCACAGCCTCTTAATTACCTCATGTGGGTCGGAGAGATGTTATTGTCGGCCATCTTCCAATGCACCCCCTGGTGGCCCCGATGACATCCAACTCTCAGCTGAACTCCAACTGTTGAGGCTAAAGAAAAGACATACCGTATTTTTCGCTCTATAAGACACACCTGACCATAAGATGCACCTAGTTTTAGAGGAGGAGAACAAGAAAAAAAATGTTCTCTCCCTCTCTGCTCAGCACCTCTTCCGCAAAGCAGGAGGAGAAATGGAAGGCGCTCTGTTTCTCCTGCCACTTCACTGAAGGGACGTGGGCAGCTCTCCCTCTCTGCTCAGCGCCCCTTCAGTGAAGCGGCAGGAGAAGCGGAGCCCCTTCCATTTCTCCTCCTGCTTCGCTGAAGGGGCGCTGTGCAGAGAGGGAAAGCTTCTCCAGCAAAGTGAAGCCTCCTGAGCACAGCGGGAGTGCTACCGATGCGCTCGGGAGGCTTTGGGCGGCTATCCCTGAAGCCAGGAGAGCAAGAGGGATCAGTGCGCACCAATCCCTCTTGCTCTCCTGGCTTCAGCGAAAGCTGTGCAGCCTGCATTCACTCCATAAGACACACACATATTTCCCTTTACTTTTTAGGAGGGGAAAGGTGCATCTTATAGAGTGAAAAATACGGTAAATGTCTCTCTCTTAAGGTATTGTCCATTTCGGTTTTTATGGGGATAGGGATGGTGGTCTGGTTGCACCACACCTTCAAAGCTGTCCTGGAGCTTCAGAGCCATTGTAGCAATTCCGGTGAGCAGTCCAACCTAACCTAATCTTCTGCTAAATCCTCATTTAACAGAGAGTGCAAGTCATGTTGATCTTTGGCAGTGCTGAGTCCCAAATCACTGCTGTGCTGTGAAAAGTGTCAGCTGAGATCTACTTTGTAACTTGAGACTCTGAAAGAGGCCAAGAGCTGCCATTTCAAATCCCACACTAGAAACTGCACACAGAATGGAAATAATAATAATAATAATAATAATAATAATAATAATAATAATAATAATACCCTGCCCATCTGGCTGGGTTTCCCCAGCCACTCTGGGCGGCTTCCAACAAAAGATAAAAAATACATTAAAACATCAGTCTTTAAAAAGTTTCCTAAACAGGTGTGACATGGTCCCTGGCTGTGCTGTTGTTCCATCATGTCAATGCAGATTATGTTATGCAGATTATGCTGATTATATTATTTCTGCCCTGAATTGAAAGATACAAATTGAGTTGTAGTCCCCTGGTGTAAACTATGCTGACCAGCAGTCCCACCATAAATCATTCTCTTCTGGATGTACCTACTGTAGTCAAAAATGTTCATACGGGGGTGTGTGTGTGTCTTTTTCTTTGGTAATGAGTTGCTCTACCAAGCTCTTTTACCACAAGCTAATTAAAATGTGAAAGTTTTAAAAAAGGGAGAAAGCCTTCTGTGCTTTAGGTATTCATTAGGAAAATTTCTTTCCACGTTCTTTTGTTTAGGAATATTTAAAAGCTTCAGGAAATTGTTTTGCAGACATTGACTAGAGCAATACATCTTATGAATTAAATGCATTTCAAGTACAGTAAATTGGAAAATTATGCACGCATTTCACTAGACCTAAGCATAAATAGTAGCTTTGTACTGGGGCTGAGCTTATTCCTCTGTAACTGTGGATATAATGCAGAGATGGCAAGAAAAAATAAAGAACAAGTGCTCACATTAATAATTGTTAACTGCAAGATAAATTTAATAGGAAAATGTGGAAGATTTAGAACTCCCAATATCTAATTATTCATTTTCTGGATATTAGAAATATTTTAATGGTTATACAGAAATATGGGATGTCAATTTAAAGCAGTTTCAGTCCTGCTCCTGCCATATTACTGGCAATAAATCTGAGATGGGTATGTTAATACATTATTCCCTGGCCTCCTGCAAAAAACCCCCAAAACCCAAACCCAAAACCTGGCCGGCCAATCATGGGCATTCTGAAGAAGGAAAAGCTGTACAGCACATTACAGGGAATCTAATAGTCTGGGCTTATAATTCCACCATTGAAGCACTATGCTATGCAACAGGCTACGTTTCAATTTGCATACTGTTTTCACAGTTCATTTGGGTGGCAATTTTTTCTTTCTTATTTATTATGCTGAATGTCATTTTAAACTGTTACAAGTTTATAGCTGATGGGAAATTAATAAAAGCTGGTATCGGGGGCACTCAGGTGCCTAGCCTTTCACCCTGAAAGGGGTGCCATGTGTGGGTACTCTAAGCAGCCGTGTAAAAAAAGGAGTGGCATTTTCCATATGCTCCATGAAGATGTGCACAAACACAGGGGCGCAAAGCACCAGGTCCTGCTTTTTATGGCAGCCTTTGAGGAGGGTCTTATGGGGCCAACCCTAAGGGTGAAGGTACACACAGGCTCCTTCTCTCCTCTCCCCCCCGCCCACTTTTGCGAGCGTCCCTCTTCAGTATCCTGTGATGCCCCTTCATGGGGCAGTAGTTGGAAACTATTAAACAGTTTGGGACCTGTGCAAACTGCCAGAGTCTTATCTTGGGTCATTAAATTCTTCACATTTTACACATTCAAACAGCCCTTAGACACTTAATTATAATTTTCTGGGTGATGGTTCAGGTTGTAATCAATGTTCAAATTAAGGGAAGAAATAAAGGGACCCCTGAATGAAATCCCATCATCCACCTCTCATGGCTTTGCTCTCAATTTGCTTCAACAGTAGCTAAGGAAGCTGCCACAAAAAGTACCCTCCAATTTGTACAGTATTGCTTACTATTTATATATCCATGTGCACGGCACTGTACAAGGTAACATATAGAAACAAGAAAAGATCCTTCTGTGAGCCTCGAGCTTGCAATTAAAGTAACATTAGGGGTGGGGAGAGCAGGGATACAGGTGATTTGAACAGAATCAAATGCAGTTGCCCATGTTGTCTAGGGAGGATGACGATGGGCTGCACCCAAAGGCTTAAAGGAGGAGATAATGAGGGCCCTCCGTAGGCAACACCTGCAGAAAGATACAAACACAGAACAAGTTACTGAGTGCACTGTTCAGCTTGCTGAGAATATCAAGGTTTCTATCTTTTCTGTTTTAAAAATGAATGTTTCTCATGCTCATCCGTGTAAAGGAAGAGAGTCAGAAGGTTCATTTGGAAATCTCACAACTCAGAGAGATGACTGTGAATGTCAGGGACTGGAGTCATTCCACGTCATTCCTCGGGGCTAAAAAACCTTTTCAGAATACACTACGTAAAATAAGAATGATGTAATTTGCCTTGAATTTGCATAAGATTACAAAGATTGCTGAATTCATGTTTTCTTGGCACATAGTCCTATTTTTACAATTGTGTTTCTTATTCTCCACCAAAAGGTGAATTTCTGAGAGATAAACAGTATGTGCAACTGCATTTCATAGAATCAAAGAGTTGGAATAGACCACAAGGGCCATTGAGTCCAACCCCCTGCCAAGCAGGAAACACCATCAGAGCACTCCTGACATATGGTTGTCAAGCCTCTGCTTAAAGACCTCCAAAGGAGGAGACTCCACCACACTCCTTGGCAGCAAATTCCACTGTCAAACAGCTCTTACTGTCAGGAAGTTCTTCCTAATGTTTAGGTGGAATCTTCTTTCTTGTAGTTTGGATCCATTGCTCCGTGTCCGCTTCTCTGGAGCAGCAGAAAACAACCTTTCTCCCTCCTCTATATGACATCCTTTTATACTAACCTTTTGTACTAACCTCTGTCCAGGTTCCCTCCCTTACTCACATTTTTTGCAAACTAAAAATCTTACATTGTTGTAATCTTTCCTCACAGGGAAGTTGCTTCAACCCTTTAATTGCTTTGGCTACACTTTTCTGATCCTTTTCCAGCTCTACAATTTCTTTTTTGAGACATGGTAATGTGAACTGAACACAGTATTCCAAGTGAGATCACCCCAAATATTTTCATAACAGGTTTACAATATTGGCAGCTTTTTTTGCAGATGACCTGGTTTTAATTGTGGAAGAACCCTTGGAAAATATGCCAAGGGTCTTAGAAAAGATAGATGATTTTGGGCAAGTAGCAGGTTTCAAACTAAATAAAAACAAAACAAAAGTTTTACTGAAGAATATGTCAGAACATAATAAAAATGAATTTAAGTCAATAACAGATCTGGTGATAGAAAAGAAAATGAAGTATGTAGGGGTATGGTTAACAGCCAGAAATATAAGTATGGAATGATGTAAAAAGAGATATGGAGATATGGGGAAGGATGAATTTATACATGTGGGGAAGGATCTCTGTGATAAAAATGAATGTATTGCCAAGAATGTTATTTCTATTCCAATCAATACATGTGGTCAGAGGAGCCGAAAACTTTAAGCAATGGAAAAAGGATATTACAGAATTTGTCTTGCAGGGGGGAAAGTATAAATTGCTCACAGATGCTAAACAAAGAGGTGGATTCTTCATGCCATATTTAAGATTATATTATGAAGTGTCCTGTCTCTGCTGGCTGCGGGAATGGATACAGTTAGACAATACTGGTGTATTAAATTTGGAAGGACATGACAATAGATTTGGTTGGCATACCTAATTATGGTATAGGAAAACAAAGGTTCACAAGGGATTTCAAAACCACATTATAAGGAAATCAATTTACCAAGTATGGAATAAATTTAAGAATTTGTTAGAATGTAAGACACCTTGGTGGCTTTCCCCACCGGAAGCGATATCTCTAAAAAAGGAAAACATGAAAGGAAATTGGGCAACATATTAACAGAATATGTTAACAGAATCAGAAAATCAGTTAAAGTTGAAGGAATATTCAATATTCAAAGGGCTTCTGGGAAATGATGAAGGAATGGGTTTCCAAAACCCAAAAACTGACTGTGCAGGCAGTTTTAAACTGCACCAAAATTCCTATTTTTCCTTAGCTAAAATGCATAAACTCAAGCCGTTGAGTAAATCCATAACAAGAACAGAGCTCTCTCCCTTATCAGTCTGTGGCGGCAATGAGTGACCTTGCCAAGTTCCAGCACAGCAGGGATGATGCGTGTGTGCCTTATCTTGTGTGCTGACCACAAAGACGCGCAGACCCACGTCTGGGAATAACGCCAGAGTGTGTTCTCGGAAATGGTGACCTCTGCCTCCCACATAAGAGTAGGAAGAGGAAGATCCTTTTATGGTCAGAAGTACAGGAAGGAAGATCCTTTTATGGTTGAGAGTACCAGAACAGGAACATATGTGATGTCAACCTGTACGTAGGCCGACGTGGTTGGGCTCCTAGGGGAGGAGTGAGAGGGTGCCTGGAGGATATATAAACTGCATGAAACCTGTCATTTTTTTGGACTTGCTGTGGACTTGATCATGCAAGTGCCTTCTGCTATCCAGAGAGCAGAATAAACTCTTTCTTTGAATCAACCTCGGTGTCATTTTGACTTCCTTCCTCCTGTCCCGGAGCAACGCAGACCCAATCGGTGAACTCCAGTAAGGCTACAATGATATACAATGAAATGGAAAAAAAGTTTAAAAATATGTTTGTTTAAAAAACAGAGGCCTTTTTACTAGGAATAATAGGAGATGAAGTGCCAAAGAACCAAAAGAGACTGTTTATGTACGCGACCACAGCTGCCAGAATGCTACTTGCCCAGAAGTGGAAAGAAGAGAATGTCCCAATGAAAGAATAATAGAAGACTACGATGATAGACTATGGTGAAATGGCAAAATTAACGTGAAGATCAGGGACCAAGACGAAAGAAAATTTAATCAAGAATGGGAAAATTTTATAGATTACTTTAAAGAACACTGTAAATATTAAAACATTAGCAGGATTGTTGTAACATTTCTGAATTGAGGGTAAAATTAGGATGTGAAAAAGAATTTGAAATTAAGTGAAGAAAAATACGGTAATTAGATGCAAGGAAAATAAAGGGGGGGAATGGAAACCAGGGGCATGGGGGAAGTCAATCAATGCAAATTTGAAAATGATATGTTAAGAAAAATTGTTGTTACCGTATTAGAAAAATCAAAAATAAAATATTAAAAACAAAATATAAAAATATAACATTTGCAGCTTTATGCACAGGCCTTTTCCTAATGATCTCCTTTTACACAGCTGGAATACCCCCCACAGGGGTCAAGGGACCGGCCATCACCACCCCAAGACCAACTTGCTACTCAGACACCACCAGTTCAGGCCACATGGATCAAGTTCATCTGAAAGAAAGAGAAGTATTTAGACCCATGACTAATAGATTAGATATATCACTATCCAAGTTACATATACAGTACAGCTGCTAATTAAACTTTTTTTTTAAAAAAAAGTTTAACTTGAAATAGCACACAATTTGCTTTTGAAATCTTTACAAGGTATGTTCAATTTTGAAAATTGCCATGGGCTTTATGAGCATGGAGAGGAGGAGGAGAAACTGACACACAGAACCACAGTCCTTGGGAAGCTGTGCAGAAGTGTCACTACACTGGAAGCGAGTCTGGAAAACCCCGTTAGAGGTTTGAAGAAGGCAGAAAATGAATTTCCTAAATTCAGTTGGTGCTTTGTTCTAACACTATTTGCCTCAGTGGTATGAGTGTTGACATTTTAGTATATATAGCCTTTTATTATTTCTTTGGGGAAGTGTAATACTGGAAATATTATTAAGATTTCATTTCACAAAGCCACCTTGGAATAAGGTAAATATGAAGGTGTTGGCTCCTTTTTTGAAATTGAACTGGCTGTTAGCAGGCAACACACATAGCATTACAACCTTATATAAGCCAGACAGCTTCTTTCTTTTAAACTTAATGAATGTTACAGCCAGTAAATAATGCGTATAATTTCAGCTTGGGTAGATTGTTGTTACATCTTGTTATAATATGATATATTGTGTTTTATTGCTTTGTGTCAATTGATGGAGTTGACTTGGTTTCCTCTTCCCTTAATCCCAGTAGAAATAGCGACTGCAGTCCTGGGGATCCACACATGTCAGTATCAATGGTTGGACTGTGAATCATAAGCTAAATTAAATGTGCATTCAGATGCACATCCGAGTGAAAATCTCTTGATTTATTAGGATGAACACAAATGGACTGACACTTTCATGGACGCACCAGCCTCTCGCCATTGTGTTTGCTCTGAACACATGAATAGGCCTTAAGGAAGCAGTCTGCTCCTGCTGCATTGCTTTTGAAAGGAAACTCCAGCCTATATTCTCATGCGTTTAGTTACAAGTTGACCATTTGCTTACCTGAGGCTGGGAGAGAGTGACTGGCCCAAAATCTCCAAAGGAGCTTCAGATGCCCTCTGAGGGCATTCGTGGGAATCTCTTGATTGCACAAAGCCTTGATTATGCTTAGATTTTGACCCTGCCTTTCCATTGCTTCCAGACTGATGGGCACTCAGTGAGTGGGGCTTGTGGGGCTGGGGCGACAGTCGAAGCCCCACTGGCGTTGCTGGACAAAGTGATGCGGCTGCATGTCAGACCACAGGGTGCAGCACCTTCTGGGCAGCCATGTTGTAGCACTGAAGAAGGGCAGTGGAGACAGCAGGGGGCAAAAGTGTTATTGCCAAATGAATCTGTACTCTTGCAGAGGGCATTCAAATAATGACCTCACTTTGGTGCTTCCTCCTCCTCCTCCTCCTTGGTTTTAACCATTATTTGTAAGCCATGCTGAGAACCATTTGATCACGGGCTGTATAAAAATGCTGTAAATAAAGAAGTGGTTTGGTTTCAAGGCCCTCTTCATATGCCTGTTGCTCTTTGCTGCTTGCTCACAATGATCGTGGCAGACATTTAAATCATGGCAATACTTATTTTTGAATTAGTATGCCTTACTCTAAAAATATAAATCTGATATTGTGGGATTGGAATGACAGGAAATCCGTGCTGAATCATTTCTCAACAATGATGTCCCTTATTGTTTAATTTCTGAATTGCCATCATAATGAGAGAGAGAGAGAGAGAGAGAGAGAGAGAGAGAGAGAGAGCGCGCACTGGGAGAGCCTTCTGTGACTCCTGCTACTAAACCATTAATATGTACTTGTATGCTCCTTGTTTGATGTCTCCATGGCAACAGAAAGAGTATCCATGAGCTGGCAGTACACTTAAAAGCCAATGCCTATGATTTCTGACCCTTTAAAAGCCTCTCTTCAATATTAGAAATATACCAGTGCAAGCCATTAAAAAAAAGACTTCCGCGTATCACAGGATATATGGAGCAGCATTCTGGCTTCTTAATAAGTGAGCTAAGAGGAAATTACTGAGGTCTTAATCTTACTTTTCATGTGAGCAGATCAGAAAACAGTGTCTTGGATCTGATTCTATGAATTGCTGTAGAAGAAAAGCAGCCGCTTTGGAGCCTGGGCTCTTGCTGGACCCTGGCAGCAACCAGGGGAGGGTGCATGAGGCCACGTTAAGTGGCACCTGAGAACAAAATGCTGCCTTCTTGAGCACTTCCAGTCATTCCCCCAGCCCAGCCCATTATTCTGCATTCTTTCCTCCTGCTCTCCACTTTGTTTCAACTCTAGGTTGTTTTCTTTAGGGCAAACTGCTCATTCGAAATAAAGTGTACACATAAGGCAACATTATATGGAAAAATGTGCTTATTTGGAGAAATTGGCACTAAAGTACTGATGATTTCTGGTGTACTGACTTTTTTAAGCAAGCTGATGTGAAATTTGATTGGAAAAATGTAAAGCTCTGAGAAACTCAAATTGATGATGATGATGATGATGATGATGATTTATTTTTGTGCCCCACCTGTCTGGCTGGATTGCCCCAGCCACTCTGGGCAGTTTCCAACATAATATACAGAAACAATCAACAAGAAGTATGTACACCCATAGGACACATTGTGCTATATCAAAAGATTCAATTCCTCCATTAATGGGCAGCTCTTATTTCCATTGCTGAGACTATTTTTTTAAAAAGAACTTTATAGCATGAGCTAGAAAATGACCTGTCCATGTTTCTCTTGCTTGATATGAAAAGACTTAAATCTGGAGCTAGAGTCCCATTTGTTAATGACAGCAAGGCTAGCTGGAGTCAGTGGGAGTGGTGGTCTGGTGGGCACCACGTTGGCAATAAAGTAAAGGGAATAACAGGCAAGGACACAGGGCTTGAGAATTGGGAGGGATTCTTCAAGTCAAGCTGCTTCCCTTGACTTGAGTGGCAGAAGATGCGTTATGGACACCCCACTGAGCTTGATTAGGATTTGATGGCAAAGTGACATTCCCTGCATGTCATTTCCCACAACCTCCCTGCAAGCCTTTCCATCTGCCTTCCCCAAGCTGCTGCTCTCCATATGGTTTTTGGACTACAGTTCCCAACATCCCTGCCCACTGGCTTTGGCTGACAGGTTTTGGCCGACAACTCCAGCAGCAAAACCAGTCTTCAGCACACACACACACACACACACACACACACACACACACAGTAGAATGGCTATAAAATGGCTACCTTTCTTGAATTTAAAATGGCATCGATAATACAAACCTCTCATCCAGCTGGAACACACACCATAATGAAGATTCATAGAAGTGAATCTCAATGCAATTTGCTATGGGGATGAAACTGAAACTCCATTTCTTGTAATTTTCAGAGGAAGGAGGAAACAGCTCATAAAATCAAGTTTAATTTCTTAGAATGAGAGACTGGAGATTTCTCTGTTTACTCTGGAGCCTTTTAAAAAACCCAGCACATGTCTTAGTTTATTATGTACTCTCCAAATAACATGCTTTGCTCCTTCATTTGTAATCATTTTATTTAAAGCTGTATGAGAACAGCATTATGAAATGATCAGTGCCAGTTCATATACAAGTAGGTCTCTCTGTAAACCAAGTTTATTTCTTTTTCTGAACCTGAACTTTCACTGATAGATACATTTTGCTGCTGTTGCATGAATGTGCACTACGGATTTTTAAAAAACAAAAAACTTCCATTCATGCTAGTTATTTTCTTTTTATTATGGACTAAAAAGTGTGATGGTTAATTTAGATTATTTTTCACAGAATATATGAGAATATACTCTACACATACCTAATATGGCTTTATCTGAAGATGTAGTTAATACTGCTGGTTGGGGCATATCTAGGTACTTAAAGGACACAGGAACAGGTTCATAAAACTCCCCTCCCCTCTGGCAAGTTAATGAATTCTTACCAGCATTGTGCTTTGTAGTGCACTCAGCCACCCTATAAACAGAACTTTAAAGAAGTTTTAAAATAAAGAAAGGAGCAGAAATCCAGGGCCTCCCACCAAAGATCTGGGGTTCCTGGGACAATCCCTAATAATGTCCCCTGATAGCTATTTAAATGAGGGACTGAGAAATGACATTTAGATTTGTGCGTAGTCCTGCTAAAATAGAAATCTAACTCTCCACCGTGCTGTCACAAATACCTCAGAGGCCGCTCACCAGCAGCAGTGGCCATTGTGCCCTGATATAACATTGCAGTAGCCACGCCAAGAGGCACTGGCCATAGGACAGGGCAAAGAGCTGTGAAATTTTCTGTCCCTTTCTCATGATTCTAGAACTTCAGGCCACACAGTGAAGGAGAATGTAGGAAAATTTAAAAAGTCCTTCTTAGATTACACAGCAGGGGGAGCACGGACTTCGGGCCCCAGGGCAAAATGCAGCCCCCTAAGTCTCTGTATATAGGGACGCGGGTGGCGCTGTGGTTAAACCACAGAGCCTAGGACTTGCCAATCAGAAGGTCAGCGGTTCGAATCCCTGCGACGGGTTGAGCTCCTGTCGCTCGGTCCCTGCTCCTGCCAACCTAGCAGTTCGAAAGCATGTCAAAGTGCAAATAGATAAATAGGTACCACTCCGGCGGGAAGGTAAATGGTGTTTCCGTGCACTGCTTTGGTTCACCAGAAGCGGCTTTGTCATGCTGGCCACATGAACCAAAAGCTGTCTGCGGACAAACGCCGACTCCCTCAGCCAGTAAAGCAAGATGAGCGCCACAACCCCAGAGTCGTCTGTGACTGGACCCAACGGTCAGGGGTCCCTTTACCTTTACCTTTAAGTCTCTCTAGCTGGTCTCTCACACTCTTCATGTCTAGTTTTTCCTTGGCCGGAGGGTGCCCTGAGGCTCTCCTAATGCCTCTTGGGTGTGCACAGAGGAGGCTGGGGGGGGGGGTAGAAACAAGCCTGCTGTACTTGAATTACACCCCCTCCATCTCTGCTTGTGGCCCTGTCCACTACTGGCATGTTTATTTATTTTATCTCTTTAAAGCTTTATATCCCACTGCTCACCATGCAGTTTATAACAACAAAATGTGTTCCTGGAGGCTGGGGCTGTCAATGACTACTAGCCATGGATGCCCATTGCTTGGGAACACAAGAGGGGAAAGTGCTGTTGCCCTCACACAGGTCCTGCTTGCAGCCTTCCCATGGGCATCTGGTTCAGTGAAGGAGAATGTAGGAAAATTTAGAAAGTCCTTCTTGGATTACATAGCAGGGGGAGCACAGACTTCGGGCCCCAGGACAAAATGCAGCCTCCTAAGTCTCTCTATATAGGGACACGGGTGGCGCTGTGAGAGAGAAGAAATAGTGGAGGAGGCAGGTGTTGTCTTAACCCAACAGAGCTCTTTGCGTTCTTTTGTTCTTACAAGGGGCTGTGTCTCTGCTCACTCAGGCCTCCTTCTTTTTCCCAATTCCCCCTTCCCATGCCTCATTCTCTCTTCTATTCTGCAGCCCCCTTTGCACGCACACTCCATGATGGTATGTTAAAGGTAAAGGGACCCCTGACCATTAGGTCCAGTCGTGACAGACTCTGGGGTTGTGGCACTCATCTCGCTTTATTGGCCGAGGGAGCCGACATACAGCTTCCGGGTCATGTGGCCAGCGAACCAGAGCAGCGCACGGAAACGCCATTTACCTTTCCTCCAAAGCGGTACCTATTTATCTTCTTGCACTTTGACATGCTTTCGAACTGCTAGGGCAGGAGCTGGGACCGAGCAACAGGAGCTCACCCTGTCGCGGGGATTTGAACTGCCGACCTTCTGATCGGCAAGCTCTGTGGTTTAACCCACAGTGCCACCCACGTCCCACGATGGTATGTTACTATATCTTTAAGATTAATGCCTGTAAATTATCTTATTCAGGTATGGAAGTTTAAGTTCAGGTGGTGGATATCGTACGTATATGAATGATTGCATGTTAATAAAATACCTCTTCTGAATAATCACATTGAATCTGGAACTTCATGTCAAGAACAACACATGATACCAGGATAATACTGTTTTCCTTACTCATGGTACAATTGTTTTCTCCTTAGAGGACAGACCCTATTTTTGAAGAGAAAAGATAATGCCGGGGTGAATTGTAATCATTTGTTCCAGATTAGGTCTTATTTCAAAGAAATCCTTGAGAAAAGTTGTCTGAGAATTCCAGCCTAAGGTTGCAAACTAATGCATACTTATCTGGAAGGAAGTTCCATAGAACATGATGAACTTTTCTCTGAGAAAAAATGGAGAGGGGTTGGCTGTAAATCACTCTAAATGGGTCTGTGTTCTCAGTTCCCCACCTCTTTCTGCACTCCCATTGTGTTCTGCAAGAGAAACATTTTTAAAGAGTATCAATCATTTATATAATCAGCTTTCCATAACTGAGCAAATCCCAAATTAAGCAATTACTTTTACTTTAGAGCTTGTCACTACAGAAAACTTGGTGACCCAAGTCTCTTACACTTAAATGGCATAATTATGTCTGTCATGAATTAATTGTGAGACCAGAGTCAATGGTGGTTCTGCAATATGCATTGTTAGGTCTCTTGAGTGACTGCAGTCTTTTCCAAGGAGAGTCAGAAAACCATGATTTTCCTGTTTTCAGGGCATGTAGGAAATGAAATGTAAGTCTCAGTTTAAATGCCTCTCTTTTATTCCAAAACTGTATATTTGTTTGTTTGTATCAGACAGGATTTGCCAGCACCTACTCAAAAACTCAACAAAAAAATAAGCAGTATTCAGAACTTTAAAAAGGGTATGAGTGTCATACATATAAGAACAAGGTAGTTCTCCCAAATATGGTTCAGAGTTGGCTGCTTTACAATTAGAACGATAGAATCACTGAATTGTAGAAGTGGAATAAACCCTGAAGGTCATCCTGCAATGCAGGAATCCCAACTAAAGCATCCCTGACAGGTGGCCATCCGGTGTCTGCTTCTAAACCTCCAAGGAAGGTGAGTCTACCACCTTCTGAAGGAGTACAATCCTATTGTAAAACAGCTCTTACCGTCAGAAAGTTCTTCCTGATGTTGAGTCTGAGTCTCCTTTTTTTGTAACTTGAATCTGGCAACGGGCTCAGAATCTATTGGGATCATCTTCAGCAGCTGCACCACATGGCACATTGTGGAGAGAACGGTCTGGGGAATAGATTACTGCACATTTTGCGCTCAAAATGAATATGGTGCACTCTTGAAGGAATGTGTATGAACATATAATGTTGGACCAAGACAATTTATTGTTGTTGTTTAAAAAAACTCTTCTATTTACCACCAGCATAAATTGACGTCTTTGCATGAATCCCAGTGAACATTAATATCTCTTCATGGGCTGAGGAGTGTGAAGAAAACTCCCTGTTTCAGCACCATTTTACGGTGTATGCATGGAACAGGGGTCTGGATGTATAAACCTGCTCGATGTTCTTTGAATCAGTTTTTGTCAATAACATTAATTAAATGCTGTATCAATTTTTTTGCTGCAGTCAAACATAAGCCATAATGAGGTGCAGAAGTAGGTTTATTTACATTCAAGCATCTCTGACAGAGAGGTGAATAACAGTGATAGCCACCAACTTGGAGAGCATTAAATGTGGATTAGACAAATTCATAGAAGAAGAAGAAGAGTTTGGATTTGATATCCTGCCTTTCACTCCCCTTCAGGAGTCTCAAAGCGGCTAACATTCTCCTTTCCCTTCGTCCCCAACAACAAACACTCTGTGAGGTGAGTGGGGCTGAGAGACTTCACAGAAGTGTGACTGGCCCAAGGTCACTCAGCAGCTGCATGTGGAGGAGCGGAGACGCGAACCCGGTTCACCAGATTACGAGACTACCGCACTTAACCACTACACCACACTGGCTCCCCAAGAGGAAGAGAGGGCTGTCAGTGACTACCAGCCAGGATTGCTCTGCCTCTTTATCTTCACAGCTGGAGGCAGCGATGCTCCTGAACACCATTTCCTGGAAGCCACAGGAGGGGGGAAGAGGGCTCTGGTGCTCAGATTCTGTGCCAAAACAATCCTGTGGAACAGAGTGCGAAAGGCGGGGAGGCACCAAACTTTAGCGTTGCACAGGGCGCCGCTGAAATTTGAGAGCGCCAGATCCTGAACCAGAAAGCTCTTCTTGGCCTAATCTTGCAGGCTCCTCTTATGTCCTTGTGAGAGTCACCTGGCAGAGGTGGGCAGAACTAGAGGCAAAAGTGAGTGCAGCAAGTAATGCAGATGCCATCTTTTCCACTCTCACTTACCCCGCTCTATCTCCAGCCAGACAAGCAAGAGGCATCATTATTATATTGCTACCTGTTGATGAATTGCCTTCCTTGCATGCCCCAAGGCAATGGACTCACAATGACAGCTTAGAAACAGTTACAAAACAGTGCAATAAATAACAGAAGATGCTTTTCATAGAATCATAGAATCATAGAGTTGGAAGAGACCACAAGGGCCATCGAGTCCAACCCCCTGCCAAGCAGGAAACACCATCAGAGCACTCCTGACATATGGTTGTCAAGCCTCTTCTTAAAGACCTCCAAAGAAGGGGAGACTCCACCACACTCCTTGGCAGCAAATTCCACTGTCGAACAGCTCTTACTGTCAGGAAGTTCTTCCTAATGTTTAGGTGGAATCTTCTTTCTTGTAGTTTGGATCCATTGCTCCGTGTCCGCTTCTCTGGAGCAGCAGAAAACAACCTTTCTCCCTCCTCTATGTGACATCCTTTTATATATTTGAACATGGCTATCATATCACCCCTTAACCTCCTCTTCTCCAGGCTAAACATGCCCAGCTCCCTTACCCGTTCCTCATAAGGCATCGTTTCCAGGCCTTTGACCATTTTGGTTGCCCTCCTCTGGACACGTTCCAGTTTGTCAGTGTCCTTCTTGAACTGTGGTGCCCAGAACTGGACACAGTACTCCAGGTGAGGTCTGACCAGAGCAGAATACAGTGGCACTATTACTTCCCTTGCTCTAGATGCTATACTCCTATTGATGCAGCCCAGAATTGCATTGGCCTTTTTAGCTGCCGCGTCACACTGTTGGCTCATGTTTATTTACATGTTTATTTTAAAACAATGCAAAATAGAAACCTGTGAGAGAGGGCTATTCATGCATCTGGGAGAGCCTGTTGGCACAAGAATAGGTCCACCCTTCACAGCAAAGCTCTTCTTCAGGCATGGCCAAAGCTGTTTTGGAACTACAACTCCCATCATCCCTAGGTAACAGGACCAGTGGTCAGGGATGATGGGAATTGTAGTCCCAAAACAGCTGGAGGGCCAAATTTGGCCTTGCCTGCAGCTGATTTGATCAGTCCACACATTGGACTCAATTCCAGCTGCAAATATGTTGTTTTCTGGCCAACCAGTAGGCATTCCTCTATACAGGATCAATCACAACTTTTGCCAATAGCCTAGCCTTCTAATCTGATATTCTCACTCCTCCCCCCTTCGGCTTTTTAAAAATATGTCATACCAAAATCAAGAAAGAAAGAAAAGGCAATGCAGCTCAGTTACAATTAGGTCCCCCCACCCACCCAAAATACAAATGTTGGTTGTTTCATTCACAACCCCTGGAGAAAAAATTAATATTATTGGTGGGGGCGGAATATTAACATATTTTCTAAAGATTTATTTTGTTTGTAAATATCAGGATATTATTCTGGCAATCATACAATATTCTTGCTTAATTACTATTCGCTTTTCTTTCAGCTGGTACATTCTGTTTTATATACAATATTTTTTTCTTTTGTAAGACACTTTGAGTTTATTTCACTAAGAAAAGTGGGGTATAAATGCTTAAATAAACAGATACTATGAGAAAGTCATATTCTGAGGCACAACTAAACATTTCCTATGTATGTACAGTAAGAACCCCCAATGATTTCCTTTGTAGAGAAAGGGATTTGAACAAGCAAAGCGAAAGGATTCCTAACCTGACTCCCCACCTGCCGCTTCTGGGCTGAAAAGAACCAGCCCTTCCAAAACAGATTTTCAGGAGCGCAGCAGAAAAGTAACTTCCCACATCTGTGTGCAACATTTAGTTGAGCCTTCCAATTAAGTGAAGTATTTTATATACCTGAATGTTGAGTCCATTCTGTCAAAAATCGAGCTAAATACACTCCAGTTGATTGGGATTCTGGGAATTTTAAGTGTTCTTTCAGTCTAAGAGAATGACTAACAAGTAGAATGGAATGTCTCTTGTCTGCTGCTTGCAGGATGGCCTTTATTGATTTTTGGACGTGTTGTATCAAACTCTAAGTGCCAGATCCCAGTTCAGCAAGGGCTTTTGACTTACATTAGAACTCCAAGGTCAGGATAGTTGAACTTCCTGCCTATAACTATTGTGTCTGAATACTAAGTTGGAAATGGATCTTTCTGGGTGGTGAAAGTGCATCAGTGCTTTTCACACTGCATTTAGAACCAAAGTGGTGAGCATTTATGGCTCAGTTCAAAAGCTAATTCATCCCATTGGGAGAGTTCAACTCAGGCTTAATTCTCTTCTGTTAAAGTAAATGAAGTGCTAACATATGAAAATCTGCCAGGGTCATGGCAATACTTCATTTGTGGAGGGGAAGACAGTTTTCATATATAGTGTGATGCTACCAACAAACAGGGAATTTATTCGTCTTTTAATCTCATGCTTTCTTTTCAGGAAACAATCTTCCAATCCATCTCTCAACATTCTTTTTGAAATTGTTTAATGGCTTTGATGTTCACAGAACAAGCCCCCCTGAGAGTGACAAGAGTTGATGGTGGCCATGTTGTCACCATACAATTCCCTCTGGGAACAATGGGACGTGAACACCTGTCAGTCCCAGAGGGATTGTTCTATCTTCATGATAGAAGCCCTGCATGTTCAGACTGAGGAGAGCTGGGTACAATATTTCAAAAGTTTTTATATAAAAACAAAATGGGGATGAATGAACGCTGCTTACAACTAATGGTGTCAGTAGGTCTCTCCCAGGTTGTTTTGGGCCCCACTCATCAAGCAGGCCACACGCTGGATTTGATCTTTGGTGCTGGCATAGATGTGATCATGCTCCCCCCGTGGAAGTCCCATGGTCTGATCACTATGCCCTGAAAGCCAAGATTGACTTCCCGCCCTTCCCCTGCTTGGGCAGTGAGCCTATTTGGGCTCGCCCGCGGAGGTTGATGGATCCTGGTAGATTCCGTCAGGCCTTGTGGGACCCTGCTCTCCCTGGCGACTCATTAGATGACCTTGTTGAGGACTGGAATAACCAGTTCTTGGCGGCCATCAATGAGATCGCACCTAAGCGCCCTCTGCGACCCCACCGAAACTGGGCCCCTTGGTTCATCGAGGAGCTCCGGAAAATAAAGCGGGACCTCAGACAGCTAGAGTGAGTATGGCAACGGACTTGTGGCGGAGCTTCAAGAACATCTTATAGGACGCTTATTAAATCCTATGAGATGGCTATTAAAGCTCCTAAGAAATCTTACTTTACAGTTTCCATTGCATCCGCTAGCTCTCGCCTGGCACAACTTTTTAGAATAATTAGATCAATAACGTCCTTTAGGAGGACAACCAAATTTAAGCACAAATTCGACTCACAGCTCAGAGTCATTCGCGAGCTTTTTTGTGGAGAAAGTCCTGTTGCTCCTCTGTGACCCCCCTGCCAATTTAGATACAGTAACAGAACTGGAGGGCCCTTGACTGTCTTCGGGTCCAGTGTTGGACCATTTTGATCGGATACTCCCTGCTGATGTTGATAGATTCCTCCGAGCTGATAGGCCCACCATTTGCCTCCTCGACCCGTGCCCGTCTTGGCTCATTAGGGCATGCCCTGATGTCGCACGGATCCCCTTGGTTGAAATTATCAATTTGTCCCTTGGCCCAGGGACATTCCCAGACAAGCTGAAGGAAGCAGTGGTGTGTCCACTCTTAAAGAAAACTTCACTAGATCCTTTAGATCTATTCAATTATGGCTCAGTTTCAAATCTTCCTTATCTGGGTAAGGTAATTGAGAGAGTGGGTAGGTTTCTGGAGGAAACATTGGCTTTAGATCCATTTCATTCTGGGTTCTGTCCTGGTTTCAGGACCAAGACGACTCTGGTCGCCCTAACAGACGATCTCCATAGACAACTGAATTGAGGCGGGTCGGGACTGCTGATTCTCTTAGATTTGTCAGCAGCCTTTGACATGATCAATCATGATTTTCTGAACTACAGCCTCACTGATGTGGGGATACAGGGCATAGTCCAAAAATCGCTGTGCTCCTTTATCTCTGGCCGGGAACAGAGGGTGGCACTAGGGAGGGAGATGTCGTTGCGCCTTTCCTTGGTATGTGGAGTCCTGCAGGGCGTAATCCACTCCCTGATGCTTTTTAACACCTTTATGCTCTCCCTTGCCCAGATTGTCCAGGGATTTCGGCTGGGCTGTCACCAATATGTTGATGACACTCAGCTCTATCTGCTGATGGATGGCCACACCGACTCAGCCCCAGACACACTGACCAGATGCTTGGAAGCTGTGACTGGATGGTTTCGTGGGAGCCGATTGAAACTAAATCCTTCGAAGACAGAGGTCCTATGGCTGGGTCAGGATGGCATGGGGATGAGGGACCAACTCCCTTCTCTTGCAGGGGCCCAATTAGTGCCATTGCCTTCCGTTAAGAGGTTGGGTGTAATCCTTGAAGCCTCCCTTTCTTTGGACGCGGTAGGTTACAGCAACAGCTAAGGCGGCATTTTTCCACCTTCGTCGCATCAAGCAGTTGATCCCTTACCTTACCTTTCCTGCCCCGATCTGGCCACAGTGATCCATGTGACAGTCACCTCCAGGCTTCACTACTGTAATTCGCTCTATGCGGGGCTGCCCTTGAAGCTGTCCCAGAAACTCCAGCAGGTGCAGAATGCTGCAGCGAGGCTCCGCACGGGGTCTCTGCCATGGGAGCATATTCACCCAGTGCTTTTCCAGCTGCACTGGCTTCCGGTGAAGTACAGGGTCAGATTTAAGGTGCTGGTTTTGACCTTTAAAGCCCTTCACGGCCTAGGACCCTCATACCTACGACACCGCCTCTCCCGGTATGCCCCATGGAGAACCTTTAAAGTCCATAAATAGTAACACCCTAGAGGTCCCAGGCCCTAAGGAAGTCAGATTAGCCTCAACCAGAGCCAGGGCTTTCTCAACACTGGCTCTGGCCTGGTGAAAGCTCTGTCTCATGAGACCAGGGCCCTGCAGGATCTGATTTCTTTCTGCAGGGCCTGTAAGACAGAGTTGTTCCGCCTGGCCTTTGGCTTGGAATCAACTTGATCCCCTCCCCATCTTTCCTCTTTCCTTTTTCCTTTCTCCTTCTGTGATGGAACTCCTATTTGGGGACTTCCCTGGCTTTTTTCTGGCCCATGTAGGGCCAGTCTGGATAGATGGCCTTGGTGAAGATTTGACGTTTTCATCCCCAAAAAGTTTTAGATTTGAGTTCCTACTGAAATGAGGCTGCATGTTAATGTTGTGTTTTAATCTTGTTTTAAAATTGTATTTCAATCAAATTTCAATCAAATTTTTATATTTGGTGTTAGCCACCCTGAGCCTGGTCTTGGCTGGGGAGGACAGGGTATAAATAAAATTTATTATTATTATTATTATTATTATTATTATTATTATTATTATTATTATTATTAGCTGTCTCATAGGTACTTCCAAACACATATTAGAAGTGTTTCCTTGTTGTTTGTTTGTTTGGTTGCTTGCTTCTTTAAAAAAAATCCATTTAAAATCCCCCTGGAAACAGGAAAGGATGGATTTAGTCCTATCCTCTCTGAGAACTGGGGTGGACTAGATGTCAATGGGTGTTTCAATCCCTAGCTGTGTATAAGTGCACACAACACTGAAATAATTTCCCTCTGTCTACAACCACTGTGTAAGTGAGAAGAAGCAGAACAAGTTGATCTCCCTGGCGCTTGGAACCAGTTGCCACAACACTTGTAGTCTTTAGCTGCATCTTTCATTCCCACTCTGGCAAAGACTGCAGTCCACCTTTATTTTGACAGCCATCGGCCCATTCCTCTGCTGCCACATCCAATGGCTCAGGCCCCACCAGTTTCCAGTTGGCAGGTAGCTAGCTGCTAGGCTACCACACATACCAATTATATAAGAAAAGCCCAAACCACTGATTTTCAAAATACTTGTGTTCCCCTTCCACTCCATGTCCACACTGCCAGACTCATTCTCTTAAGCCATAGCATCACAGTGCTTACTCAAAAATTAACCCAACTCCATTCAGCTATTGTTACTCTCTGGAAGTGTGTTTAGGATTGTAGCCTAAGGTTGTTGTTTTTATTTCTGAAATGCTCTCCTGCTCTTATTTTGTCTTCCAATACAAACCTTTTCTCAGGCTGGCAAGTGCAGCCTCCTGCTCTCCAATCCCTCCTCCATCCTCAAACTCCCAGCTTCCTTAAGGGATATTTTGCACAATTCCACTAAGTGGAATTTCTCCTGCAATCCATGGTGGTGTGCATTGCGAGGCATGCCTAACCCACTCTTCATCATGAAAGATCCCAGAACAGGGTACATAACACAGTATACAAAGCAAAAACGAGATCAATTTAAAACAGTTACAACCACAAATTAACATAGCAGTAACAAGAACATGAAAAAAAAAATACAACATTGGGTCTAAACCTCTTAGAAACTTCAGGGCGGGCTACTCACTCTACATCCAATAGGTACTGCAATAATCTACAAATGCCTGGGCAAATAGGTGAGTCTTTGCATCATGTTCTTGATAATGATACCATTCAAAAACTATTAAACCCTTAGTGCTGATTCAGAGATCTTCATTACCATGCAACCCTTCTTTAGGTGCATTAATATAATCACTTCATCCAAAAAAGAAAGAAAGAAAGAAACTAATTCAGTGATGACAAAAGGACAGCCGTCCTTTCTTCTGTTTTGGAAAGCATTTCAACGCAATGCCAAAAGCATTTCCTACTATCGCTCTCTTCCTATTATTTGAAGGCTACTGTTGTAGAACAGGATGGAAATGAATGCTTTTTTCCCAATCTCTAGTTGCCTAGAGACTGGATCCCCAAAGTACAAGATGTCTCTCCTGTTCAAATTGAAACTCTAGGTGCATTGCTCATCTGTCATTTCTAGTTCATACATTTGTTGTACAGCTACCCTTCTTTCCAGACTTATAAACTGGGCCTGCTTGAAATATCAAAGGGTGGTTAAGTAACCCAGTTTATCATGCCAAAGACAATGTTCCATATAAGTCATAAATTCTGCATTTTTTAAAATTCAGTGCACAGCAGAAAACTGAAAAACAAAACAAATGATTGTGATATAAAATTGAAAGACAAATGCAGTGTAGCTGCTAAAATAGGAAACAATATCTAATGTGCCGGATGGTTGATTTACTTCTACGGCATTCTTAAAATAAAAAGAAATCACATTTGGAATTCTCTGCATTCTGACTTCTCTGTGATCCTCTTAACATTTCACAACTCAGTTATAATAATATGTTTGGGTTTCAGATTTGGTCATATCGCATCACTAGATATAAGAACAGCTTCTGCCTATTCTGAGTAATATCTAGAAAAGCTTTCTAAGGTACAGTCCAGAACATAAATCCATCCTTCTTAAACATCCACTTTGGAAGGTTGATGGGTGAAACTATTTGATAATGTGGCCACTTTCACTGAGAAGGCCAAGTCCCCTTTGAGCCTAGATTATCAGCTGTCTTCCTTCATAAACAGAACACTTCAATAGGTTAGCTACCTCCAGTTTATGTTTGTCAGCCCTTACTTACACGGAAGAATGTGTGTGCCAGTGTCACATGTGCATTTATAAAATGTACACAACTACCAATGTTTTTCGGAATAAGAGCAGTGCAATTGGACTGATATTGTCTCCAGTTGTTATTGTTATGGCAGCATAAAGGGAGGAGTGATGTTTCCAAAATAAGTAGAATATGTTCTTTGGATGAGGATTTTGATACCAGAGGGGTCTGCTTTCATTGGTTTCTCTCATTTCATGTCCCATTCCATTAAGGAACTTCACATCTGAAATTGCAGACATCAGGTTTTATGTGGCCATGATCCCACAGCCAGGAATCTTGTAAAGCTTTCTTTACCTATTAATTAGCTTCCCTGAATTTCCTGAGCCATGAGAAGTGAATCAATCACAGGCAAATATATATACATACACACATATATATATAAAAATATAACATCTTGTTTGTTAGCTTTTGACAAATGATATTCAGCAAAGTAAAATCGCAACCCATCAACTTGATTAAAGATAATAGTACTATGGATGGTAGCTGGCAGGGATACCGGAAGTTAAACTTAGTGAGATGTTTCTTTTGGTTTTCATAAACTAAACATTTGGTAGCTGGAGTTTTGGGAACAGCATGGGGAAGTGGGAACATGAGGGGTTTTTTTTAGACAAAGGGAAAAGCACTAGTACCCTTTAATGCTGCATTCTTTTCTTCTTTTTCTTCTTCTTAAAAAAAACAAAACAGAACCCAGAAAGTCATTTTGGTTCAGGAGACCATGATTGTGTGTTGAATTGTGTTGAATTGTGTTGTGTGTTGAGTTTGTGAGAACAGTCTGCCACCTGTGTAACTTCTGGAAATTCAAGGCTTGCCTGTGGAACAGGTGGACTTAACCCTGAAAAACACAGTACTCCAGGTGAGGTCTGACCAGAGCAGAATACAGTGGCACTATTACTTCCCTTGATCTAGATGCTATACTCCTATTGATGCAGCCCAGAATTGCATTGGCTTTTTTAGCTGCCGCGTCACACTGTTGGCTCATGTCAAGTTTGTGGTCAACCAAGACTCCTAGATCCTTTTCACATGTACTGCTCTCAAGCCAGGTGTCACCCATCTTGTATTTGTGCCTCTCATTTTTTTTGCCCAAGTGCAATACTTTACATTTCTCCCTGTTAAAATTCATCTTGTTTGTTTTTGCCCAGTTCTCTAATCTGTCAAGGTCGTTTTGAAGTGTGATCCTGTCCTCTGGGGTGTTAGCCACCCCTCCCAGTTTGGTGTCATCTGCAAATTTGATCAGGATGCCCTTGAGTCCATCATCCAAGTCATTGATAAAGATGTTGAATAAGACCAGGCCCAAGACAGAACCCTGTGGCACCCCACTAGTCACTCTTCTCCAGGATGAAGAGGAACCATTGATCAGCTCAGTTCAGAAGAGGAGGGGGGAGATTCACCCCCCCCTCACCTTCAATGTTCTCAGAAGCAGAGAGAGAGTCAGACTTACACACAGCAGCCAAACAGGTTAGTGAGGAGTTAGTGAGGAGCAGCCCAGTTTTGAGATAAGGATGAGAAAAGCAGAAGGCAGCTGGGTGACACATCAATTGAGAGTGTGGGGGGAGCCCCCTCCCCTCGGACTCAATGGTCCGAAACATCAGAGAACAAAGGAGACTGAGAGGGGGAGGGACTTCCTTTTGGCGTGCTCCTTGCTGCAGAAGTCACAAAGATGATTCCAAGCAGGCAACTGTTCTCTTTGAGGAGGGTTGTCTGTTTGTGTTGGCAATATGATGCTATAAAAAAGGACTATAAAACTATCAGAGGCTCATTAATTCTTATCAGTGAGCTACCAATGGGAGAGGGGGAACTCCCGTGCCTGAAAGGTAATTGGGAACCACTGTTCTATGGGAGTAGAAGAGTTTTGCTGTCTGTTGGAGTATTTAAATGTTGCCCGCATCTTTGCTTAGTTAGTATATTTGTAGAAAAACACCAATATATTACGGTGTCAATAAGCCTTCAGGGACTTCCTTCCAAAGGGAACCAAACCTGGGTCAGTGCTGAACCCAACACTAGCACTTGAAATATTTTATATTTGCTGGACCCTATACTATTTCTATATATACCGTATTTTTCTTTGTATAGGATAATGCTTTTTGCTATTAAAAAAAAGGCAAAAATTGGGTGTCATACACGGATAGTGAACGCAGAGGGGGGATGTGTGAATAATGGCAGCAGCAAGCAGGAGATTGGCAGCTGTGATTGGGCGGGTGATTGGTGGCTGCGGCAAGGCCTGCTGGCGATTGGCTGTGGCTGTGGCAATTGGGCAGGCAATTTGTGGCTGTGGCAAGACAGGCAAGCAATTGGTGACTGCAGCAAGTGGACGGGCGGGCTGATGGTGGCAATGAGCGGGCAGACAATTGGTGGCTGCAGCGAGGTGTGCGATCAGCAGTGGCTGTGGCGAGCAGATGGGTGAGCAATTGGCAGAAGTGACCTCCCCCACCCCCAAAGCTAAACAAATAAATTTCTTAATTTTGGGGTTTTTTTTAAAAAAAGGGGTCGCCTTATACATGGGGACGTCTTATACATGAAAAAAATACAGTATATTTGTATGTGGCCTAAACATTCCAGAATCATTAGGTCATTTTATTTTGATTCTGCAAGAGAAGAAATTGTGTTACATTCAGAATGCAAAAAGATTTCCGTTATAAAAGTAGCTCAAGCCATTTAATCTATTGCAAGGCACAGCAAGTAATTTGGAAACCAGCATATCATAGAAAATACTGTGTGATTATTGCTAATGGTACTTCATCAAGCTTTCCATCACTGAGCTTTCAAATTAATGTTATTTCACAGGTTACTTTGATATATAGACAAACACATTCAAAAACTACCCACTGCAGTTTGGGGAAAGCCTGTAATTTCTGGGCTTAAAATTATTAATGCTAGTAAATGGTTATGCAAAATAAAACTCAGATTCACGCATGTTAGATCCCACAGGCTTAATTTTGCCATCACAGCAAATCTTAAATACACTTACTAAGGAGTGGGTCTGACTGAGCGGAGCAAGTTTCACATCTGTGAAAAACAAATACTCCCCTCCCTCTCACACACACACAAATTCACAATTTTAAAACCAGAAATCATAGTTTTGTCAGAGCTCCATGGTTTGCAGTTGGCTGGTTTGAAAAGTGGGTTTGCAATCTATTCCCACAGCATTTGCATTCTTGCAATTTTTCAGTCTTTTTACACCAAATCTGCTGTATAGTTCAGAGAATATTTTCAGAATTTTTTCAACCTTTTCAAAAACTTTCCCCCAAGTTTTGAATGCCTTCAAAAATTTCAGTACTTATTTCTATATGGAGGCATCTGGAGCACAGAGTATTGTTTCTTGGCAGCTTGTATGCTATTAAACATCTTTCTGAAACTGTCATCCAGAGATTTGGAGTGGAGCGTCACCAATATGCAGATGAGACTCTACATCTCTGCTCCATCTGAATCAGGAGAGGTGGCTGAGATACTAGACCAGTGCGTGGAGGTGGTGATGAGCTGCTTGGGGCCAAGGAAGGTGCTCCTGGATGCAAACTTTGTCACTGGAGGACTGGGTGGATGTAGTAGACAGGAGTGCCTGTTTTCAGCTGCTTGAGACAAGCAATAGGCAAGAATGTTTGTGTTCTTTCTGTGACCACAAAGTTCACCAAGGCACCTGATTAGTCACCATTGGAGACATGAAGATGGATCTGATGGACTGTTGGTCTGTTCTACCAGGATGCTACTTTTGTTCTTATCATAAAGAAATGTATGAAGAACTACTCAAAAAACAGAAATGCCACTCTGCCTAGTTCATATGGATATCCTGCTGCAGTTCCTGCTGTTGTAGCATAGTTGAAACAAACCCACCTCCAGAAGAGCCAAAGGAACAAAGATGGGGACTCATCTATTCATGAAGTTGTGGTGGATTGTTGATGAATGGGTGCTGTGGAACAATGAGCACAGCACAGCAAAGGTGGTGTGGGAGATTGCAATGGGAGCAACTGAATCATAAGGACTCATGATGGGCTTTACAAGTGAGCAGAGATTCCAGCTCTGTCAAGGAAATGTAAATATAATACCAGATAGAAATGGGTTTGTTATCTGTGTACTGTTTTTGGCTTAGGAACTTTGTGAAATGTTAGCTCTTGAAAAATTCATTTCCTCAAGACAATGAATTCATTGCCCCTGTCTGGTCCTCATAGTTTAAAAATGCATTTCTGTTTGTGTTTGGCCAAGAACAAACCTGTGTGAGAATTTAACTGAAGAGTTTCCTAATAACGCCATTTTTTTATTCAACTCAAATAAATTTGTTTCAGCTGTAAGTCATAAACATTCTGTGGGATGCAATCCATTGGAACAGTCAAGTACAATATAAATTCCTTATTTCCCTAGAGTGGGCACAGGCAGAGGGATGTTACTCCAGTCAGTGTAACTTCCTGTTCTACTGGTCTGGAGCTTCCTGCCCCTGCATGTGACCTGGGAGATGAGCGTGGCCGTGGCTGACTCCATAAAAGAGCCAAGTCACACAGCCATTTTCTCTCTCTTGATCTCTCTCTTGCTTGCTGCTCTCTTGCTGCCCTCCTGCAGCCATTTTGTTCTGTCTGCTGGCTCTCTGCCAGCAGCACATGAGCTCAATCTCCATATGAGATGAACTCACAGTTTGTTATTTAACTACTAGCTAAAGTCTGCCTTTCAGGGATCAAATCATGAACTGAAATGTGAGTAAACTTCTTGTTTCTTTTAAAGAAAGACTCTTGTGTCTTTATTCTGTTAAGAGGGATAAAAGGGGACACCGTGAACAATCCATCTTGGCTAGCCAGACTGGATTACTCAACTAAAGAGATTCAAACAAATCTGCAAACCAGCTTCCTACTATATTAAGGGGAATCTGCTACATCACTCACTAGTGTGAGTGAAGGAAGGATAATACTTATTCAATATATCCTTTCCTACTATCCTTAACATTCCCACAAATAACAGTCCCACACATTCATATACAGTGGTACCCCGCAAGACGAATGCCTCGCAAGATGGAAAACCCGCAAGACGAAAGGGTTTTCTGTTTTGGAGGCGCTTCGCAAGACGAATTTCCCTATGGGCTTGCTTCGCAAGACGAAAGCCCATAGGGAAATCTCCGGGGACCTGTTTTAAAATGCTGGGAGTCGGGAGCGAAGCGTTCGCTGCCGACCCCCAGCATTTTAAAATCTCCCCGGGACAGCGGAGGCTTCGCTCCCGCCCGCCAGCATTTTAAAATCGCCCCGGGACAGCAGGGGCTTTTAAAATGCTGGCGGTCGGCAGCAAAGCCCTCCTGTCCCCGGAGCTTGCGGGGCGGGAGGTGGGAAGAAGGGCTTTTCTTCCCACCGCCAGCCTTCAGAACAGCCTTCTGAAGGCTGGCAGTGATAAGAAAAGCCCTTGTCCCCCCCCCAGCCTTCAGAAGAGGTCGGGGGACAGACTGTCCCCGGACCTGGTCTGAAGGCTGTTTCCCTAGGAACGCATTAATTGATTTTCAATGCATTCCTATGGGAAACCGTGCATCGCAAGACGAAAAACTCGCAAGAAGAAAAAACTTGCGGAACGAATTAATTTCGTCTTGCGAGGCACCACTGTAAGTTATTGATAATTATTAAAATTTCTTTTTTCTTTTTAAATCATATTTATTAAATTTTCAAAAGCACAGAAGATATAGAAAAGCAAAGAAAAGGAAAGATAAAATACACTTAAAACCTTACTTTCATTACCAGCTTTCTGGGACTCCCCCCTCCCCCTCCCAGCTGTATTCCCCTTTCATTAATTTGGTTCTACAAGCTCTCGCTCCCAGTTTAAAACTTAATTTGTTTAACCCATTATCCAATTTAAATTATACAGTCTTACCACCATCCCACATCATTAACAGAAAAAGAAAGAAAATATTTTTCCCCAAGATCCACCCCAGTTTCCTTCCACGAATTCCCTTTTTTTAAACACGTCCAATCAAAATAACATGATATACAAAAGTTATATAAAGATATAGAAGATAAAAGATATATATAAAAAATTCAAAAAATAGTTACATAGCCTTTGGATTCCAAATCTCCCCTCCCCCTTCCCCGGTTTGAATTCCCCATGTTCATCAGTCTGTATGTTGTCCACCTGGAGGTCTCAAATCCATGGCCAGATTTCTCCTCAATTTCCCCTTGCCGGTTTTCTTTTAATTTATTTATTTTAATGATATTTAACTTCAAACATGCAATCTAAAAAAGGCCTTTAATTTCCTTGATCTTTACCGCTCCTCCCATTGTTCTTTCCATGTCGTAGTCAGTCCTTTGTTCTTTTTTCCCCCTCACTTTCTCAGGTTTCTTGTCCTGTTCAGCTGCTAAAACGTTCTAATTCAGAAATCTGGTGCCTCTACAGAGGTTATTGTTGTTCAGGAACAAAAACTTACGTCCAGTCCCTTCCTTTCTTCAATAGAAGATTCTATTGTCTCCTTTTTTATAAACACCTCTGTAGACAAAATACTGTTTCAGTTTTGCAGCTTTCCCAGAAGATAACAAGTCCTGTGCGAATCCAAAAGTATTTTTCCACTTACGACCGGATAATTATTAAAATTTCAAGATAGCAAGTTAAACAAGGTAGAATTAATACAACCCTCTCCCCATAGAAGTAATTTATCCAAATAGTCAGGCACATCAGTGATCACAAAACATTGTCTTTCTTGGGTTAGGGTTGGTGCCAAAGTAGCCGCCAGCTGCTTTGAAATTAGATAGTGTATTACTATTCAGTTAGCGTGTGTCTGTGGGCCACTTGCAGTTAGGCACGCAATTAGTTTGCTAGCTAGTTTTAACACCCAGTCATCTAGTCTGATCCCCTGTAATGCAGGAAGCCCTGGCAGGCATCATCATCTCCCCAGTCAGGGACATGCTCCCTTGGCCTCCGGGGCTGCTTTCCTCCCAGCTAGATGCCACATTAGCTCTACAAAGGCGCCACTCGGGGCCCCTGCGACCCCCAGGGAGAGGATGCGGAGGGTGAGTGGGTGGGTGGCATCTATTTAAGACATGTCCTGGCCCCCAGACTGTGAGGCCCATCATTGTGAGATCCACGAGCAGGAGGAAAACTAGCCATGTGCCCTGACCTAGGAAGGTTTGAGCAGAGAATACTGAGGAAGAGGAAGAAAAAGCACCTATTTGCCATGTTTATTATGTAGAATGATAACCCGCTGCTGATCCCACTTAAAGTTAATAAAGGTAGTTGCCTGTGTAAACTCAAAATGTTAGATGCCTTGCCTCATCATTATGGGTGTATTGATGCAATTGGTAACCAATGCAAATGAACACAGGTTTTCTGCGGATGAGCAGTTAATAATATACAGATTAAAGTAGGTAGGCATTTAGCGATGAAGCTCAGCTGGCTGATTGTCTCAAAATGACTTGAAAATAGATTTCTATCACAAAAGTACATTGAATATGTACTGGAAATTGCCATCAGAAATAGAAATAAGAAACTTTTTCCTAGCAGAGTTCTGAGCATGATATTCGTAGTTGGAACCTAAACATTGCTGATTTCAGGCCAATCCCAGCAGACCTTGCTCATCCATTCCATGTTATGACCTGACAATGCCAAACTGCAGTAATCACAGGTCATGCCACCTCAAGTTGCTTTTCAATGGAATCACAGGAACGCAGAAAGATGCATTATTCTCAGACTATTGATCCATTTAGCTCAGTATCACCCAGCAGCAGCTTTCCAGAGTTTCAGACAGAAATGTTTCCCAGCCCTGCCAGGGATTGGAACTGGGGTATTGAAACATACTCAGAGTTGAGAGTGGATTTCATGCTCTTGATTCAGCTCATAGTGGTGAGAAGTATCTGCTTCATATATACTATTTACACAATGGGCTGCACGTGATTGGCTAATTCCAGAATTCTCCTATAGGCCAATCAGGTTGTGGATTCACTTCCATCTGGAGCTGGATTGGGTGGCTCCTGCAGACCAGTCATACTGCTGCATTGTTCTAGGACCATTCAGACTGCTACATTCTGAATTCTATTGCTCTAGGACCAATCAGACTGCTGCATTTTTGGATCCTATTCAAGTCAGTACATAACACCCCTCCCCTCTAAGTTCCAGTCCTGCCCGGGAGGTCACATTCATAGTCCTCAAGGTAGGTACGCCGGTGGCCTACGTATGCGTTGCGGCCTGGGGTGTTCCCTGGTCTGGGGTTCAAGTTCTGGCTCATGTTCCAAGGATGCTGGCTGTGATGGGGCCGTTTGGTCTGGCGCAACCGGCTCACTCAGTCATGGTTCTGATTCCGGTGTCCTTTTGTCCTCGCGGGTCCTCTCTGTATTTACTGATTCTGCCTCTCCTGCTAGCCCCTCCTGTTCTGTGGGTCTCACTGCCCCACTGTTCCCTTGGGACTCCTCTGACCTGTCCTCCTCCTGGTTTTCTCCTGGGAATCGTCGCCGTATCTGGTCGCAGTGGCGGCGCCAGCATTGCCCCCCATCCGTTAGCACCTCGTACGACACGGGGCCAGTGCCCCTGGTGACTGTGGCGGGTACCCATGCTGGGCCTGCCCCAAAGTTCTTTGCGTACACTGGGTCCTGGGCCACGAAGGTCCGGGGGTTCCTGCCTTCCCCCACCACTACCTCATCCTGAGCTCTATCGGGGTGAAGGCGGTCCAATCTGATTGCAAGGCGCCGACCCATTAGTAGTTCAGTGGGGCTCCAGCCAGTCGTTGAGCTGGGGGTGCTGTGCTGTGCTAGAAGGAATGTGGCAAGGCGGTACTCCCAGTCCCCTTGCGTCATGCGGCGAAGGGTGTCCTTGGTGGTCCGCACCATGCGTTCTGCTTGGCCATTGGTGGCAGGGTGGAACGGCGCCGAACGGATGTGGCGGATGGCGTTCTGTGCTGTGAAGGTTTGGAATTCTCCTGACGTAAATGCAGTCCCGTTGTCTGAGACGAGAGTGTCAGGGAGCCCGTGGGTTGCAAACAGCCTGCGTAGTACCCGGATGGCTGCGGACGTGGAAGTGGACGGTACCAGTGCGACTTCCAGCCATTTGGTGTAGGAGTCCACCACTGTGAAGAAAGGGGCCAGCGAAGTCCACATGCAGGCGTGACCATAGTGCTCGGGCGGACTCCCAGGACTGGACTTGGGCCCTTGGGGGATCTGGGCGGGATTCTTGGCAGGCCTGGCAGTGTTTGACCCAGGCCTCTATCTCTCCGCCAATCCCCGGGCACCACACATAACTCCTGGCAAGGGCCTTCATTCTTACTACCCCTGGATGTGTCTCGTGTAGGGCTGTGAGGACCCTTTTGCGGAGGGGCTGGGGAACAACGACCCTGCTTCCCCATAACAGGCACCCCTTGTGAGCCGACAGTTCATGTTTGCGGGTTGTGTAGCCCGCGAATTCTGGCGTGGGGCTGCTGCTGGGCCATCCCCTCCACACCCAGTCTAGGACCTGGGAGGTGACCCTATCTTTCTTGGAATGGTGTGCAACTTCTTGTGCCTGAATGGGGCGGTCGGGAAGCAGCTCCAGGCTCATAACCTCTTGTGCAGGTGCTGGGTTGGGGCCTGTTACTGGTAGTGGTAGCCTGCTGAGGGCATCTGCGTGGCCCATCGCCTTCCCAGGGTGGTGAATCAGTGCATACTGGTAGCTGGCAAGGAAAATTGACCACCTGAGGACGCGAGGAGACAGCACTTGGCGGGGGGGTCTGTTTTTCGTGGGCAAACAAACCAAGCAACGGCTTGTGGTCAGTCACCACGGTGAAGGGCCGCCGGTACAAGAAATCATGGAATTTTTTTACTCCCTTCATGATTGCCAGACCCCCCCTTGTCGATTTCCGAGTAGTTCCGCTCGGTTGCGTTGAGTGTCTGGGAAAAGTATACCACCGGCACCTCTCTTCCATCCGGGAGTTGGTGCCCCAGGACAGCGCCAATGCCATAGGGTGAGGCGTCGCATGCTAGCACCACCGGCAGCCTCTCGTCGAAGTGTGCCAAGACAGAGTTTGAGACAAGCAGGCCCTTGACTGCCAGGAATGTGGCCTCCTGGTGCTGGGCCCACACCCAAGGGGCCCGCTTGTCCAGGAGTCTGTGTAGGGGCTCCGCTACCGCCGCCTTGTGGGGAAGGAAGGAATGGTAAAAGTTCAATAGTCCCAAGAAGGCCTGAAGTTCAGTCTTGCTCTTGGGCACTGGGGCATCACAAATGGCCCGTACCTTGTCCCCAGTTGGGTGGACCCCTTCTCTGTCCACCATAAATCCCAGAAAGTCCACCTGAGGCACTCCTAGTAGACATTTTTCCCGCTTCACCGTCTGGAAATGGTGCAGAACGGTGCGGAGGCAGTCCTCAAACTCCTCTGGTGTGGGCCCAGAAATCAACACATCATCGAAGAAGGGGGTGACGCCAGGAATCCCTTTAAGGAGAGAGTCCATTAGATTCTGGAATATGCCTGGTGCCACGCTGACACCGAATTGCAGCCACTTTACCCTGAATGCTCCTCTGTGCATCACAATCATCTGTGCCTCTGCTGTGGCCTCATCTACTGGCAGCTGATGATATGCTTGGGCCAAGTCCAAGTGCGAGGCAGTGGTGCGGAAGGTGGCGGTGCTGCGGTGCTGTGTGTGGCGGTCAGCTCAGCGGGATCCCACCTGCGTTGCCAGTGAAATATACTCAGAGTTGAGAGTGGATTTCATGCTCTTTATTCAGCTCATAGTGGTGAGGAGGAATGAATGTCCCCTCAAAGTATCTGCTTTATATACATTATTTACACAATGGGCTGCACATGATTAGCTAATTCCGGAATTCTCCTGTAGGCCAATCAGGTTGTGGATTCACTTCCATCTGGAGCTGGATTGGGTGGCTCCTGCAGACCAATCATACTGCTGCATTGTTCTAGGACCAATCAGACTGCTGCATTCTGAATCCTATTGTTCTAGGACCCATCAGACTGCTGCATTTTGGATCCTATTCAACTCAGCACATAACAGGCATTTTGCAAGCAAGGAGTGTAACAGGCTCTTCCCTGTAACAGGAGGGTATGTCTGCATCTGCTGCTGCCACCAAAAAATCGAGAAGTGGTGGTGGCTTGTGGTGAGATCTCACAGAGCTTGCATGAGATCTTGCCAGAAGCAACCACCACACAAGCCCAGTAAACAAGGCTCCAGTGCCAGGGTGGCAGCGGGAGAGTGGTCTCAGGTGGCAAAATGGGCCAGGCTGGCCCTGAACAGGAGTCATGAATAGGTAGGTGAGACCCAAGCCTTGATAACTAACAGATAATCCTTTGAGCTGGCTCCATGGAAAAACATGTGTTGCATGTACATCAGTAGCACACTTGGCTTAATTGTATACCATCTTCCCTCACAATAAAGCACAGAAACTAAGACCATGCTTTGCATTCCACTCCAGCATTTGACCACTGCTTGTTCATATAAACATGCGCTCTGTTTATTTTCAGTATCTTCAATAGTGAATGTGATTTTTATTTTTATTTTTTGCAAAATAAAAAGGGAAATTGCAGATATTTCTGGCAATCTACTGTGACTTTCCAAAAAATATATATATCATAGCCAAAAACTGTGTTGAAAATATTCAGTTTCAATTCTCTTTCTCCACCTGCATTTTGCTTATTCATTCTGGTTTGGGCTATGCATGTGGTGTTGTGAAAGTACTTTTCTAAAGCCTTTATGAAATAATTGCTGTTTGAATTAATCTTGAGCTGCTTCTATCAGGACTTATAAAAACATGCACATAAAAAAGCTTGCAGATTAATTAAACTATTTACCTACTGCAGGAACACAGCTTTCCAGTCTTATGCATGCACACATCATTTTAAAGTTTAGATAGGCAAAGTCTCTCCGGCAACAGCTGCAATTTACATTGTGAAACCCTGTTGTGAATGTTGATAACCATCAAATGCTGCAGCAAAATGCCCATGTAATGGAGAGAGCTGTTAACATTTCAAGATTTCCCATGAAAATGTGATTCATCAAGCACCCAATCTACTTTTTTAATTACAAGCTTCTTCTAAGAAACAGCACTGACTATTTTACCGTTCGTTTAGAAGAAGCAATAACCCACTTTGGCACCTGCTCAGTTTTGCATGCCTTCCAACTGCCCATGTGCCCTCATTGTTCCTGCCCTGTCAGTTACTTGCAAACTGTTGCCGGCACGGTTGAAGGCTGATTTAGTGATGTGAGCTTGAGCATGAAGGCTGGAATATGTGCTCTCTCACTGCTGTCGACGCCATGTTGACAATTTTAACAAAATGAGTGTGGTCTGTCAACAGAAGAAGCCAAATGGCAGAATCAGGTTCCAGGTGCTATGAACAAGCCACCACCCTCATTTCTGGGAGACTGGTATTTGATGTAGAAAAACAATTCTGCCTTAAATTGCCAATAATATTACAGGGAGGGAACCCAGATTGAAACCTATGGAAGACTTAAGGAGTCGAGTCACAGATTGGTTGCAATACCAGGATATGTTTATGCTAGATTAAAAGGCAGGGGGGGTTGGACCAAAGCTCACAATCTGAAAAAGAATTATTACAGAACCAGGATAAACATTTGTCTAAAATGTATATTTTTTTTTATTAGAATGGGAAACAAAAGATGGGCAATAGATATAGGACATAATACAGACTTAAACCTCTGGGAGAAACTTTGGAAGTATGATTTGAAATTTACTGCATGTTATTCACTGAAAGAGAATTATATGAAAATGATTCATAGATGGTATTTAACTCCAAGTAAGTTGGCTAAGATGTATAAATCAGTATCAGATATGCGTAAAAAGGTAAAAGAATATTGGGAAATGATTTATAATGAGCTGAAAAAAATGTTTAAAATAACCCCTTCCCCCCCACAAAGTAACAACAACAGGGTCCTTTTTGTTAGGAATAATCCAGACAGAAATTCCCAGACGTCAGAGAAAATTATTTACTGTATATATGCCACAATGGTAGCTTGAGTCTTGTTAGCCCCAAACTGAGAGAGGTCCCAGGCAAAGAGGACTGGCCGCTTAAGATATTAGAATATGCAGAACTTGCAGGTTTAACACATAGAATAAGAGAGCAAGAAGAACATATATTTAAAGAAGAGTGGAAAATACTCAGTGACTATATGGAAAATAACTGTACACAGCTGAAAACATTGGCAGCATTAAGAAAAAATCCACAGTGTAATTATTGTTTGAGAGGGACGCGGGTGGCGCTGTGGGCTAAAGCCTCAACGCCTAGGGCTTGCCGATCGAAAGGTCGGTGGTTCGAATCCCCGCGGCGGGGTGCGCTCCTGCTGCTCGGTCCCAGCGCCTGCCCACCTAGCAGTTCGAAAGCACCCCCAGGGGCAAGTAGATAAATAGGTACCGCTTTACCAGCGGGAAGGTAAACGGCGTTCCGTGTGCGGCTCTGGCTCGCCAGAGCAGCATTGTCACGCTGGCCACGTGACCCGGAAGTGTCCCCGGACAGCGCTGGCCCCCGGCCAATAAATGTGAGATGGGCGCACAAACCCCAGAGTCTGTCAAGACTGGCCCGTTCGGGCAGGGGTACCTTTACCTTTACCTAATTATTGTTTGAGGGGTGTAAAATGGAGAACTGACAAAAATGATTGTCGTAAAATATACAGGAAGATATTTAATATCTTTGGATATTTCATGGTATGTAAAATGCCTGTTTTGTTTGTAAAATTGAGAATTAAATAAAAATATTTTTTTTTAAAAAAATGCCAATATTGCATTTTTAACAAAATGAGTGTAGTCTGTCAACAGAAGAAGCCAAATGGTGTGGGAAATCAGTGACCAATGTGAGCAGTTCAGCTATCCAGTTCAAACACAGTGAAGTTCAAACACAGGCAGTATTGCAGCCACACATGATAAGTAGCATGATAAGGGCAAGGTGATTGAGCGAGTGGTTACTGAACAACTCCAGGCACGCCTGGAAGAAGCGGACCATTTGGATCCCTTCCAGTTGGGATTCAGGCCTCATCGTGGAACTGAAACTGCATTGATTGTGTTGGTTGATGATCTCCGGCGAGCTAGGGACAAAGGTGAGAGCTGTTTCCTAGTTTTGCTGGATCTCTCAGCGGCATTTGATACCATCGACCATAACATCCTCCTGGACTGTCTTGATGGGCTGGGAGCTGGGGGCACTGTCATACAGTGGTTCCGCTCCTTCCTCCTGGGCCGTCTTCAGAAAGTGGGGGGGGGGGTGAATGTTCATACACCTGGACTCAGACTTGTGGGGTGCCTTAGGGTTCTGTCCTCTCCCCCATTTGTGGCGTGGTGGGACTTGCAAAAAGACGAAGTAGACTCTTGGATAGAAAAGGCCTATAGATTTGGTCCTAAAAAGAGTCCAAAATTACCTATGACTGCATGGTGGTCTTTAAGACTAAAGAACAAAGAGATACTATTTTGGGCCTGCACTACAAAAAAGGTTTAAAAATTCAAGACAAAGCAATTGTCCTTTTTAAGGAAATCCCTAAACACTTCTTGAATTTGAGAACCAATTTCAGATTTGGCAACTACCCTGAGAAGGAAAAATATCTTCTTTAGGTGGGAATTACAAGAGGGCCTCTCCTTTAAATTTGAGGGAAGAAAACAAAGAATCAAGACTGTTGGAGAGAAGGATAAATTTTTGTAAAAGCATTCAGTTGAACTCGGGTTGGAAAGCCCACAGCCACCAGGGACAGGAGCAGCAGCCCCTTAATTTATCACGATGGCTTTGAGAATTTATTCTTGGAATGTGAACGGTTTAAATTCTCCACAAAAAAGGAGTCAGATTTATCACGTTTTGGCAAAGCAGAATTTGGATGTAATTTTTTTACAGGAAACACACATTATAAGACTACATAGAAAAATTCTATTGAATAAGAAACTTGGCCAAGAATTTATTTCTTCAGACAAAGTGAAAAAAAGAGGAGTGGTCTCTTATGTTAAAGAAAAATGGAATCCAAAATTGATTTTTAAAGATGGGGAGGGAAGATACATAGCAGTAGAAATTACAGCACAATGCGAAAAACACTTGCTATTGGGAATTTATGCACCTAATGATGGCAAGACAGAATACTTTAAGAATTTGGAAACAAGACTTATGGACCATTTGGATTACAAATCAATTTTAATGGGAGATTTGAATGGAGTTGCATCTAATTTAATGGATAGGACCCAGAGACAAAAAATACTCAATGATGGCAGATTACCTAAGACCTTTTTTTTTCTTCATAACTGACAAATTCGATCTGTCAGACATATGGAGAGTTAGAAATCCAACTGAAAAAGACTTCACATTTTATACAGATGCAAATCAATCATTTTCGATTATTAATTATTTATGGCAATCCAGAGACTTGGTTCCTAAACGGAAATTTGCCCTAAAACTTGCTAAGATCACAATGCAGTATTTACGGAAGTGAAATTATCTATACAGGGATCTTTCAGATGGAGAATGAATGGCAATTTGTTGAGGAATGAGCAAATAACTAATAAGGCACAAAAGACTCTAAAAGACTATTTTGAGATTAATATGAACTCTGGAATGGAAACAAGAGTCATTTGGGATGCAAGTAAAGCAGTAATGAGAGGATTCCTCATTCAACAAAATTCAATTAAGAGAAAGATACAGAAAGAAAAGATAAAATTTTGTGCCAATTAAAAGACAAAGAGAAGATCCTTAGAAGTAATCCAAAGAATTTACAGATACAAAAGGAAATTAAAGCTTTACAGAATCAGTATTCAAAGATTATAAACCAAGAAATAGAATGGAAATTAAGAATGTTGAGACAAAGGAATTTTGAATCTGCAAATAAATGTGGGAAATTCTTAGCTTGGCAGCTAAAAAAGAGGCAAAAACAAAGTACTATCGCAAATATTGTATCAGATGGAAAGTCTGTAGAGAACCCTGTGGAGATAAGAAGATGTTTTCAGAAGTATTATAAACAACTGTATGAAAATGGTAAAGAATATAAGGTTAAAACTGAGCAATTAATCTAAATTAATGGTTTGCAGAAGATTCCTGAAGGTAAAAGGATCCTACTAAATGGATTAATTACATGACAGGAGGTTGAAAATGCAATAAACTCAATGCAACTTGGCAAAGCCCCGGGACCAGATGGTCTGTCAGCAAAATACTAAAAGACTATGAAAGACTGGTTTATTCAGCCATTGGTAGAAGTTTGTGATAAGAAAATAGGAGGGGACAAAGCACCCAAAACCTGGAAGGAAGCTTATAGAACCCTGATCCCAAAATAAGATCACGACAGATCTAATGTTAAAAACTATAGACCAATCTCATTACTTAACGTGGATTATAAAATTTTTGCCAATATTTTGGCCAATAGGTTGAAGAAGGTCTTATCAGATTATATCCATAAGGACCAGACAGGATTTCTGCCTGGAAGACATATGAAAGATAATATTAGGAATATAGTTGACATTTTGGAAAAGTTGGAAGGAAGAAAAAATTGTAAAGCGATGTTAATGTTTATTGATGCGGAGAAGGCCTTTGACAATGTGTCTTAGAGTTTTATGATACAAAATTCAGAAAGTATTGGGGTTGGGCAGGAGTTTTTTAATGGTATTAACGTGATTTATCATGAACAAAAAGATAAAATTATAATAAGCAATGTGGTATCAGAGGAAATAAGAATTGAGAAGGGTACCAGGCGAGAGGATCCAAACAATATAAATTAAAAGCCTTTGCTGACGATTTGGTGTTATCACTTCAAGATCCAGACTCCAGTGCAGTAAAAGCACTGGAGTTGATACAGGAGTTTGGACAGGTAGCAGGATTTAAGTTAAATAAGAGCAAAACCAAAGTACTAGGCAAAAACTTGGACAATGAGGAAAGGAAATTAGTGCAAGAAAAAACAGGCCTAGTTTTAGTGAAAAAAGTTAAGTATCTGGGTGTAAATTTGTCGGTGAAAAAATTGAATCTATATAAAGACAATTATGAGAAATTATGGGATGAAATTAAGAGAGATCTTGAGAGCTGGTCAAATCTAAAATTGTCACTAATGGGCCGGATATCTGTGGTTAAGATGAATGTATTGCCAAAGATGCTGTTTCTGTTTCAAGCCCTTCCAATTATTAATGTGAAATGTTTTAAAGAATGGCAGAAAGCTTTATCTAGATTATCTGGCAGGGGGGAAAACTCAGAATTAAATATAAATTATTAACAGATTCAAAAGGGATTCAAGAGGGGGACTTCCTCTGCCAGATTTGAAGATATATTTTGAAGCTGCAGCCCTTTTTTGGGTTAAGGAATGGATAAAACTAGACAGTGAGGATGTTTTAGTCTTGGAGGGATTTGACAATGTGTTTGGATGGCATGCTTATCTATGGTATGATAAGATAAAGGCCCATAATGGTTTCAAAAATCATGTAATTTGAAAATCTTTATATAATGTTTGGATAAAATACAGTGGTTCCTCGGGTTATATACGATTCAGGTTACAGACTCCGCTAACCCAGAAATAGTGCTTCAGGTTAAGAACTTTGCTTCAGGATGAGAACAGAAATCATGCTCTGACGGCATGGCAGCAGCAGGAGGCCCCATTAGCTAAAGTGGTGCTTCAGGTTAAGAACAGTTTCAGGTTAAGTACAGACCTCCGGAACAAATTAAGTACTTAACCCGAGGTACCCCTGTACAAAGATCTCTTAGAAAGGAAAACACCCAGATGGCTTTCGCCAATGGAGGCAAAGGCCCAGGAAAAGTTAAATATGGAGACTGACTTAAATTGGTTACATTACCACCAGATTAATGAATTATATAAATTAGATAAGAAAAATGGTTTTGCATCGGGGAAAAACCAAATGAGAAACGGAGTTGTTAAATTCTAAAGTAAAAATTTGTCTAAAATGTATAATTTATTGCTGGAGTGGCATACAAAGGATGAACAAGTTAAATCTGTGATGATAGATTGGGCAAGAGATGTTGGACATAACATAATATTTGAGGACTGCGAAAGGCTATGGAGGAAACGGGTCAAGTTTACTGCATGGACAGTGTTAAAGGAAAATGTTCTGAAAATGATGTATAGATGGTACTTAGCCCCTATAAAATTAGCAAAGATCTATCATAAAAGTGATAACCTATGTTGGAAATGTAAAGAAAAAGAAGGTACTTTTTACCATATGTGGTGGACGTGTCCCAAGGTGAAAGACTTCTGGGAAATGATTTATAATGAATTGAAAAAAATGTTGAAATATACATTTATTAAGAAACCAGAGGCCCTTCTACTTGAAATAAGTAGAATTGCCCAAGAAAGATCTTAGATTATTTTTGTATGCCACAACTGCAGCTAGAATTTTGTTGGCCAAAAATTGGAAACTACAAGAAGTACCAACAGTGGAGGAATGGCAGATGAAGATGATGGACTTTGGGGAGCTAGCCCAAAGAGTCCATGACCAGAAGAAGGAGGAATACCAAGAGGAATGGAAGAAATTTAAAGATTATTTAGCTAAATATGTTAAGATAATTTAAATAGAATTACTTGCGAGTATCAGATAGGCCTAGGATTTAAATATGTGATGTTGTAGAATGCTATGTTAAAAGTTAAAATGAAAAGAAAGAAAGATGCTAATGACTAAGTAAATTTTATGTGAAAATAGTTTTGGAAAACTGCTACAATGATTTATATGGAAACTCAGCCAGAGGGATTCGAGGAAGTCATTTAACAACGTTAACAAAAGTGGAATTATTACAGTTAAGATAAATTTTTGTCTGTTTGTTTTCTGATGTTCTTTTTTAAAAGGTGTTATAAATTTGGAAAACTAATAAAAAAAAATGGGGGGGGGGAGAAAACTCACAATGGACTGCCTAGCGGCAATTGGCATGGCCAAATGCTGGGGAAGGATGCTCTTATAGGAGGCTCTTAAGTTTCCCCTATTTCAGGCTAAAAGCAAAGGTCTACAGCTTTTGGTTTGGCTTGCCAGGGTGGCGGCTGCCCATTACATTGAAGCCATTTAGCATGGAATATTTTGAGGATGAGATGGGAGTAATCATCCTCCCAATCCCCCCAGGGCCCGGGGGGGCAGCTTCACCCACAGATTACCCAACACCTGCCCCCAATCCGGAAGGAATGAGGGGGCAGGGGGAGCTGGATGGAAAGCGCCATGCATCTCTTTGGCAACTCTCCAAAGTCACTGCCATGAGCAAACAAACACCTGTTTTTTAAGATGAAAATTCAGACTTAACTAACGCGCATGCTCTGAGTGAGGGGAGATAAACTACCCTGCTAATTGATTCAGCCACTGAGGTGCTAAAGAATTCAAGTGGAAGAGGGATTACCACCAGAACAGAAGGGGAGTGAGCCTCCTTTCCTTCTTTTTGATATATTTCATATTTGATATTTTACTGGGCAAATCTCCCTGGAAGGACTGACTACCGAATTGTTTATCTACGCAAGTGGGACTGGGGAGTATTGTATTATTGTTGTTATAATTTTTGCCTAATTACTAACTGTGTGGAAAAGATTTATAAATTTGCAATTTACCTTCAATGGATTGTTAAGGATCTGTTTTGGGTTGAGATAAAACGAAGAATTTGGACATATGCCTGGTACAATTGGAAGCGGAAGTGAATGCCATGGACAGAGTCATATATTCATATAAAGAATATAAAGAGAGTGAGAAAAAGAAAATGAACATCCACACAGAAGTATATTGTATTGATCTAACTCGCTTGCCTGACCAACTCAGAGGCTGTTAAAAATGAACAAAGGATTAACATCAGATTGATTTACAGTTCTAACCGGACTAATTAAGAGAAGCAGCATTAACATGAGATGATCATCACTCCCCAATCTCAGAACATGGGAAGCCAACCAAAGATTTATAATTTGGCATAATATTTGGACTGTTTGGTTATTGTGTGATTTGGAATGTTTTTAATAGGGCTTTTATTGAATTTTTAAAATGGAAAACTATATATATATTGAGAGAGAGAGAGAGAGAGAGAGAGAGAGAGCGCGTGCGCAGAGGTCTACATGACTTGAAAAACCGCCTACTGTATTGTGAGCATTGCTTTGCCTTAATAAGAGTATCATTTTACTGCATGCCAACAATGTTTGTGGCTGTCTCCAGTAATTGGAGCATGTTTTTTCAAAGAAGGTGAAGGAGAAGGGCTGTGTAAATAGGAATGTAAGCCACCGTACCCACTGTGTGTTGTGGCCCGACATAACAAACCCTCTGGACACGGAAGCAGAGCTCTGCCACCTCCTCCTTTGCCAAGAGGCAAAGCAATAAGAGCCAACAAGTCTGGCCGGGTGATGCACTGTAACAACACTGTGCTCAACTTCATTTAAGAGCCGCACAGTCCTTCCAAGTGGAGGTGGAAGTTAAGGAAGTCTAAAAATAAATAAGCAGCAGCATAAATAATTTATGCCAGCTGCGGCAGGAGCACAATTAAGGTGACATTACCTTTTCTCCAGCCAGAAGGCATCTTTCTGCAAAAGGTAAACAGAGAGGCTGGTGAATTTGTCCACTGACTAAACTCACACAGTGGCTCATAAATATTTGCAAAGGAGTTCACATGGTCGCTTGCACTCCTATTATGTTGATAGCCTAGAAGGAAATTGCCACGATTCTCACTGTACAATAATTCAGAGGTGCAGCAGCTTCCTAATCATGCAATCTGCTTCCCCCTTCCCTTTTGAGCGAGGCAAGCCATAGTCTCCTTTTTTACCTTCTGAATCTTTCCGTAAGTGATTGCCTTTGTGCAGACCTTCCTTGTATTTATGACGGTTTGTCTCTCTTCAAATTAATTAACACAATAAATTTTGGAATTCATGTTAATTTCTTTTATTGCCTTTCAGCATCCCTCTACACTTGCACTGACCTTCCTGAACGCAGGAAGAAATGAAATAGATGAGCCCTTTTCCACATGCTCCTCTCCAGCGGGAGATGAAGAGTCCTTTGGGTGCCCCTTCACACAGCTCAGGGATGGTAACCACAACGAGGCAGCCAAGTGGGGCTGCCAAGACCTTAAAGCAAACCCTCTGGCAGAATGTGTTCCGTTTCAATCAATATGCTCATTGCTCTGTGGCATCTGCTTTTCTATTTTAGATACTAGAGTTATTTTTATTCTGTCAGAATTTGGGGCAAGGAACCTGAAAAGTTATAGATAGGATTTTTCAAGGGAATTTATCTCTGTTGAATATGCACAAATTTTATTAGATAGTTTACAGCGGTGAATATTTCACTAACCACAGGAATCTAGAAGTGGCTACCCAGGGATCTGAATAATTCAAAATTCTTGATATCCATTTGCTAACCTATAGGGGCTTTAGCTAAGTGAAGTATATATTGAAGCAATGTTTCAGTTAACAACTGTCTTTTCTCTGGGCTAAAGCTTTAAATTCTTTGCACTGCAACTTTAGAAGAAGATATTTCAGGTGCATTAAAAACCTGTAGTAAGGCCTAAAATCCCATCTCTAGGTTTGACAAACAGGGCATGTTAGGATGCGGGGATTTCCTGAGGTAATTAGGCTTAGAAACAGCAAAGAGGTTCAGAACAAAATTAAAATGGCATTTGTCCAGTCCAGAAACAATTTTGTCGGTTGACCTCTCCAATATTGGTCAAATAATACTGCAGTAATGAAAACACAAGTTTGTTGAACCAGTTGGTACAGCAAGCAGACGACTCTGCTGATTCGAACTCTCTTATCTCCTTGCAGACTCAAGAGTCCCACAAGCACAAGACATGGTTAAATGCCTCTTTGCAATAAACATGCATGTTTTAAAAATCCACACAGCATCTGCTTATGGGGCAGGGGGTGATTATCAGGAACACAATAGATATGGTGGAAATTCGATCCCTTTTGACCCTATTATGGCCGTGAAGGAAAGACCCGCCTCCTTGCAGCAGCTGAGAGGACACTCTCACTCCCACCCGCTGGTGCCCCTGGGGCCAGAGATCTTTCACGTCTTTCCACTCCCGTTGCTCTTCTCTTTACAGCGATTCATTTTAAGATTATTTTACCATTGCCTTAAATTGCTGTAACCTACTCTGGGACCTTGTTGTGAAGGGGAGGTAAGAAACAGAAATAACAACAATATGAATAGAATTATGAAACCAGGCATTGCCTTAAACCATTGGCACAGGCTTTTCTTTGGTTGGGTAATAGATTGTGCAAATGCCAATAGCAGGTTCTTTGCTATTTCAGGGAGGAAACAAAACCAAATACATTTGTTAACTATGGTACCTAAGCATGGATTTAAAAATAAATGAGCATTAAAATACAGATTTCCTTCCTGAAAATATATGTGTGGGGTGAAAGGAGTTCGCTCCCAATGCCAATTCCTAGGTTGGGGGGGGGAGGGATTTCCCTCAGGACTGCAGCAAGGTAGGAAATTCCCTCTCCAAGGCTGCTGTGACCTCGGGAATCATCTCCCTCCCATTGTACTTTAAAGATGTGCGTGTTAAAGTTACAGATGCATTTACCATTGCATCTAGTTTGGCCCTAAGCCTAGTGCTCTCATTTGCTAAAACACTGCCTCTCATTTGTAAAGACCCAAGGTGAATGCTCGCATAGGTTTCTGAAGTGGTTGCTTTCCCTCTGATCTCCTGGTCTTATTACTTTGTAAAGGCTCTCAGCACATTTGGCTACAAAGGGAGCAGAATGTAATCTGAGCATGTCAAGCCAAATTGGGCAGCTCTTTTCTATCAGGGGTCACATTCCCTCGGGGTTCATCTGCTGAAGGAGCGTCTCCACCCCCATTGTTCAGCCCAGACACTGAGGTCCAGCTCCAAGGGCCTTCTGGCAGTTCCCGCATTGTGAGAAGCAAAGCTACAGGGAACCAGGCAGAGGGCCTTCTCGGTGGTGGCGCCCTCCCTGTGGCACGCCCTCCCATCAGATGTCAAAGAGATAAACAACTACCTGTCATTTAGAAGACATCTGAAGGCAACCCTGTTCAGGGAAATTTTAAATGTATGACATTTTAATGTATTTTTAATCTTTGTTGGAAGCCGCCCAGAGTGGGGGGGGGTACAGCCAGATGGGCGGGGTACAAATAATAAATTAATATTATTATTATTCCTGCCAGCTGTGGGAGGTGGATGCAGCCGCCCCTTTTCTGCCTCCCTCTCTTCCCAGCGCTCCGTTCTCTCCCCCCCCCCTGGATGCCTCTTCCTTCTCTGCAGGCTGCCAGCAGGCAGGTGGCTCAGGCCAGAGGTCTGACCTGATCCCCTGCAGAGACCTTTTTAAAATTAAGCAGAGGGCCACCAATTGCTCTCTTGTGATGTTAACAATACTTAACACTTACATGGTGAAGTTGTAGGACATGAGCTAAAGCAACACAGGCACAGCCTACAAAGGATTCCTGACACCCATCATATGGAGGAGGAGGCCAACAGAGGAACATGGGCAGTGAGCACAATACTTCCCATTCCTTCTCACATGCTCTCATGTGCCCTGTGTACCCATGTGCACCTTTCTGCAGGGGGAATGAAAAACAGGTGCTGAACCCACAGTAGTTCCTGGGAACTGTGGCTCAGCCCTCAAAGAGCTATAACTCCCAGCACCCAACTACAGGTGTAGTGGTTCAGAGCGGTAGACTTGTAATCTGGGGAACCGGGTTCGCGTCTCCGCTCCTCCACATGCAGCTGCTGGGTGACCTTGGGCCAGTCACACTTCTGTGAAGTCTCTCAGCCCCACTCACCTCACAGAGTGTTTGTTGTGGGGAGGAAGGGAGATTGCTAGCCGCTTTGAGACTCCTTTGGGTAGTGATAAAGCGGGATATCAAATCCAAACTCTTTTAACCACTGTTCCATAATAGATCCAAACTTGAACAACTGTGGTCAGTGAAAGCACACCAGGATTAGGCCATGGTTTCAGATGCCAGCACATTCCCAAGACATTGTTTAAACAAAACAATTTCCTGAGTTTGGCTGTCAGAGAGAACTATGCTTCATTTAAGGGCTCTTCCACAGATCAATGCACACAATTTCCCCACTTCTGTTTATGCATTGTTGGTGCACGGCAGCTTCTGTGGAACCAGACCAGGGATGTTTATTAACTGATCTCACATTCTGTTGCAACAGGACGACACGCCCTGCTAATTTGTTTATTGGATCTGGTGTCCTTTTGCTCATATTGAAAGCTCCACCCTCCAACCCCCTCGCCACCAACCCACAAAATCTATCACTGTTTCTGACAGAAATAAAGAAGGCGCATGTGATCTGCTTGCTTCTGTCCCTCCCCCACCCCTGGCACCACACATATTTTTGGGCATTGTTAGATTGCTACAGCTACCATGCCCTGCCCTCAGTTGTACCATGCAAGGGGTTTACTCTGAGTACATTCATAGATGGGGGGGGGGTCTGAGGGGTGGACCAGCCTGAGATCTTCAGATGAAGGGCAGTATATGAATTTAAATAAATAAAATAAAAATAAAGGAAAATCCAGCTTGTGTTTCTTACAGACTAACACAACTAAGAACATGGAGGACTGCGTTATTTCTGCAATTTCCTTTGAGGCACATTGGCCTTGATGGGGGGGGGGCAGCAAGGTTTGTGGGAGAAAGAGGTGGCAAAAGATGTCTGATGTTGTTCTGGTGCAAAGCCGAGAGCAAGTAAGGGAAAGGAAAGGAAATAATCCAATCCAGCTTTCGCTCCCTTGCTAAAGCTGAACTCCAAGCCCCACTTGCATGGAACCAGGGCTTTTTCTCCACCAGAATTCTTCAGAACTCAGTTCCAGCCCCTCTCAGGTGGGTGCCATTGCCATTCTAAGAGAACAAGGGAGGTGTTCTTGGGGACTTCTGGCACCTCTTTTTCTAGAAAAATAGCACTGGGCAGAAGGAAGCCCTGCTGAGCTCGATTTCAGCATCAGCTCTGTCTGGCACCTGCCTCCCTCAGCTCCAGCAGGTAGCGTGAAGAGGTATGCTTTCTTCCTTTTTAGATGGCAGTGTCTTGGAGGAGACGACGTTTGTGTTGTCCAGCTCATGTGCTGCTGTCTCCTACTCAGAATAAGCCTTGTCTTGGGTTTTACTTGCTTGCACCCCTCTTGGATGTGGGTGCCCAGGCTGCTGGGGAATGTGGAGACTCCCAACACTCCTACTCAAAAGTAAGCTGCATTGAGTGCAAAGAATTCCACAGCACACGAGGGTGCATGGAGTCCGAGAGCACCAGAAATGAGCAGCGGAAGAAGCTATTGGATGATGAGGCAGAGAAGTGTGGAGCAGAAGCCTGGGAAGCAGGAGACAAGGCAAGAACGATAATATTCCAAATAGAGGTTAAAGGGGGAGCATCCTACCACCGTATCAGAAAACCTTTTCGTACTACCACTTAGGCCAAAAGCTCATTTTAGCTTCAAGAACTGTGTATTATGTGCTCCACAGGCAAAATGTCATGTGTCCCCTCGCTCAAAAATGCAAGAGCATTTCAGGTGGGGCGGATGGGCCCTAACATTACAAACAGAAGCCATTAATCTCTTCCTCTAGCACAATGAAAAGTATTAGAAAAGAAAGAGGAGGGCATGGACCTGCTGCTTACCATAGCTGACTTATAGCAGGAAACCAGGATTGCTTGTTTATGTGTAAACTCAACCTGAGCCTCTTCCCAAGAGAAGAACAAATGGACAAGAGCCTAGCCCTGTGGGTCTTGTTGCTTTCAGGACTCTGCTGTGTGATTCATATGACTAGGAATTGCCTCTGAAATTATATAAAATCTAGTGATCAGAGCTTAGAACACTAAAATCTACAAAATAACCTTTTAGAAACTTTGAGATAAGCAATGCTTTGTATAGCTTCTAAAAAGGAAAGCATGTGCTCATTCCACAATTTAGCTTCCAAATCAACTGGATCCCATTTCTGCTTTTCTGCATTAGGATGAATGCCACTGTACATTCAGTCCATCACAACTGTCATTATCTCTGCTGCTCTTGCTTCGCCCTTCGCTCGGTTCTGATTTGCAGCCCTGCTCTGCATTAGTCTTTCATTCCTTCTGAGTGTTTACTTGGAAAGTGTGGGAAGCTTTTGGCTTATGTAGTCAGTGTGTAGAGACTTAGAACTAAAGAACAGCAGGAGAAACTGACGCAAAATACTTACCAAACCTAAAACTGAGAGTATCTTGGGAGGTGTCTGAGTGAAATAGGCCTCTCTAAGGGGGACGTCAAGCACCACACAGCCTCTTGGTCTAACAGTATTTCATGTCATTTGATACCAGAGACTTAACACCTAACCAATTGTTGCTCTTAACAACAAAAGGGGTATTTTTTTTTTTATTCCAGCTCATGTTTAACATTTGCAAATTGCTTCCCTCCCTGCTATATTTATGGCTGATTTCACTTTCTGAGCTTCTTAGACTCAGTGGATTTTCTAAGCAACAGGCTATATTTCATATCTAATCTTTCATCTTTCCACTCCCGTTGCTGTAAACTGGATCAATTCATATCGTTGCCATAACCTTCCTGTTGATTGGATGATAGAGCTGACAAGAAGAAGGAATGTTACATTCATTTGCCATTACACAATACTGTAAAATTAAAAATGAAGAAGAATTAACATGTTGTCCCTTTCTGAAAATGCATGCTGAAAACAATTAAAGTGGTTTTCAGTGTGCTACTTCTCAGCCTAATCTGGACAACTTATTATATATTACATTTATACCCTACCTTTCCTTCCTCATCCCCATTTCCCCCTTGCAGCACCCGGGTAAGGCAGGGCAGGTAAAGAGACGTTGCCTGCAGTGAGTTTCATGGCTGAGTGGGGCTTTGAAACCTGTCCTCCCAAGTCCTAGTCCAGCGTTCTAACCACTGTGCAACACTGTGCCTTCTGGGGTTGCCATATTTTGAAGAACAAAAAAGAGAACACATTTGCCAACCTGCTTTTAACTATGGATCACTAGGACGACTCCACCTATGAAAAAGAGGATATATGGCAACCCTACTTTTGCAGCTCAGGTTATTGCATGTCTACCTGGAAACAAATTATTTCCAGATGGGTGGCAATATTAGTCAGCTGCAACAAAAGCAAAGCATTGTGGCGTCTGATTTTAACATCATCATCTTTACTATTACTGTTTATTAAATTTGTATAGGACCCTCATCCAAAGATCACAGGGCAGTTCACAGCATGATATCATATCAGTTCAGACAACACCCATATTTCAGGGTCTAACATCAAGGGTTTATTAACCAGTTCATTTTTGACAGTGACTGTGATATCTGCTATTGTCTGGAGGCAATGCTGTTCTGCAAACAGGTCAGTCTCTATGAAAAAATAACAGACACAAATCTGGCATCTGAAGGATAATATGCACAAAGCCATATGGGAAGATATTTCAGCCGCCCAGAACACTCTGCAGAGGACCTTCACGTTCCCATTCTTGAACAAAGGAACTGCAAATGGAGATTCCAGAGTGAAACCACAGGAAGCTCAGTTCTCTCGGAGCCTGGATTGAGATGATGACTGTATAGTCACACCACAAGTCCTAATTTACCCATCAATGCCAGGATGTCTGTGTTACCATCAACCCTGTTTTATGAATGATCACTGTCCTTATTTTAAATACATGTAAGTCTTATCTTTTGCATTACAACCAAATCCCAAATTTCCTTATCTAAGTCTAGAAAGAAACCTGCTGGATTTTCACTAAACAGTGCAGTATTATGCATATTTACTCAGGGGTAAGATTGCAGCCTACAGTTTGCAGGAATGAATGCCTTCCCCACGAAAGTGTTGCTCCTGAAGTCTTTGCTATGAATAAATGCATTCGGTTTGTGTTGGTGTGGAAGGGGGGCAGAGAACTTGGCAAGAGAATCTCTCTCAGAGGAGGGCACAGAAAGGGAATGAAAATATTTGAGTCCATCTCTGGAATGTGATATAGTACTCTGAAAGAAACAGCAAGTTCTTCTCTGACCACCAGGGCTTTCCCCCCTGCATTGTGCTTTGCCTGCACAATGACCCTGCGAGGTAAAGCACGATTTATGATCCCTGTTGAGCAACTGAAGACCTAAGGAGAACAAGTACAGGTCAAAATCATAGAATCATAGAATCATAGAGTTGGAAGAGACCACAAGGGCCATTGAGTCCAACCCCCTGCCAAGCAGGAAACACCATCAGAGCACTCCTGACATATGGTTGTCAAGCCTCTGCTTAAAGACCTCCAAAGTAGGAGACTCCACCACACTCCTTGGCAGCAAATTCCACTGTCAAACAGCTCTTACTGTCAGGAAGTTCTTCCTAATGTTTAGGTGGAATCTTCTTTCTTGTAGATTGGATCCATTGCTCCGTGTCCGCTTCTCTGGAGCAGCAGAAAACAACCTTTCTCCCTCCTCTATGTGACATCCTTTTATATATTTGAACATGGCTATCATATCACCCCTTAACCTCCTCTTCTCCAGGCTAAACATGCCCAGCTCCCTTAGCCGTTCCTCATAAGGCATCATTTCCAGGCCTTTGACCATTTTGGTTGCCCTCCTCTGGACACGTTCCAGTTTGTCAGTGTCCTTCTTGAACTGTGGGGCCCAGAACTGGACACAGTACTCCAGGTGAGGTCTGACCAAAGCAGAATACAGTGGCACTATTACTTCCCTTGATCTAGATGCTATACTCCTATTGATGCAGCCCAGAATTGCATTGGCTTTTTTAGCTGCCGCGTCACACTGTTGGCTCATGTCAAGTTTGTGGCCAACCAAGACTCCTAGATCCTTTTCACATGTACTGCTCTCAAGCCAGGTGTCCCCCATCTTGTATTTGTGCCTCTCATTTTTTTTGCCCAAGTGCAATACTTTACATTTCTCCCTGTTAAAATTCATCTTGTTTGTTTTTGCCCAGTTCTCTAATCTGTCAAGGTCGTTTTGAAGTGTGATCCTGTCCTCTGGGGTGTTAGCCACCCCTCCCAGTTTGGTGTCATCTGCAAATTTGATCAGGATGCCCTTGAGTCCATCATCCAAGTCGCTGATAAAGATGTTGAATAAGACCAGGCCCAAGACAGAACCCTGTGGCACCCCACTAGTCACTCTTCTCCAGGATGAAGAGAAACCATTGATGAGCACCCTTTGGGTTCGGTCAGTCAGCCAGTTACAAATCCACTGAGTGGTAGCATAGTCAAGACAAAATATATTAGAGTTTATGGATTAGAGCCAACTAAGTCCTACTCAGAGTAGACCCATTGAGATTAATGTATGCATTGGTCATGGTGATTAATTACAGTGAGTCTACTCTGAGCAGGACTAAGGTGATATACCACTGTATTACTAAGAAAGAGATCACAGAATGGCTGTGCACTTGGGGGGGGGGGCTGTGCAGTGAGATCAGAAATTCAGTGGAGAAATTCGAAAAGTCCTAGGAAAGGGAAGAAAGGGGTACTTCCTTAACTAATATGCATTGGGTCTTGTTATTTAGGGGCAGTGGGGTAACAAGGATTTTGGCTATCATAAATCAGGATAGCATTTTATCTATTTGTTTTGATTACCTACTTGGCTTGGTTGACTTTATGCAGATTTTTTTAAATGAAATTGTTACTGTTATTATGGGTTCAATACAGAGGTTATTTGTGTGTTTTTTAAAAATCAACATGAAGGCAAAAATAAGGCAAGCTTGCCTACTAGCAGAGCTTTGTCAGTAGTGATCCTTCAGCCCCTTCAGCCGTGTAAGAATGCCATCCCTTACCCACTTCCATGGGAGTAAGCCCCATTGAACTCAACTGTACATCTGCATAGGATTGCACATTAAGGTTCCTTTAATCAGGTGACAGCCCTGCTACAAATCATTGCCCATGAACTATCATTAATGCCAACCACCATCTGTCATGTATTAAATATTTTAAAATTAAATATAATTGGCTGTCAAATATGGCTGGTTACCAAATATTATGTATGTATATTCAGCAAATATTTGAGCATTCAGAGGATCGTTAGAGAACATCTGGCATCAAAATTTGCAGAGAAGAATTTCTAAGGAATGATTGGAAGAAATTCATTTCTTCGAGTAATCAAGGGATAGGAAGTCATGTTGTATACCCTACATATATGTGTTAATCGAACCTATGACATTGAAAAAAGCATGCCATTTTTACTGAGACTATAAGCTATAAGGTGAAGGGTGGTTTTCTTCATTATGGTGGTGCATATGTTGTTTACCTATAAAACGTATAAAGTGATCTGAAAATAATTCACACATTAAAGGCGGGCTTATTCAGAGCTTTGAATGGATTCTAGACTTGATGCTTTCACCCTTCTGATTCCCCACTCATTTATTACATATATATATATCTTGCCTTTCCTCCAAGGAGCTTAAGGTGGCATATATGGTTCTGCTGCTCTCCATCTTATCCTCCCAGAAACTTTGTGAGGTGGGTTGCACTGAGAGACAGTGATGGGCTGCATGAACAGAGTGGGAATTTGAACCTTGTTCTCCCAGGTCCTAGTCTTACACTCCAACTGCTCACCACACAGGCACTCTTGCCAGACAAACAGAAGAAATAAAAATCTGACTTCTAGTAGGAATGCCACCATTCAAAAATGCCAATGGGTAATTTCAGTCCAGGACTTTGATTATCTGACACAGGAAACTGGCAAACATGGTTTACCGGTGAGCATTCCAAACTTGATAGGGCAGCTGAATATCAGGAATAGTTCGGTTCTTCCTGTAAAGAAAGGTGAATTACAGCATGGAAGGAGGAAATATGAATTGTAAATTTTAGTGGTTTCCCAAGAGGAACGCCATGTCCAAAACATGTCTCAAAATAACATTTCTTGGCAGAAAGTTGCCGGTGTCACAGATTTTGTGTGGAGGAAAAATAAGAAAGCCCAAAACTTGAATCCCTAGGGTGTTATTCTTTTTTATTATTTTTTGCTGCAACAGGCTTCAGCAATAATGCACAGACAGCTCTCAAGAGTTTGAAACATTATCATGGCTGCCATGACAGCTCTAAGGGCTCCCCATTTTATTCCTGACTGTACAGATATCTCCTTAATTTTGCATCTTTACTAGAGTAGCAAATATGAGGCATGCAATTACAGTAGCATCATGCTATATTTTTTTAAGAGCAGGTGATTTGATATAAATTAACTGACCCAATTAGAATAGTACAGGGAAAGAAATTTATTACATTCACATTCTACTTTATTTGAAGGTGGAGGAACAAGGTGGCAGACGCGGTTCTCTCTGACCAGATTTAACCTTACAACAGCCCTGTGAGCTCAGCTGGGCTGACTGATAGGGCTGACCCTGCTCTGCTAGGTCTCTCTGCAGCAGTCCACACCATACAAGAAGGGATATAAGATACAAGATAGATATCAGGTATACAGAAATGAACAGAATGCATCAGATTTGATCCAGAGGGGAAAGAACTAGATTGTGTGAGCTTCTCAGTGAGGTTGCCGTATACATTTTGGGTACATAATTGTGTAGTATTGGGAAATCAAGCAGACAGCCATGTTCCGCACATGCCCACCTTGCAATATGCTCAACAAGAGATCTGCTTTTCATGTATGTTATTGGAGACATAGCATTGTATCCAACTGTGTTGCTCTGCTGACTATGTTTGCCAGAGGAATAAGATGGGAAGCAATTTTCTGTGATTCCTCCTTCCCCCTGAAGCATCCTAAATCTTCCCCAGATGGTATTCATCTGGAGCAGAGTGTCTAGGGGCTGCAGAAGGAGAGAGAATAGCAAAAAATGGCTTCCCTCCCTCCTTTCCCACTGATGGAAGCCTTGCTCTTTGCTGACCTATAGACATGAAGCAGAAGGCAGAAGGCCAGGGCCAGCCCAGGACCTCTTGGTACTAGATGCAAAACAGAAAATGCTGCCCCTGCTGCATGCCCACCTGCCTCCCCCCCCTCTGCTTAGCGTCCCCCATCTGCCCAGCCCTTGCATGCCCACTGGAGCAGAGTAAAAAGAGCCTGGAGAGGAGTGGGTGGCAGTGGGCACATGGTGCAGCGGAGGAGGGGGAGGCAGCAAGCAGCCCACTCCTTCAAGGCCAGACATGCGGACTCTCCTAGCTGTCCGGAGGCTGCTGCCCAGAGGCAAAGGTCTCAACTCCTCTCACTGCCAGGCTGGCGCTGCAGAAGGCAAAGGTCTAGAACTCATCTTTGTATATTAAATAAATATGGTGCTTATGAAAACCTGCACAGCTTGTGTCTAAGATTTGAGAAGTACATGAATAACTTTCCAATTTCATACAAAAAATATGGCTCTACCACACACCAAATACATATCTTCTCTTCCCAGATTTGTTTTAGTAATATTTATTACAATGCTTTACAAAGACCTGCTCATAGGTTATCACACTGATGTGTGAACCACCTTTTTATGGGTTCTTCCCACTGCATTCTATTAAGACAGATTGGAGCTGAGCAGCATTTTTGTAAGAAGAATTCACACCATCTGCTCCACCTGCAAGGTCTCCTTAAATAAGGAGCATGGATGGGGCTCGCTGCTATGTCTCCATTCGTTGGTGCTTTTGGCCCTAATCATTCCAGGTTGGTTAGTGCTGATATTTAGTCTGCTTTTGCGCTGTGGATTTAGCCTCTAGTTGGGACTATCGACCATGAGCTTGAGTCTGTTGTCAAGATTTGGCCCCGTGAGTCAAAAAAGTCAAGCTCTAGCTCAAAGGTGTCATGACCAATGCCAACTCTAATGCATACCATCTGCCCCAGAGCACCAAAGAATGTGTTTTTAAGCTTATTTCTATATGGCATATTGTATATTTCTGTGCACTGCTCTGGTTCACCAGAAGCGGCTTAGTCATGCTGGCCACATGACCTGGAAGCTGTCTGCGGACAAATGCCGGTTCCCTCGGCCAGTAAAGCAAGATGAGCGCTGCAACTCCAGAGTCATCTGCAACTGGACCTAACGGTCAGGGGTCCCTTTAACTTTATATTTTATAATATGGTATGCAGTTGTTTTGAGGCTGTTAATATTCCCTCCACAAAATAAAACAATATTGCTTTGCCATCTCCCTCTCTGAATTTGATATTCTACACTCTTATTTACCATCCTTCCCCCATGCCCCTGTGCCTCCACCAGCCACCAGATCCTTTCTTTGCCTGCAGGGCACAGACATGGAAACAAACAACTTTCCCCATTCTGCAACTTAGACCTTTCTTGTTTGATGGGCTTGCCTAAAGTACACACCTCAGCCAGCTTCATTAATGTGTGACCCCAGCATTTTGGATCCCCTCCATACCAATCCCAACATTTTGTGTCATTTTCTGCCACAGACCTGCATTTTGTGTTGCCCCCTCAACCTGAGTAACTGACACAGCAAGGTTATGTTCAAAAATCCTACCTTGTCCAATTGACTCCGAACTGGTGCAAAAGTTTTATGCTAGTTTTGTGCCATTTTGTGCCACAGACCCCACCTCAGCCGCTGCCCCTAGCCCATCCCTCACGGCCCAGAGACTTAACCTTTTGATAGCCATTGAATTTTGCCTGAGTTACAATAATTTCAGTAAAAATAAATTATTGTCAAAAATTATATCTTTGGCTGGTGACTGCAAGTTTTCTCAAGGTATTTAATTTTACCATAAAATCAAATTAGGATTTTAAACAAATAGCATACTTGGGCTAAACAAGCAGAGTTGGGAGCTTAAGGTCAAGGACTGAGAATAAGGAAGAGAACTTTGGGCTGAAATCTTATTAACAGATTGGTTGCTTGCAAGCTCTTGAACGTAAGGCGGGAGATCTGTTTGTGCAAAGGCGTGTGAGCTCCATCGAAACTTGCTCTTCTGCTCGCTTTTCACAAACGCAATCTCCATCCCCCAAAATGAGTGACTAAAGGTTGTCAGCCTGAGGGCCCTCTTGACAGGCAACTTTCCCAGGATCACCTGACAGCAGTGGTTGTGGCTAATGTGTACATTCATGTACAAGCACAGAGAAAGACCTTGCCACAGATGCATCCCGTTTGCCACACTTGAAGGCTCATGCCAGTGGCGTAGCGTGGGGGGTGCAGGGGGGGCTGGCCGCACCGGGCGCAACATCTGGGGGTTAGGGGGCGCAAATCCACGGGTTAGGGGGCGCAAATTATTTGCCTTGCCCCGGGTGCTGACAACCCACGCTACACCACTGGCTCATGCATCTATGGCAAGATAGAGAGCTTCAGGCCCAGAGGGCAAGCATGGCCCTCCAAGTCTTTGGGTCTGACCCTTGAGACTCTCCCCGGGTCATACCGCTCACCAACTTTTAAAAACTTCCTTAAGTACTTTGATTTGCTGGGCTGAAATGTGGCCTTGAATTCTAATACTGCATCTTGTTTCCCTGGATGGAGAAGTGTGTGTGTGTGTGTGTGTGTGTGTGTGTGTGTGTGTGTAGAAATCAGCCTACTACAGAAAGCTATAAATATATACTAGCTGACACACTCACATCTCACATATTCAGGAACGCTCCAGTTGGAGAACAGCCTCTATGAAATGTGTCATGGACTTTGAAGACGCTTGAACTCAGGACGAAAGGGAGAAACGTGCTGAGAGGAAGGCACATTTGGCAAACCCTCACCGTGATCAACTCCCGCCCGGGAACCAATGTCCCCACTGTGGAAGGACATGTGGGTCCAGAATTGGCCTCCACAGTCACATACGGACTCATTGTTAAAACCGTGTTCATGAAAGACAATCTTACTCAGCTACAAGGGATTGCCAAAGAAGAAGGCGGCAGCATTCAGGAACACACTGCTCGCTCACTCTGAATGGAGACACTATTTTGTTTCTCACATATAAAAAAATATAAAAAATTGTCCAGTAGCACCTTAGAGACCAACTAAGTTTGTTCTTGGTATGAGCTTTCATGTGCATGCACACTTCTTCAGATACACTTCAGAGGACTGGATAGAAGGGATGGTACCAGTTAAACAGTTCCAGCAGTGTCAGAATTTTGTTTGATATGTATTTTCTTGTAATGTTCATGAAATGAAATACTAACAAGAATTTTTTCGAAGCGTTAATTCTGTACTGCAACAGCAAGCTGTCACTCGGCTTTGGAACACATTTTTAAAAGAAAAGCCTGACTAGCTTTTCAGATACCTTTTAGTTGATTAACTTTCTAAAGAAATGCTGGAAGTAACTGATATTACAGTTGGAAGTCTTGTTTATTCTGTTATATTTTACTCCAAGAAGACCCATTTATCCTAAATAGAGCCCAATAAGGCATGTGACATATCATATTAAAGCTCATGAAGTTCTGAAGAGATTGGTGGTTTTAGTTCTGATGTATATCAATTCTGGGCTGTGCTTTAAAGGTTTTTGTGTAGTCCAGCAAGGCCAAAATTGTCATTTCAAACCCTCATAACTCAAAAAGAGATGAGATTAAAAAAATTAGCTGTTAGATTTAAACTTGCTTTTGATCATTCAACAAATGTACAAAATATTAAGAAAATTGGATGACATGAGGTGAAAAAGATCACTCACTATGGAAAGACCCAGGGGAGGCCCTGGCTTGGAAAGGAAGCCTAGCTGGTGTTTTTCCACTGGCCTGGAAACCTTCCTTCAATACTCCAAATATTATCTAAATACCACTCTTTATTAATTTCTACCATTTACTAACAGACTCTGGTACCCCACCAATAGCAAAATACAATGCACCTTGAGAACTCATATATACAGTATCTAAGTATCATACTGAATCAGAAAGTATGGCCCAGTCACAGAAGTATCCTCCAGTAGAGACTCCTGCACACAATCTCAATATCAGTTTTTCTCCTCCTTTATTTTGAAAGTGAGTTTATTCTGGGGTGGAATTGGCATGCAATATGTATCTTTTTACACTGGGAGTGCTCATCATGCCTGCATTCAGATTTAAGCCCTGTGAAAACACCAGTGGGTTGCAATATCTGGTGTTTCCTCAAAAGTATCCTAGGTACATAGGAACTTGGACCTTTCTTCAGAAATGCCTGGTTCTCCGGCCCAAAGATGTGCTTTATACAGTCTCTTGCTGCCTGCTTTGCTCTGCTTAAAGAACCACAGTTACAGCATTATTCCTGCCAGTGGAGAAACACTCAGATGGATCCCCAGGCAATTACAGGCATTATAATGGCTTATGCTGATGAAAAACATGGTGCTGGACACTGGGATCAGTTACAGATTTCCCAGCTTAACTGTCCAAGCTCTAAAAATATGGCCTATAATATTTTATAGAATGAAGGAAAAGAAAACTCAATTTTCTCATTTCATGTTCCTATTCTGTGGTCTCTCTCCGGACTGGTAACTTATAAATTAAAAAGTTACTCTGGAAAGATCAGTTAATTTTCTTTAGCTCCAAAGGGGTGTCATTTTATTTTTTGTTAAATAAATATACTTTTGGATGGGATCATTTTGGTTTGTGGGAGCAGATTGTAGAATACTTAATAACACACACATACACACACATATACTGAATTTTCAAAAGAAAATACAAAAAAATGCAGTCTTCCTGCTGGAGAATACAGCAAAATAAGTGTTAGATAACTATTAATATTTGAACCAAACTATCAATATAAGCAGAGTCAGAAGGGTCTGCACCAAACACCCCACTGAAGGAGAATCTAAGGCTGCCGTCCAAACAGGGTTGACACCCATCCCTAGAAAAACCTGGAAACATTATGGAGCCTTGCTAATTCTCTAACTCAGACTCATCCAACGTAACACCAAGGTTCACATTAGTGGCTTAAAACGCAGCAAAGTCCCCCCCCACACACACACTGTGTTTCAAGTCAGATTGCAGTGTTGTTCACATCAGAGATGCGGTTGGGATGTCTTCACCCAAAACACATTTCCTGCATTGCCCCCCCTCCTAATCTGAAGGACTCATCTGTGCAAATGCTGTCTCAAATGCACACACTGTTCTTAAGTACAAAGTGAATGAGGTTTACATTTTCCAGTTGGATTGAAGTTGCTTTGAGGGAAAAACCAAATGCAATATGATTTGCAGCTATTGTGTTGGCCATCTCTAGATTTTGTCTTCCACAGCCAAATACCATAAATCTGAAAATAATGCAAGTTTTTCCTTTAAAAAAATTTCATACATTAAGTCTATGATCTTAAACAACATTTGTAAGTAGGCTGCATAAAATCAAAGAAGCTTATGTCCACGTATATGCATTTAGGATTGCGGTATTAGCTATTTAACAACACATTAAAATGTAAGACAATGTTATTTTTTAAAAAGACAGTAAGATCAACAAACAGGAGATTAATAACTGATCTGGAGAAGTTTAACAATTTGTGTTTTTAAACCATCATCCTTTGGGTACGAGAACAGAATGTCTACAATGGAGAATTAGCTACAAGAATATTGCCTAAAGCTTTAAAATTATGAGGAGCACTTTGACAAAATACCAAAGAATTAATCATTAGTCACACTTTTATCTGGGGGTTTACAATATCATTTTCTCTAATTATCCCTGATGTTTCACTATCATGTTAAGAGGCATTTTCAAATGAAAGAATTTGAAGAGACAAGCTCTTTTCAGACTGTGTCTCAAGTGGCTGGCAAAGCGCATTAGGAGGAGTAAACAAAACTTGGTATTCTTGGCATTTTGAGACGAAAGAGGCCTAGGACTGAGCTGGCATCCAAATGCCCTTGAGAAGGTGGCTCTGCCAGTTCGGCATTGTGAGGAGGCTTGCATTGTGAGAGATGTATGCGCCCCACATCATGCATGAATAACAAGTACTTGGGATTCCAGCTTTGTTCCTCTCCCCATTTGTATGATATTGTGATGCATAACTAAAGGCGCCTCCAAAGACAATTTATGCAGGAGCCAGAGGTTCCCCTCCCAGCTAGCCCCTGGTGTCAAGGCAGACAAAACCAGCAGGGGTGGAGGAGAGCAGAGGGCAAACCAGCTGGCGGTTCTTTGTTCTTGGATTTAAAGGCAAGCAAACGTATTTTTAAAAATTATCCTGATCAACACACAAGTTAAGCTGGGGTAAGCTTCGTTCCCTGGGAAGCTGCTGGTCTGGGGCCACTTCCAAAGACCACCATAAAAGACTGTGCACACTGAGCAGATGTGTAGAACATGCCCGTGTTATCTCAGTGCACATCACTAACTCGCTTGTAACAGGAGCACCCCGTGCTACTTACCTGGAAGGTGGTTTGTGGGTCATAGTTCTTCTCACAAAGAGGGAGATATGTATGAATATGTGGTCTGTGTGTATGTGTGGTCTGTGCATGAGACAGAGATGGCCTTGGGGAGAGAGAAGGAGAAGAAGAGGGAGAATTAAATGTGAAATGTGTTTGTGTGAGTTGGAGAGTGTGGGAGAGATGGGCATGTGTCTCTCACCTGCATGTGTGTGGAGAGTTTGTATGCATCCATAGAGAGTAAGCCAGGCTGCCCCCCCCCACCATGACGCATGTTTGCATATGCACACACACACACAGTGTCGGATTTACGCATAAGCTAAACAAGCTATAGTTTAGGGCCCCACTCTCTTGCCCCCCCCCATATACTTCTTCTTAATTGTATTTCACTATTGATATACTTCTTAATTTCAGTTCAACAATTACTTTGATAAAATACATATTTTGTTACATGCATATGGCTTTAGAAAGCTGTTAGGTCCATAAATTACCATATAGCATACCTGTATATTCAACACAAAAATCAGCAACAATTTGTTGTTGACAAAGGACATATAAAGGGCCCCATTACCTTCAGTAGCTTAGGGCCTCATCAAACCTCAATCCGGCCCTGCACACACACCCCCCATCTCATTTATTCATAAAGAGCATAAAAAGGAGGTGATATATCATTTGAATACAAAGGACTCTTAGGAGGTATTATGACAAAGCAAATTGTTTGTCAAAAGTAGAATTTCCATGTGCAACAATTGTCTACCTGAGGTCAGATTTCAAATTGGATTTATTTGGTCACAGGATCATTAAAAACAGACCCTCTGGTTTTCTTATTTCTTATTTTTGAGGCTTTTTGCCACCCATCCCTCTTCTTGGTTCTGTGAAAACCCTTTCAATGATTTTTGACGTGTAAATTTGCTCACAATTTTATTTTTGTTTGATTACTCATTTTAGGAAATTATAATTTTGTAGTCATTTTCGGTTCTACATAAGGTGAAGAAATCCTTTTTATGAGTCTGAAGTCGAACGTGCCCTTCCATTACGATCCCAATGGAGCCGGGCTGGCCAGAGCTTGCCAGAGATCTGCCTCTGGCAGGAAAAATGCTCAGACACTCCGTCCTTTCCTGTGTGTAGTTCATGTATAGTCTGTAAAATGAATCAACTGCAGCTATTTAAACACATTCAAAGTTCTGAAGGGATCACAGAATTGTAGAGTTGGAAGGGACCCCAAGGATCATCTAGTCTAACTGATTTTCTTTGTTAGGGTTGCCATATGTCCTCCTTTCCCAGGACACATCCTCTTTTTCATGTGTATGTAAAATGAGAGTCATCATAGCGATTCCTAGTTCAAAGTGGAAGTCGGCAAATGTGTCCTCTTTTTTGCTCTTCAAAATATGGCAACCCTATCTTTGTCAGCTTCCTGCCCCTCCCTCTGCAACTCCAGAATTTCTTTCTCACGCAGTAGCAAACCCACAGGGAATCCAATCTTCTGCTTCACTGGGAACAGCCACGTAGCCTCTCCAGATTTTCCAGCTCTCCCTCTCCCTGCATCCCTTGTAAACACACCTTCTTCAGCTTCATGGGGGAAATGGAAGGATGGAGCTTGCAGCTGCCCTTTACTTTTTCATCTTTCTCTCTGGCTGAAGCCCAACATGCTGGGAGCCTCAATGGAGCCCCTCTGAAGGCTTCACTGGGAAATGCTCCCACAACATTAGTGTGTTTGTGTGTGTGTGTGAGAGAGAGAGAGAGAGAGAAACCAATATTGTGCAATCTCTACAGTCAGAAGCAGCAGATCCCAGCTGACTACCCTGGAAAGCCTGAGGTTGCCCGGGAAGCAGTGGGGAGGGGGATTAGCAATGTCTCCCTAAATGTCCTCTATAATTTTGTGTTGTGCCACATCCCCATGGCAGACATGTCCCCATGACAAGAGCTATTTTGTGTCTGGTGACCACATTTTTTCAAAATATGTTCACTGGTCCAAAAAGGTTGGCAACGCCTGGTATATATAGTTGGGTCCAAACAAACTGAATTCCATTATTACCGTTGTTCCACAAGTGCTAATGGAAGACTTTATGCAACAAAATATCTGGAGCAGGACCATGGTATGCAAATGAGTTGTGGTGAATTCAGTTCCCCACCAGAACAAAACACACACTTAGAGCACAGAACAGTTCCCTGCTGCAAACCACTTGCAGCTGCTGCTTACAAGCAGCTGAAAGCAAAAGCAGGACTTGACAGATGGAGCACAAATAATGTCCCAGCAGAAAACAAGGCTAGTCGGGGGTTCAAGACCACAGGGATTCAAAGTGTCCCAGCCAGTATGACTTGCTTCTGAATGTGCATTAAGTTGTATGTGTTTTTATCCATCTGTTGGTAAAAACGTGCGTACTGAGGTCAGGTGAGCAGTGACCTGGGAGCCGATCATCTCCTCATTTCAGAAATGACCTCCCTGTTTCAGTATTCCTGGAACCAGCACTAATTATTACTATATTTGGCACCAATGAAAACATTTTTGTTTACCCAGGCATTTTATTCCTCTGTAGTTGAATTTTACTGCAGCTGATTTTGAAGTCTGTCATTTTTGAAACTTGGTTTGAACAGAGTTCTTGTTTTGTATACAGTGCTACCTGTGGTTGTGAATGCTTCTCGTTACGCACACTTTGGGTTATGAGCTCTACTAACTCGGAAATAGTTGCTCCTGGTTGCGAACTTTGCCCCAGGATGCGAGCGGAAGTTGCGTGCCAGGAGGCACCATTAGCAAAAGCGTGCCTCAGGATAAGAACGGACCTCCGGAACGAAATAAGTTAGTAACCACAGGTACCACTGTATTGCTACATATATCTGTTGTCTGAGCAGAGTTTACACGTGTGTGTGTGTGTGTGTGTGTGTGTGTATCACAGGTGCTCCTGGAGGAAAATAATTTCCTAGATTCATTCCAATCCGAGTTTATGCCTGGTTTTGGCACAGAAGCTGCTTTGGTTTCCCTGTATGATGACTTCTGTTGGGAGAGAGACCAGGGAAATGTGTCCCTGTTAATTCTCCTCAACCTCTCAGTGGCTTTCGATATCATCAACCATGGTATCCTTCTGGAACAGCTGTCCAAGTTAGGGGTAGGTGGCACTGCTTTGCAGTGGTTCCGATCCTACTTGGATGGTCATTTCCAGTGGGTGATGATTGGGGGTTGTTATTTGGCCCTATAGTGCCTTCTGGGGGGTATTGTTCTTGTTTGTTACACGTGGGTGGCACTGTGGGTTAAACCACAGAGCCTAGGACTTGCCAATCAGAAGGTTGGCAGTTTGAATCCCTGCCACGGCGGGAGCTCCCGTTGCTCAGTCCCTGCTCCTGCCAACCTAGCAGTTTGAAAGCACGTCAAAGTGTAAGTAGATAAATAGGTACCGCTCTGGTGGGAAGGTAAACAGCATTTCTGTGCGCTGCTCTGGTTCGCCAGAAGCGGCTTAGTCCTGCTGGCCACATGACCCGGAAGCTGTACGCCGGCTCCCTCGGCCAGGAAAGCGAGATGAGCGCCGCAACCCCAGAGTCGGCCACGACTGGACCTAATGGTCAGGGATCCCTTTACCTTTACTATACTATGCATTTTTGTGTTTCCATGGTGTAAACCATGCAGTGATCCTTGAATGAAGGGTGGGATAGAAAATAAATAAATAAATCCATCCATCCAACTACTGGTTGGATTTCCTGTTAGATCAAAGAGAGCTGCACCACACAAAGTTATCTTGTTTTCACAGCATACTTACAATCACACTGTCCTTTTTCAACGCTTAAAGGAGGAAAAACCCTAAATTTTGTTTATGCCTGGGTAATTTCTGATTGAACTCCATGGCTTCAGTGCAATTATTCACTTGAGTGAAGTTAATAGTATTGCTCCCAAGACTAAAAGCTACTCATGGACATACACATTTAACTTCTGTCTTAGCAACTGGTCTAGATCTACCATTATGAGCACAAATGCTGTCTATTCACTGGTAAAAAAAATAATGCTGTATACCTGCAGCTGCCAGTAAGAGAAGGGGGAGCAGAAATAGGCCACATTTTCTGTTCTAGGGGGAAAAATAGGTCAGTTATGCACACACTAGAGCAAAGTGTACAGAAATGGGGGAAATGAAAAATATGTGTATAAATACTGGTATGCCTGTAAACTGGAACATCCCACTCAAACCCATATGACTCAGAGGCAGATACAAGGCAAATAGATATAGATGTTCAAATCTTAGGTCTTTATCTCTTCATGTTTATTTTCACAACAACTCCTCAGGATCTTGAAAGAGCCAGGAGGATCCTAGTGCGGCTTGCCAGCATCGCTTGCTATGAGTGGCAAGAGAAGAACAGGGCTCTGGGGCAGAGGAATGCCCCCTCCTGGATTCAACCTTCCTCCCCTTCATGTATTTCAGTGTGCCAGGCCATTACCCAGAACACATCACCCATGTATTTTCCCTGGGTGAGCTGCACATGGGTCTGGGCGATCTGCACATGGGGCGAAGGAGGGCTGGGTAGAAATAGGGCAAGCATACATGGTGCTTCTCTCTCTCTCTCTCTCTCTCTCTCTCTCTCTCTCTCCTGTTTATTTATATTCCTCCTTTTTCCCTGACAGGGACTCCCAGCAATGAATTGCTCTGCTGCCTTTTGCACACTTAATATCATCACCATCATCATTTTATTTGTATACCATCTTTCCACTGTTAAAACAATGCTTAAGGCAGTTTAAAATATGAAAAGATTTATATAGTTACAAACATAGCAAAGTAGTCATAAAAATAAATAAAACACATCAAAAACTACATAACCAAACTGAACAATTTCCACATAAAATAAAGATGCAAAAAATTAATATCAATAACAGCAAAAACGCCCAGCAAAACTTTCCCCAGAATACCCCCAGTCCTTGCTGGGCAGCAGCAGCGGTTCTGATGAAGCCTGTCAGGTGGAGAGAGGTAGGAAGAGGTCCTCTGGCTCCCAGCAGGTGAGACCTCTGCATGTGGAGGGACCCTGTTCCCTCCCTCTGCCTATGGTGACTGTGTCTGCTATTGATTTATGGGTGCTGCGCATGTTTACTTAGCAATTTTAAGAGCTGGTACTCTACTCACCCTGCTAAACATTCCCTCAATCGGCACAAACTGAGTCTCACTTTTTTAAAAAAGTAATTAACAGTAAATCTTCACAAAATCTGCAATATAATGATTCTAGTATATGCACTAAAGTAACATTCTGGAATTTATATGAGTGTATTTTCTCAAAAGCCTTTTGCTTCCTAACTTGTTAAAGACTTTGCACATCTTTGCCCTATAACTCAATTACTCGCTTCCACTTGTGAAGCTGTTGACCTTAAGGGGATAGACGAAGCCCTTCCCCCGAGATCTGTTTATAGCAGTTTTAAGTACGAGAAGCAGGCAAGTATAATCACAAATTGAAGATGATTTTCATCAAGCAAGTATATATGTTTATGCTTGTCATAACCATCACAACTCTGAATGCACAGCAGACTGAGAAGTGATCATAAATTAATAAATCAGAATAGAATACATAAATCTCAACACACTCAAAAAGTCCTGAAATTTATATTTCACTTGCTTTGGGGTTTCTTGGTAATTAACATGAATATCACTGGTGACATTGATGGCAGATCTCATTTATTGAACTCACGGAGAGATCCTAGCCACGCCTACATGTCAAACTCAGAAGTAAGCCCTATTGAATTCAGAGGGGCCTACTTCCAGGTAATTATGATTAGGACTGAAGCTTTAGGTAGCAATCCTATAGCAAGATCTACTGGGACGAGCAGGTTGGGATTCAGCAGATCTCCAGCTGAGCCGGGATGTTCCCAGTGCAGCCAGGCTATTCTGGCTCAGAAATACACTGCCTTATCTTCCATCCCATCTCAGCTGGGCTGAGCTGACTGAGCCGAGTCCAGTGGATCCTGTGCCCTGAAAAGGGGGCATTCCAAAGGGGGGCCTTAGTCTGGATCCTAAGCCCCTTCAGCAGGGTCATGTAACCTGGCAACCCAGAGCAAGTCAAGCCATTGCAAAGGGTAGTGTAAATAACAGACTGTGTTCCCTCTGCCAGGCTTAGGCTGGCTCAGTCGGTCGTGTCCCTGTGGCTGAACAAAAATTGGATCTGGTTTAACTTTAGGCTACTGAATTTATACTGGCTTGCTTTTCATCAGCTTCTTATGATATAGAATTGTTCCAGTCAAATAATGGATACAGATTAAGAGGGAATATGACCTCAGAGGGGCAGTGAATAGTTATTTTTTACTGCCAGAGATGGACCAAGACATTTGTGGGATTTTCTGTCTCAGCTTCCAAAACAGCTGGACCAGTCTCGCAGCTCACCTAGTGACCCTTCTGTGATGCCAGTTTAAGGAAAGAACTGCCAAGGGGGAAATGGGGTGGGGGGATGGTCCATGAATTCACTCTGCAAGGCCCCACAGTAACCACTGTCACCAATAGCATTTTCTCCTAGAGAAACGAGACATGGTCATTGTAGCCATTTGATAGGGCCTTGCAGCTGCTTCCCTGCCTGGGTAGGGTAAGTGTAGCGCTAGGCAATCAACATGGCCCCGCCACAGATTATGTCATGGTCTTTTCCCAACTAATGCATTTTGGTGCCTCATGAGGCTGCAGAGTTTCACAACTGCCAGGGTGTGGGGAACAGGCTGGTTGTCAGAAAAAGGTTTTTACCCTGTGAGTTGAAATGGCTTGTCTTGTGTCTAAACTCATAAATAAACTTGGTCTGTTCGAAGCTCCTTAATTTTCCCTTCCTCTCAACCACAAACAAACTCTACTTTCCAGCAGAAACTATATGGGTGGGGCTCTTCAGAAAGATTTACAAAAGTTCCCCAGGTATTGTAGCTCTGGCAAGCCTCTGTGCCTTTAATATGAATACTTGCAAACTACAATTCCCAGATATTTATAGGCTTTCAGGAATGAAAGGTTCTCTTTGTATACCCTTTGCCATTTCTGCAGGTAAAAAGGAGGAGGGAAAGTCAGCTGCAGAGAAAGCTGGAGTCAGTGGAAAGCTAGTAGCATACCCGCCAACATTCCTCCAATGAAAAGAGGGACATTCTATTCCTTGATGATAATAATAATAATATGTTTTACTATTTATACACCACTGTTCTGGTTGGGTTGCCCCAGCCACTCTGGGTAGCTTCCAACATATATAAAACATTAAACATTAAAAAACATCCCTTCAGATGGCTCAGGGGTCAGATAACTGTATACCCTCCAACATTTCTCTGATGAAAATAGGAACGTCCTAAGAAAAAGTGGGATATTCCCGGATCAAATCAGGCTTCTGTAAATCTGGGTCTGTCCCTGCAAAATAGGGACATTTGGAGGGTCTGTAGTAAGGAAACATCTGAAAAGTCTTCAGAGATTTCATAGACCCAAGTTGTTATTTTCCCAAGAACTTTCTCGGAAAAAGCAAGCTGATTCTCAGTTGAAATGGGGTGGGGTGTCCACCGATTTCTGTGTGGGTGCTGTGCATGAAGGAGGAGCAACAAAAGAACACTTTATTTTGTTTGGCCCATCTAATATACTGTATAGCTCTTACTACCACTAGCACCAACTAGTGACATTAACTGGAAGTGTGCTTGCTTTTAGGACCAGCAGCTGCTGCAGCTGCTAAGGTGGACTGGCTCCCTTACAGTTTGGGAGAAGAGGGGCTCCGTGTGTCAGGTACATTCACATGCATTAAAAGCATTTCAGTCACGATTCAAGTGAGAACAAGAGTTTTGGGGGGAGTCAATATGAGGAAACAAGGGCATTTGTCAGTTGGAGGTGATTAGGAAATAGCAAGAGAGGATGTCTAACTTAGGGTGCCTCTAGACAACAGGTTTATTCCGCATTCATCTTGATTTGCTTGTGGTTAGAGCATGGGTCGGCAAACTAAGGCCCACGGGCTGGATCCGGCCCAATTGCCTTCTAAATCTGGCCCATGGATGGTCCAGGAATCGTCGTGTGGATCGCCAGCACGTGGATCACCAGCGCACGTGTTCTTTCCCTCTCCCTCCTTCTCCCTCACACAGCGGCAGTGGCAGCGTCTCCTCTCTCCCTCCTCCTGGCTTCTCCCCGCCCTGCTTAGAGGAGGAAGGGGGCTGGGCTTTGTTGGTGCCAGCCCCTCTCTGGAGCACTTTTGTGTCCTGCTCACCGTCCCTCCGCCACCGCTGCCAGCCCCTGTCACTCGCAAGACACAGGAGCTGCAGTTGGCTGAGTGCCCCTCTCGAGCAGCCACCATTTAAAGCAGCCCCTCTCTGGAGCCGTTTTGAGTGCCACTCATCGTCCCTTGTTCATTTTCTTTTCAAAATATAGTCCGCCCCCCCCCACAAGGTCTGAGGGACAGTGGACTGGCCCCCTGCTGAAAAAGTTTGAGGACCCTTGGGTTAGAGCATTCCTGGTCTGTGCTGAGCATTCATTCTGTCCATTCAGTTATGGGCTGGTTAACTGTCCAGGGGTCCTTTACCTTTACCTGGTACTTATATGAGAATGAGCTTTCCTCCAGATTTTCTTGCGGATTCTGTTTACAGAACTTCCTGTTAATCATTTATTTCACATTTTTCAATGCATTTCCCTGTTCCTTTCCTAACATGGGTGGTGTTGTTTTTAAGTGGATCTATTGGGCCCAGGTGCTTTTGTTGGCTTTAAAATGTGCAAGCCTAAAGTTCTGGTATGTGGTTGAAACCCCCCTGCAAAATACTGACAGTCTGGAGGTACCCTTAAATAGATGAGAAATCGATGCAAGACATATATAAAAGAAAATGAGATATCTTTGTCAGGCAGGCTGAATGATTAATCATTAAGTCTAGCTAGCATATAGAAAAACATATATAATTTCTCTGCCACTGGTATTTCAGTTAATGTTCTTGTATAAGAATTATTGGCAATCTTTCTTTCAAGGGAAAATTCAAGGCTAGGTGAAGAAGCCCAGTGAAAGCAAAAGGGGTTTGGGGGGCATGGAAGAAGTAGCAGCAAAATAAAACCCTATTTCATATTGTCTTCACCAAGATTTATCTCAAGAGCTGCCTTGATTTGAAAGCAGAGCTGTATATAGAACAAACTCTGATTGCATGAAGGTCACAGATTAAAGTCTTATTGTCAGTCAACAAGTGTGATAAAAAGGACTGGAGCAAACATGCACTTAAAATAAATCCTCTCTTTTACCAGTGATTATTTTTGAGAATGAGTATGCTGAGTGGAGGACAGAGTATACCTAATGTTGCTACATACTATGTTTTTCAAGAAGTTGGTTAGAACACTGCCTAAAACAAGGAAGGAATAGTAAATTGTAACTGTAACTTGCAAGTTCATGCACTTGGGTAGCACAATGCCTCTGTTCCCCAGAGCAGGAGGGCTCACCTGCAGACCTCCAGGTGTTGCTGGACTACACATTCAGCGCCACCTGGAGGGCAGAGGTTGGCTGCGCCTGCTCTCAATGAAACATTTAGAGAAATAAATACTTGTCTTTATAAATCAAATTCTCTGGAAAAATAAATTACCGATGGCCTTAAATGCTCCAAGCATGTTAATTAGAGCAAAACTTTTAAATAATAGCTATCATTAAGGTTATTTTCCCTCAGTTCTCAAAGCTCTTCATATGTTACCATAGCAAACTAGAGCCCTGTAAGACAGATAGTAGCACACAGCATATTGGAAACTGTGAGAGAGGGGGAAATTGCCTAAGGCCGCTCTGATGAGCTTATAGCTGAGGTGAAATCTGAACCTTGTACTTCCTGACTCTCTTAATTCCTGTGCCAAACAGTTCTCATGAAAGTGGAAGTAATAATCTTCACAAAAAGGGGCATAATAATATTTGAGACATTTGGGCTCAATTTTCTGAGGAATTCCTCTAGAAAGCGCCTTACTATATTTAAAAATGAATATTGATTTCACAGTAACCATTTGAAGCTGCTGAATATTATCCTTCTTTTACAAAGAGGAAATGAAGGCTAAAATGCCAGTTGATTCCAAAATACCCCCAAGCCACCCAATGAATTCATAGCTGAACCCAGGTTTTCAGTGTCCACATTCAGCGCCAACAGCTGCAACAATGGGCCAGTTTAAATAGCTAGATGGCCAGCAACTCTGGACTTTAATCTTAAATGGTGCCTAGAACCTTGAATGAGATGGGTTATTGAACTGCTTGGGGAAAGTGCTATCCAATTCAGTGTGGATGTAAATGGACAACTGCTAAGAAAATCCAAGAGTCACATTTGACTTCCCAAAAATGAGGGGATCAGTAAAAAGTAAGTTGAAAGGCAAAAGGGTCAAACCTCTTCAAAATGGTTGGCTGGTGGGAATGGTTATACTATTTCTCAATTGAGGGAAAAGAGTACTAGAATAAGTGTGCGTGCACACGAAAGCTTATACCAAGAACTAACTTAGTTGGTCTTTAAGGTGCTACAGGAATGAATTTTTTTATTTTGACTATGGCAGACCAACACGGCTACCTATCTGTAACTAGAATAATATTGTTATTCATCCGTTGTTACTGTTGGACCCACCTTCAAACTCTATGATCACTTTTTCCCTGATGAACATTAACTTCTTAATACAATATGTGCAATTTAGTCAGTCAGTCAGTCAGATATGTGCAATTTAATATCTTCATAAAGATTCAGCTTCATGAAATAGTGAATGATAAATTGAGCGACATGTCACAGCCAAGCAGTGTAAAAGTAGTTACTCAGTGATTTATTAGCAAAAATATTTTTCTTCTTCATGGTATGTACAAATTGCTTTGCTGTCAGTGCCATGAAATGCATTTGAGAATTGAAAAAGATTCTAGACAAGAGCATATCTATGCCAATTTGCTAAACATACACCCACCTTTGCCAGTATAAGAAAAACAGCATTGAGGAAAATCTGTATGAATGAATAACTTTGAATAATTTCCATTCTCTGTATGCCTATTCATATATAAGCCAGGCCTGAGTTCTGCCAAAATGAGGTATGAATAGTACAGTGTTTATCACATGCTGCTTTCTTAAGTTTTAGAGTGGCTTACAAAAGAAAATAGCAACAGCAAAAACCACCCTTATGTCTTAAAGCACAAACTCAAATGAAAACAAGGTTCATGTTACCTGCCAAGGTATCCTGCATCTAACCTTGCAAATCAGAAGTGCTGTGATCTGGGCTTGGATGCAGACTAGCATCCGTGTCTCTGGTTGAGGGGGATTTTTTCAGTCCAAGAATCGTATCACCTTTTGGGCAGCCTTGGAAGAGTTCTGAGGTCCAGACAGAAAAGCCTCTCCATCCTTCCAGAGGCCTTTCCCTCCTCTTATATAGCTTTTCCTCACCCAGGTTTCTGTTTTCCCACTCACAGCTGTCCCCATGTCCCTTCCTGCATCTCTCTGGGCTTTCCTCCTCATTTAATGCTTCCTTTGTTTTTTGGGCCACTTTCCCACTCCTTTCTCAAGCACTCAGCCTCTCTGCTTGCCGAATGCCTTGGTCTCACTGCATCTTAGCAACGTTTTCACTCTGACACATTTATTTTTCAGTAAAATGGCAGGGCCCATATTGGTCTCTGACTTTTGCATAGTCATTTTTATTTTCATCTACAGTGTTTTAGTTTTAATTAAAATGTAATGTAACTTGTGTAATTGAAATGCCTCTGAATATAAGACTAAGTAAGAAACACCCCTTCCCCCTCCATTTTGCTCCTTGCATACAATGTGTGCTGTTCTGTGTCTTTTATTTAGGAAAAAGAAGTTTAAAATCTTTGCTGATTCTTCAGTAAATATGAAGAGAGGGGAAAGGGGAGTGCTTGAAATAAGTAAACAAAGCATGGTATTATCTTCATTTGAATAACACTAATCGTTCCCAAGACAGGGAAATTTCTTGTCTTCCATCTCCTAATATTCTTTTAAAATGGCTTTTTAAATAAAGAGGACATAATTAAAACCATATATTTATTCCATATTTCTTTGAAGATGTATTTCTAAATATTTAAATGCTCCAGGGCATTTTGGCATATTACTGTCAGAGTATAGCTTGTGGTTTGGATCCTATGTTAAGATACTTAAGCAAAAAACTATCCACATACATGTTGAGACCTGCTACAGCAACATATGCTTTTCTAACTGTAACTTTGTTTGTTTTTTTAAAAATAATATTTATTAAAAGTTTAAAGATTACAGAAAGAAGTAAAAAAAGAGAAAAGGTAAACAATACAGATCAATACATTGCAATACATAAAAACAAAAACAAAAGACACAATACATCAAAACAAACACAAAAGCAAAAACAGTTAAAAACACATCCAATATTTCCATATCTTTGTCTTTCATTAACTTGTTTCATCGACCTCCTCACACCTCCCTTTTTTGTATTCTAGTTATTAATTATTTCAGCAAATCCTTTCCATCTTTCACTGTTTTCTGTCATTTAATTGTCTTGATTTATTTTAAGCTTATCTTACCATTAAAACCCTAAAACTTATTTGAACTTAACTCCTTATAACGTTTCTACTAAAGTCATGTAATTTCATTCCAACATTTTTCTAACACTCATTAATTTTACAATATTTCTCTAAATAAATTTTAAACTTTATTCCAATCTTCTTTCACCGTGTCTTCTCCCTGGCCTCGGATTCTGTCAGTCCTTTCTATCAATTCCATATGGTCCATCAACCTGGTGATCTTCTGTCCGAGGCTCTTAACTCTTTTCCATGTCCCTTCTGTAGATCTTCTTCATATTTATACATGCACTTAACTTTATCTTCTGCTGATCTTGTTCTTGATTTCCTTCCTTTGGCGCTGAGGAGTAGATCTCGGGGAAACTCCAACCTAACAATGTCTTTATTCCTTCTCGACAGGTCAGCCCATTCTCCATAGTCAGAACTAAAGTCCATAAGATATTTCAGAGTGTGTTTCAAAATCCCTCCGAAGCTAAAGGCCCCCACAACTCCAATCTCCCCCTGACCCAAATCCAGATCCCAAAAGCCAGAGCATCCCTGCATAAGGGGATCTATCCAACTTTCCTTCTCCAATCCAAGCGGGACTCCATCCCTCCAAATCTGGCTTTCTCTAAATTCAATCGTAGAAGGCAACAGCTTATATTCATCAAATTGCCTCTGAACGGCTGGGGCTCTCTCCACTTGTATTACTTGAGGTTCAACAACAGCTTTCTCCCTCGTCTTCTCCACAACTTGCCATGTCAAAGTGGATTCCTGAATCGATTCCTGAGTAGTTTCTGTATAGGTATTCACTTTTTGTCCCAAATCAGTCATTTTTTGTCCCATATTATCAATTTTAGTAGTCATCACATCCGTCTTCTCATGAAGCTGTTCCAATAAAGCACTTATCTTGCAAAATGCAATCACTAAGGCTTCTTCTGTTGACATTCTTGTCCAAGGTCAATCTCTGATTCTCACGGTCTTTAATCTCTGCAGCTGGAAAATTCCCCAGCTCCACTCCTGCAACAGTTTCAAAAGCTCCCTCTAGAGGAAACAATTTCTATTTGTATCCGTCCTTTTAAACGCAGATCCAGCAGCAAAATTAGTTTCAATTTTCAGCTACTTTTGCTCCTTTTTAAGTGCAAAAGGAAACAATGGAAACAATATATTTCTCTTATTTAACTGTCTGTCAACATACATTTTATTCACAGTCAATGAACTTTCCCAAAACGTCGATCTTACTGGTAGCCCGTTCCCAGGTTCAAAACAGTGGTAATTTATCTTTCTTCACTCTCTCCTGCAGGCTTAGGCAATCTAAAATTTCCCCCCTCTTCTCCTGCTTCCAAGGGGGGGGGGTTAGTAGTTTTAACCAATGGAAATTTAATCCTTTAGAAAAGGCTTTCCAAGACTTTAGCTTGCAGCGCCTTTGCTTCAATCTATTTACAAAAGAGGAAGGCAGACTTCCTGTTTGAAACCTTCCCATTTCGGTGCCAAATTAAGATGTTTAAAGATCCAATTTTCCGTTCTACTCACGGGTAGTTGTTTAAAGTCCAATTGTCCACAGGAAAAAGTCAGCGCTCTCCGGCAACAGCAATGCGGCTTCACTCCGTGAAAAAAGCAGTCGATTCGAAGCACCGCGCCGCTCACCCCACGTCACTCCGGATCCCCGAAACCGGGTTTCCCCGTGAGTAGGGGAGGCGCAAAAGGTGCCAGCCGAATCCCACGTCCACAGGCTTCTCCCGCCTGTGGTTTTTAGTGGGTCTCCGCCTTGCCGTTGCAGTCCAGACCCTGATTTCCACGGAGCGGATTCCTCCTGATCAGAGGAAATCTGCCATTGCCGGAGGCGCTAACCCGGAGGTCCTCTTCTAACTGTAACTTTGATTCTAGTATTGAGTTGAAGTGATCCCCTAGCCTAACGGTGAGGTCAACTGCATACATATTTAGTAAATACCACCCTCCACCGGGTACATTACAGTGTTAGAATCATGGAATTATAGGATTGCAGAGTTGGAAGGGACCCTGAGTACCATCTAATCCAGCCATCTGCAATGCAGGAATCCATGGCAGATGGCCATCCATCCAAATATAATAATAATAATAATAATAATAATAATAATAATAATAATAATAATTTTATTTATATCCCGCCCTCCCCAGCTGAAGCCGGGCTCAGGGTGGCTAACAACAATAAAACAGTACAAAAATACAACACAACACAACACTCTAAAATCATTCATTATAAAATTAATTCAAATCAAGCCACTGGCAACCATTGGGCCAGAGCTCCGCAAAGATTGCCGAGGGAGGGAGTCAGGCTGTGCCCTGGCCAAAGGCCTGGTGGAGCAGCTCTGTCTTGCAGGCCCTGCGGAAAGATGTCAAGTCCCGCAGGGCCCTAGTCTCTTGTGACAGAGTGTTCCACCAGACCGGAGCCACAGCCGAAAAAGCCCTGGCTCTAGTTGAGGCCAGCCTAACCTCTCTGTGGCCTGGGACCTTCAAGATGTTTTTATTTGAAGACTGTAAGTTTGTCTGTGGAACATACCAGGAGAGACGGTCCCGTAGGTACGAGGGTCCTAGGCCATATAGGGCTTTAAAGGTTAAAACCAGCACCTTAAACCTGATCCTGTACTCCACCGGGAGCCAGTGCAGCTGGTATAGCACCGGGTGAATGTGATCTCGCAGCGAAGACCCCATAAGGAGTCTCGCCGCGGCATTCTGCACCCGCTGGAGTTTCTGGGTCAGTCTCAAGGGCAGCCCCACGTAGAGCGAGTTACAATAATCCAGTCTGGAGGTGACCGTCGCGTGGATCACAGTGGCTAGGTCAGGGCAAGAGAGGGAAGGAGCCAACTGCTTAGCTTGGCGGAAATGGAAAAATGCCGCCTTTGTTATAGCTGCAATCCGCACCTCCATGGAAATATGATATTGAAGCAAGTCATAGCCCCAAACTGGAAGTCAGAATAAAGAGGGATACTACAGGAATGGACTCTTGAGAGTCCCATGGACTGCAAGAAGATCAAACCTATCCATTCTTAAGGAAATTGGCCCTGAGTGCTCACTGGAAGGACAGATTCTGAAGCTGAGACTCCAATACTTTGGCCACCTCATGAGAAGAGAGGACTCCTTGGAAAAGTCCCTGATGTTGGGAAAGATGGAGGGCACAAGGAGAAGGGGACGACAGAGGACGAGATGGTGGGACAGTTTTCTCGAAGCTACCAGCATGAGTTTGACCAAACTGTGGGAGGCAGTGGAAGACAGAAGTGCCTGGCATGCTCTGGTCCAGGGGGTCACGAAGAGTCAGACACGACTAAACAACTAAACAACAACACAGGAATGGTTTAGCTATCTTTGGCAAGTAGCATTATTGGGGGGGGGAGGGGAATCTAAACCAATTCAGGTACTGAGACAGTGAAATACAGTGGTACCTCGGTTTAAGAACAGTCCTGTTTATGAACTATTTGTTTTACGAACTCCGCAAAACTGGAAGTAGTGTCCTGGCTTGTGAACTTTATCTTGGTCTAAGAACGGAATCCGAACGATGGAAGGGCACCGGCAATGGGATGCCTCAATAGGGAAAGCACACCTCGGTTTAAGAATGGATTTGGTTTAAGAACGGACTTCAGGAATGGATTAAGTTCTTAAACTGAGGTACCACTGTAAAGAAGAGGACTTGCAGGCCAGTGGCACACTTTTTTGCTAGCTTTGTTCTCCAAGAACTTGTCCAATCCTTTTTTAAAGCCATTGAAGTTGGTAGCCACCACTGTCTCCTGTAGGAGCATGAAGAAGTGGTTCTGTTCCTGTTCCACAAATCTTCCTATGTTCAGCTTCATTGGATGTCCATGAGTTTCCCCTATTTATTTCAACATCAAGGGGGGGGGGGTTCTTAGTATTTATAAGTCATTACACGTATTGCTGACATCAAAGAAAATGACATATTTCATCAGATATTCAAGTTACAACAGCTTTCAAAGTGGAGAATCCATAATATTGAAATGCTCGTAATATTGAAGTTCAGGGGCATCAAACACATTCTTGAAAAATTTCAAAAAAAATCCCTGTCTTTAACCACCTTAAAATTATCCTGAACCCTCACATGGCTTTTGCTTAGAAAGATACTGAGTCAGATGATACGTCTATGTGGTGCCTTTATTTTTTTTTGCCACATAGAAAATGGTGTCAACAGTGTGTGCCTCAGATATGACCTTGGATTGGCTGGTAATGCGTAAATTCTTTATCTATTGGATGTTTAAACTTCCAGGTATTGTTCAAATTCAGGAGGCCTATTAAGTGAAAAAAAGAGGTTGAGTTTGAGTTTATACTCACACTTCTTCAGATACACGAAAAGCTCACGAAAGCTCATACCAAGAACTAACTTAGTGGTCTTTAAGGTGCTACTGGAAGGAATTTTTTTTATTTTGACTATGGCAGACCAACACGGCTACCTATCTGTAACTGAAATATCAGTCATTAAAAACTTCCCTAATATTTCGCACATAGTGCCAGTGTTTGACACATTGGTTATGATGGTCACATAGGTGATCTTAGTCAATCAGAAACAGGATAAAGCCTATTCCTAAATAGACTCCTGCTCCTTTTGCAGCAATTCTAACAAGATATGTTCCCCTTTCTACAGTTAGCAGTGGAGTTCCACCTCCTGGCTTACTCTCTCAGTGACCTCTGGCCATTAAACCCTGCCCCACAGGTATGGGCAATTTTGTCATCATGTGTCCGCCGTTCACACTGAATCTCTTCATTTTGGTTGCAAATTGCTGCCTTATCAAAAGGATTGTGCCCTGTGTCTATTGTAGCACATTTGAGAATTTCCATAGATTAGTTTTGTGTTCCCTTTGCCTTGGGAGGTGGGGAGAATCTGTAGTCGAACATGTAGTAAGCAATCATTCCCACCCATTAAATGAAATATCAGGAGTCACAGTTAGCTCTTAGAATATTTTCATGCTACACAACACTGACTTTTTTTTAGCAGTTGGAGTCCCTCACTGCTGGAGTTAGTGTTCAAGACACAAACCAATCATTTGTTCAGCTCTCTTCTCACTGAAGTATGACAGAACTGTACCAGCCCCATAGGGTGAGGCATCACAGAAGAGGTCAGACCTTTCCTCGCATCATAATGTGCAGGCAGATAGAATGAGTTTAACAGCTTTGAAGCAGAGCTGACAGACTTCTTCCTCAGACCAGAACAAGACTCCAGCTCCTGTTGACGCTGCATTATGACAAACAATGGGCAATGTAGCAATTCACCTTCAAAAACTTTACTCCCTACCCAATCCTTCTGTTTGTAAAGTGTTTAAATTTATTTAAATATTACATTTTTATTTTGATGTACCCCCCGGGGGGGCTATAGTGAAAAGCAGGTAAGGAATCTAGTAAAATATAAATAAATAAAAACATCATTGGTTCCTTGAAACATTATAATTGCAATGAAAAAAATTTCTTAAAACAAAATATTGAAGTAATCCTACAGTATTTTGAAGGAAAACAAAAATCTGATAAGATTAGAAAGTTTTATTCAAATTCTGTGCATTTCTACTGAAAATACTCCTGTTGTCCTGAAGATATGACATACTAAACAATGGGGGAAATAACTGAAATGGTTTAATGTATTCCAGTCACACTAGACATTTTCTCCAGTGATGACTGATGGAGAAAATGGATAGTTTAGTTCTGAAAATTATTTTGCTGAACCTTTTCAATTTTTCAGTCCCTAGTCTATGTAGTGAATGCTTGTCTATTCTAGTAGACCATCAGCTTATCAAATACCTATGTGTATACTGTGATAATCTGCCACTTGGCAAATCTGTATTCACCCGCTCTTTTTTGAATATCAATCGCATACAAAGTATACTTCTGCCCCACACCATGATTTGGAGATTGAAGCTGCTTCAAAAATATGGAAACTGTTCTGTTTCTGTTGTAGATTAAGGAGGGAGGAAGATATAGCAGCTGAGAGACAAGAAGCTGAGATGAAGGATAGTCCTGAATTGAATGTCTTAGTGTTTGGCCTCAATTCATTCTTGGTCATAGGCAGCTAGACATGTGCAACAACTGGTGACACCAGACAGAGATGCACATCACAGGCATAACTTTGAAGGTTAAAAGAAAAACAATTGAGCAGTATATACATTTTATGAAACAGACAGCAATTAAAAAAATTAAAAAATGCATCTTGCCAGTTCAGTGAGGTCCAGAGAAGAATTGTGATGTGGATGAGACTCTACATCCACATATAAAGCATATCACCCCCTACATTGGTTAAAACACACCAAATCCTGCTTCTCTATATGAATTTCTCTTGCTGGATGAGGGCAAATGTCTGTGTAGTGTTGCGTGTGTGAAAATGTATATTACACACAGATATGGATTTTGATAATCCCACATGTTTTGTGTGTGATTGTCTCTGTGTGTTGACAGACAACTCAAGAGGATTTGTTAGCATTTACTAGTGGAAGCCCAAGAAGTGAGGATTATCTGCTTTGAGGCATTTATGAAATCCGTTTTGGATTATCAGTATTCACATATGAATGTAAACGTGGTTCAAATGTTGGACACTGCACTTTAACATCAACTTTCTCCACCTCACACTAACTTGTGTCTCTAATAAATCCATACAGCTGCATTCATTTTCAGATCAGGGCTATCTAAGAGAAGGCATCACGTGTATGTTTGATACCCAGGCAACAAATACATGACAAAATAAATAGGGTGGGATTCAACTAAATTTACTCAAAGTAAACCTATTGAAATTAAAGAAAATGACTAAGTTAGGTCCATTAATTTCAGTGGATCTTCTCTGAGAAAAAATAGTTGAATGCCATTCTTGGGCAATAGATCTTGCATTTCTTGGAAGAAGAAAAATAATCTCAAAAGTGGCTAGGAGACCTAAATGTTGCCTTATGGTGTAAGAAAATATGGAAGATTGTGACTGTGGAAAACATTACACACCAAATAAAGGCAGTAAAATATCTAGGCAGTATTTTACACTGTTTGGCATACTACCGTATTTTTCCGTGTATAAGACTAGGTTTCCCCCCTAAAAAATAATGTCCAAAATTGGGGGGCGTCTTATACACGAATAGATCTCTCCCCATTTTCTTAAATCAGAGTTCCCCAAAACAGGTGGCGTCTTATAGATGGGGGCGTCTTATAGATGGAAAAATACGGTACCTCGGGTTAAGAACTTAATTCGTTATGGAGGTCCATTCTTAACCTGAAACTGTTCTTAACCTGAAGCACCACTTTAGCTAACGGGGCCTCCCACTGCTGCCGCGCCGCCAGAGCATGATTTCTTTTCTCATCCTGAAGCAAAGTTCTTAACCCGAGGTAATATTTCTGGGTTAGCGGAGTCTTTAACCTGAAGCGTCTTTAACCTGAAGCGTCTGTAACCCAAGGTACCACTGTATACAATTCATTCCTACATGGACTGTCTCCATCACCAGCAGTACGTCATAAATGTAGTCATCTAAGAATTTTTGACTGTTTCTCCCTTGCCACCTGGATTGGTAACTTGTTCTTGTGCATATATTTTTAAAATGTTCGTGTAATATATGGAATAAAGAATTATACAATATTTAATTATTAATAATATGTGTGAGGCCCAAAAGGTGAGTGAATTAAGGAAGCAATCCTATACTCAAGAAGTTGGCATAAAGCAAGTTCACCGTCAATTAAAGCTGGCGTAAAGTTGTGCCAGAGCCAAACTCTTTTGAGCAGCAGTTGCTGCTGGTGGTGGAGCCAGCCTAAGCCTGGCAGGGGGAAACATGCCTTTAAGGCTTTAAAGTGTTTGAGGGACACCACCCTTTCCGCCAGCTTAATTTATGCCAGGTTTCCAGGTCACGTAACTGAGCTGAAGGGGAGTAGGACCCAGTCTAAATCTCCACCACCCAGTTCCCAGCCCTGCCACATCCCTTTTCCAGGGCTTACACTGGTTCAAGATCTGCTAAGCTTGGCTCAGTCGTCTAAGCCTGGATGGGGGAGTCATGCCGGTTTATCTCCAACTGAGCTGGGGATGAGGGGGTTAAGCCAGCATAGCCCAAGTGCACCAGGAACCTCATCCCAACAGCTATAGGATTGAACCCTTGTTTTTTTACCTTCTGTAGTTTTTTATGCATTTTAATTTTTGTTTTGTTTTGTTTATGAAAATGAATTTTGAAATTGATTTTTTAAAAAGAAAAACAAAAGAGGTTGTATTCAAACTATACTGGAGATTGTTGCTTTGTGAAATTGCATTTTATCCTTTTAAGTTGTTAACTGCCAAGAGAACAATGTTAATGGGCAGCTTTATATGAATATAGTAAATACATAAATCTAACTACTGGGTTTGGAGGGGGATGAAAAGCACTAGAACAAAACAAAAAGCCTCTTCCTCCTCTACAACTTCAAGAAGACTCAGTATAGGTTCTGACCAGTGACGTAGCGTGGGTTGTCAGCACCCGGGGCAAGGCAAGTAATTTGCGCCCCCTAACCCGTGGATTTGCGCCCCCTAACCCTAACCCCCAGATGTTGCGCCCGGTGCGGCCGGCCCCCCCTGCACCCCCCACGCTACGCCACTGGTTCTGACCGTGTGAGAGCACATATAATGCTCAAACTGTTAGATATACAGACCTTTTAAAATTCTCACTCAAATAATAGCACAGTCTCCTGGAAGCCATGTCAATCTGTTTTATCCCTTTAGAAAACTATAACATCTTTGATATCAGTGTAAGAAGCAGTTTATTAAGAGCCAGGACTCATGGCTGGTGAAGTTTTGCAGGCAGCCTTAATACATGTTGCTTCCAACACCACCTCCTAGGAAGAACAAAGTGTGTAGCAGAGCAGGGGTCACGGCTGAACCATCACTTGAGATATGGAAGGCAAGCAATGGGGTTTTAGCTGCTACATTTCTTTAAAATTCCTGCAGTTTGTATTAACATATCATGCCATTGAAAGAACTTCGTTTATCTTTCCTACAGTAATGGAACCCCTGTGCCAGGTTTCTGGAAAGCAGTACAAAATGAATGCCTAGTTTCACTGTCTGGTCTCTGTGGGCTGTGTTATATTTCAGCTGCTTTAATGTGTTGTTAAGGTTTTATTTCCTTCTTGATTTCCATTTGTACTTGGAAGGAATGACAGTACACTTGTGGCTCTTAACTTGTTGCTTGGTTGAGAGAACATGTGTCTGGATAGTTGGGTTGTGGGGAGGAATGTGAGAGGTGCTGCCATCCCAAGGACACTAGGGCAAGGATTATATGATGCTTGGGACAGGATGTGTTGTCAGAGCAGGCAGAATAGGTGCTTGCTCACTGTCCCCTTATTCTCACCAACCCCCCCAAATAGCTGCTTGTTCTACTAGTCCTCTGACCTTATGTGCTGCTACTAAAGGCCAGGCTGGGTCATAATAAGGCAGCAGTCATTCATGATTTAACTGTGAATGATAAAGAAGACCTGGCATGCCCTGCCGAGACATGGGCAGGTGAGCTGGATGGGCCAGGCCTGACTCTGGTGTGCTCACCAGCATCCTTGGTGCAGCACTGTGCTAGGGCCACCAAGATGAAGTGGAACTCCACCTGATTACCCTTTCCTGAAACCTCCTGAACTCAAAGCTGGCATAGAGGGTCTGCATCTGGTGATTGGCCAGAGAAACAATCAAGGAATACTTCTGGAGTATTCTGCCTGGCTGAAGTGGTCTGCTATGATTTTGGAAGAACCAAGAGCAATTGTTCTAATCTAGACAATGTCAATTTTCACATGGAGTCCAGTTCTGGATTACCTTTACCTGTGGTTACAATGGGGTTTTCACAAGATGTTGTCAGAGCACACCTTCAGTATTGTTGGTTTTTTTTTGCTCCCACTGATGAGAATAGTGGTCTGAAAGCAGGGGGAGTCCACAGTGCCTCTTTGTCTTGGCCAGCCTACCTCTTGGTAGAGTTTGGACTTCTGGTTGTAGTTTCTCTTTACAGTGATTGAGGATGCTCTGTCTTATGAGGCATATGGAATCCAAAGAATTCCTGAATGCTTTGGGGCATTTTCCAGCAGAATGAACTGGATAATCTCATATGGTTTTGGTCTCACTGTGGAAAAATGAGACAAAGCAAGCTGTCAACACATTCAGCCTCAAGCACCATGCAAACCTGCCAGTCACTTGCAACTTTAAGAAGCTAGAGATAATAAATAAATAAATAAATAAATAAATAAATAAATAAATAAATAAAATATACATAAAGTACATAAAGGTTTCGAAAACCACATCATTCGAAGATCTCTTTTGGAAGTCTGGGATAGGTATAAAAACCTATTAGAATCAAAAATACCACATTGGTTATCTCCATTAGAAGTGATGAGTGTGAAAAAAATCAATATGAGAGGGGGGTGGATAACATGATTATTAAAGAAGAAGGAAAATGGAAGCTAAAGCCATATGAGTAAGTTAAAGAACATGTAAATGATTGGTTGCATTACTATCAGATTAATGAAATGTTTAAAACAGAAATAAAGGAGAGAGGTTTTTCGGAAAAAGAATCAAAGTTTCAAAGTGAAATATTGAGTAATGATTTTAAAAATTTGTCTAAAATGTCTAAAATGTTGATAGAATGGTATATGAAAGATGAAGAGGTAAAATCAGTTATGATTCATTGGGCCAGAGATTTTGGGTATAATATACAATTAGATGAGTGGAATAAATTGTGGAATGAAAGGATAAAATTTACAGCTTGTACTGCATTAAAAGATAATATGATGAAGATGGTATATAGATGGTATATTACTCCAGTAAAATTAGCAAAAATGTATCAAGTATGTAATAAATGTTGGAAATGTAAAGAAAAAGAGGGAACATTTTATCATATGTGGTGGGAGTGTAAAAAGGTGAGAGCCTTCTGGGAAGTGATATATAATGAACTGAAAAAAATGTTGAAATATACATTTGTTAAAAAACCAGAAACTTTTTTGTTAGGAATGGTTGGAAATGAAATAAATAGGAAGGACCATAAATTATTTTTATATGCAGTAACAGTGGCAAGGATACTACTGGCCCAAAAATGGAAGCAGGAAGATGATGGACTACGCAGAATTAGACAAATTAACAGGAAAGGTTGGAAACTGACGAGATCACAAGTTTACCGAGGACTGGAGTAAATTTGTAGACTATATGAAAAGCCACCAAGTACTCTACCTGCTGCCCTCTCCACCTAGAATCGAGTATTTCTTGTTGCTTCATTACAGTGTTCCCTCTCCTCTGTGCATGGATGGGTAGCCTCCCCTCCCTCCCCAGGAAGCCCCACCCCTCCCTGTGATGCAAAAGCAGGGACCTATGGAACACTGGATGTATGCTCATGCTGTCCGGCAATTTCGGTCTGAAGGCCACTGGGTTAACCTGCTGTATTACCTCAGAGGGCCCCAGCTGTCTAGGCTGCAACTTTTTGCAACCTCCCTTTAAGGGCAAACCCTGGGATGACAACCACACCCTGTTTCCCACCCGTATGACCTCCCCTGGCCTGCGGTGCCTGTCTGCCTGCCTTTTGTAAACTTCTTTAGCCCTTTCCAAGTTTAGCCGGAGTTGTTGGTGCAAAGCCTCCATTTCTTCTGCAAATTGCTCCACTGCTGGCACACTCCATTCCTCCTCTCCATGCCCTGGGAAGGCCCTGAGGTGACACCCATAATTGGCCATGAAGGGGCTCATTCCTGTGGACATGTGTTCAGCGTTGTTGTACACAAATTCAGATAGTGCCAATTTCTCTATCCAATTGTTCTGCCTCTCACTGACATAACAGCGTAGGTACTGCTGTAGTATTCCGTTCGCCCTTTCGGCCTGGCTGTTGGTTTCTGGGTGCTTTGCCTCAAGAAGCTCACCTCTACCTGCAGCAAGCTCATGAGTTTCCGCCAGAACCGCAAGGTAAATTGTCTTCCTCTATCGGATACAAGCCTCAATGGATCTCCACGCAGCCTAAAAATGTGGTCCACAAACAGCCTGGCTGTCTCCTCTGCTGACACTGCATAAGAGCAGGCCACGAAATGGCACATTTTGGTCAGTAGATCGATCACCACCATCACCGCTGTTTTCCCCCTTGACTTGGGCAGATCTGTCATAAAATCAATGGACATCACTTCCTAGGGCCTCTCCAGTGTTGGTAAGGGTTCCAGTAACCCCATTGGTGTGGTTCTTTCCCCTTTGGCCCTCTGGCACCTGTCACACACCCGGACATATTCTCGTACATCCTCCCTTACCTTGGGCCACCAGAACTGTCTGGTGACTAGTAGCATGGTCTTATGCTGCCCAAAATGCCTGGCTGTTGGGTTGTCATGGAGCTGTCTAAGGATCTTGGCCCTCAATGTTTCTCCCGGCACATACAGTGCCCCTTTGTAGTACAGGAGCCCTCCTTCTTCCTCACCCCCCCCATTTTCCCCCTTTCCATCTCTAAGCTCCCTAGTTTTAGTCTGAGCAAACTCGTCGTGTCTGGTCAGCCCAACCAGTTCTTGCTCCCCTACCAGTGCTCCCCCACACAACCAGCAGTCCTCTGGGAACACAAGCCTGGCCACAGGAGGTCCTTCCCCTTCCATGTACTCAGGTTTCCTGGAAAGTGCGTCCGCCCTCACATTCCCCCCCCCCCCCAGGTACGTATTATATTACGAAGTCATACTGTGAGAACATCTGTGACCATCTGACCTGTCTCTGGTTAAGCATGCATGCTGTCCACCAGTATTCCAGGTTCTTGTGGTCCGTTCGGACCTGGATCTGGTGCCGCACCCCAATCAAATAGTGTCTCCACTGCCAAAAGGCTGCGTAAATGGCCAGCAATTCTTTGTCATAAACAGTGTAATTTTGCTCTGACTTGCTCAGTTTCCTGGAGAAAAACGCACAAGGTCTCCAGTCCTCCCCTGACCCTTGTTGCAGCAGTACTGCTCCAATGGCCCGGTCTGAAGCATCCGTCTCCACTCTCAGTGGCTTCCCCGGATCTACATGCAGGAGCTGCTCCTCTGAGGCGAACACCTTCTTTAATCTTTCAAAGGACTACTGCGCTTCCTCGGTCCATGCAAACATCTTCTTGCTGCTAAGACACTTGGGTGCTGTCAAGTGAGTGAAGTTCTTGATGAACTTCCTGTAGAAGTTGCTGAACCCTAGGAACCTCTGCACATCCTTCTTTGTTTTGGGGCACTTCCATTCCAGCACTGCTTTCACCTTCTCCAGGTCCATGGCCAGCCCCTTGTCCGACAGTCGGTACCCCAGGAACTCGACCTCCCGGGCATGGAATTGGCATTTTTCCAGCTTAACCCACAACTGATGTTTCTTCAATCTCTCTAGCACCTGCCTGACATCTTTCACGTGCTGTGCTTCATTTTCAGAGAAGATTACAACGTCATCCAAAAAGGCCACGGAATTCTTGTACAGCAGGAGGCCCAACACGTGGTGCATAAAGGCTTGAAAGCAGGCGGACCCCCCTTGCAATTCGAACGGCATGACAAGATATTCAAACGCCCCCAGGGGGGTGAACATTGTTGTCTTCCATTCATCTCCCTCTCTCACTCTGATCAGATTGTATGCCCCCCTGAGGTCCAGCTTGGTAAAAATTTTGCCCTGTCTCACCCGTGTCAAAACATCGTCTATTCTGGCCATGAGGAAGGCCACGGGTTCCGTTCTACTGTTCATGAGCCTATAATCCACTATCAAGCGAGGCTGGTTAGGCCGTTTCTTGTCCACAAAGAATACTGGGCTTCCCCCTACAGCCTTGGATTCCCTTATGAAACCCCTCTTCAAGTTCTTGTCAATAAACTGCCTCAACTCCTGCATCTCCTGGTCGGACATGGCATACAGCAACTGGGCCCCTGGAAGCAGGTTGATTGGGCAGTCATATGGCCTGTGGGGGGGGCAGCCTGTCAGCCTCCCTCTCGCTGAACACCTCCTACAAATCTGCATATTGCGGTGTCATGCGCCCCTTCTCCTCCAGAGTCACCCCAGCCAACCTGGCCATAGTCATTCTTGGTTCCTTCCCTCCCAGGCAGTGTTCCAAGCAGTGAGCTGAACCAAAGGTGAGTGAACGCTGATGCCACGACACCACTGGGTCATGGAGTGCTAGCCAGCTCATTCCCCATATAATGGGGGGTCCCACCAGTGTGGCCACGTGAAAGGCAATGGTTTCAGTGTGCCTAGAAACCCTCATCCTCATTGGTGGTGTCTGGTGTGTCACCCCCCCCCATAGCTCCCTGTCATCAATAGTGGTCACCTGCAAGGGGAAATCTAGTGGCAACAGGTGTAGTTGGTGCTCCAGAGCGAAGTCTCTACTGAAGAAATTACACGAGGAACCAGAATCCAGCAGACCATTCACTTGTACTGGGTGCCCATTTGGGAGTTCTAGCACCACTTCAACTGCTATGGTTGCTTTGGGAGGGTCTGGTTGGGGCTCTTCTACTGGTCACTTGCCTGGCTGCTGCCCCTGTTGCTCTGCAGCCAGGCTTTTTCGTTTCCCTGCACCTATGCCTTCTCTCCCTCTTCCTCTTGGCCTGCTGCCCCAATCATGCCTTGACAGTGTCAGCACCAACTGGACTCATGCACCTCAACCCCGACTGGGCTAGGCGAGCTGGGAAGCACCGCCAGAGACCTCCTTCTCACAGGAACAGGTCACAGTGCTGTGGACTCACAGCTCAGAGCTGAGAGCACCGGATTCACTGTCTCAATAATACAGTCGTTGTGCAGCAGAGTTTTGCAGAGTCTTGCAGAGTATAAACCACTCGGAGAGCAGCTCTGTAGAATATCTTCCTTTTATTCTGTAACTACAACTATGATACAAAACTATATACAGAGCTGAATATTCTAAGCATACATCAATGCTACACTGAGAGTCTGCAGCTGCACTTAGCAGCAATCTTATCTCTAGAATCTCTAACACTCTCACTTTCTCTGATACACTGACTGACTGTCTCTCACTCTCACACACACAATGATATGTTGCTGGGCAGAATAAGTAGATAGGCAGGACACGCCTCCTCCTCTCTGGAGAGTCAGCAGAGACCATCAGGAGATCATCAGGAGATTCTTGGGTATGGGAGGGGTGAAATCTCCTCAGACAGGCCTTTCTCTGGGGACAGACCCTCACGAAATGTCCAGGGCGCTGACAGACAAAACACTTCTTGGCTGCTTTCCAGTCCCTTCCCTCCTTCTTCCTGAGCTCACTGGCGTTTGAAACCTTGTGCACGTGGGCTCCATCAATCTCCATTGGCTCTGCCAACTGGGAAGCCTTCCTAGGCATCTCAGGAATGCGGTTGCCGTGGAAACGCTCCCCCATCTCCTGCCTTTCCTGAGCCCACTTCCTGGCTTACTCCAATTGCAAGCACAGTTTTTGTAAGCTCATCCATCGACCGTGGGCGGGGTGCTCTGGATAATTCATCTTTTACTTCAGGATTCAAACCTGCCTCAAACAGAGCTTGCATGAGTTCAGAGTCTAGGTCCCAGCCTAGCTTTTGCACTAACATTGCAAAACGCGACCAGTAACCTCTGACGGTTAAACTCCCCTGTTTGCAACCAAGCAGCTCCCTTTGTGTTACACTTCCTTCTGCCTCACTGGAGAACATAGCGTCCATCGCCTGATAAAATTTCTTCAGGTCTTTCAAAGCATCGTTCCCTGTTGCTATGAGCAGTCTAATCCATTCTCTAGCCCCGTCCTGCAGGTGTCCGATTATGTAAGCAACTTTCTCTTTATCATTAGGAAATTCACTTTCTTGTAATTCTAAAGCGTATTGTATTTCTGTCCGGAACGCATTGTAATCTTGGGCTTCCCTCCAAGCTTATTCACTAGCCCTGGGACCTTCCGCCCGATCAGGGTGGCTCTGACCTGACCATCCTGTGCTTGCCTCTCCTCCAGCCGTGCTGACAGCATAGCGACGTGCGCCTCGAGATCTCGGTTCCTCTCAATTAGCCCTCGCACCATCTCTTCCTGCTCCGTCTCCCCAGCTGGTCTGGTCTGGCTCATCATGCTGCCTTCCCACGGCTGCTCTCGAACAACGTAGAGGACTCAGGGATTGCTGTTATGGTAACCAGGGGTTGCTCGAGAGCAAGCAGGCAAATGCCTCCCTGCTCGGCTGTGAAGCCTTGCTTTTGATGCCAAAATAAACTTTATCTGTCCAGAGCACCACTGTCCCATGGCTGGCTCATTCACTGGCAGAATCTGTGAGTGGGTGGTCCTTAAACCTTTCCCAGCAAAGTAGTTTCTTGACGCCCAGTCTGCGCCTCCCCTCTCGGCGCGAAAGCTTACTGCGCAAGAAGGGCATGAGTAATGGAGGACCTCTCTCCTCCCCGCTTTGCTCAGGCAAGGTGTCCTGGCACTGCCTCGCCTCCTCCGAACCCTGAAGCTCCTCTCCACTCCTCTCCTGACCACAAACTTGACATGAGCCAACAGTGTGACGCGGCAGCTAAAAAAGCCAATGCAATTCTGGGCTGCATCAATAGGAGTATAGCATCTAGATCAAGGGAAGTAATAGTGCCACTGTATTCTGCTCTGGTCAGACCTCATCTGGAGTACTGTGTCCAGTTCTGGGCACCACAATTCAAGAAGGACACTGACAAACTGGAACGTGTCCAGAGGAGGGCAACCAAAATGGTCAAAGGCCTGGAAACGATGCCTTATGAGGAACGGCTAAGGGAGCTGGGCATGTTTAGCCTGGAGAAGAGGAGGTTAAGGGGTGATATGATAGCCATGTTCAAATATATAAAAGGATGTCACATGGAGGAGGGAGAAAGGTTGTTTTCTGCTGCTCTGGAGAAGCGGACACGGAGCAATGGATCCAAACTACAAGAAAGAAGATTCCACCTAAACATTAGGAAGAACTTCCTGACAGTAAGAGCTGTTCGACAGTGGAATTTGCTGCCAAGGAGTGTGGTGGAGTCTCCTCCTTTGGAGGTCTTTAAGCAGAGGCTTGACAACCATATGTCAGGAGTGCTCTGATGGTGTTTCCTGCTTGGCAGGGGGTTGGACTCGATGGCCCTTGTGGTCTCTTCCAACTCTATGATTCTATGATTCTATGATTCACTGGAGGCGTGGTTACTCTCCTCTGCTGAGGAGGAGCTGCTTCCCACAATCTTTGTAATCCATCCGGCTTTTCCCCTTTCCCCCCTGAGCCGATTTCAGTTCCCTGACATCACCCATCTGGCTGGGTTTCCCCAGACACTCTGCGAGGCTCCCAACAAAATATTAAACAGACTAAAAATCAAACATTAAAAACTTTGCTAAGCAGGGCTGCCTTCAGATGTCTTCTAAAAGTCAGATGGAAGGGCATTCCACAGGATGGAGAGATGTGCAAAACACTCCCAATAAATGTTGCTTGCCTGTTGATATTATTTTGGCTTCCTCCCAAATCCTTCATGTTTTACCTGAGGGGGAACACCCAAATTTACTTTGCATTTTCCTATAAGCAAAATATGGATGGTACCTTTTGCCCCAGGCCTTCCCTTTGGCTATGAAGGTAGAAATATTTAGACTCAATCTCATATTGTGAGAATCATTCCTTTGCTTACTGTACTGCTTAACATGTTGTACTCATTTAAAGCTATCCATGATATAAAAATAAAGGAAGACTAGAAACCGTGGGCCAACATCCTGCGAATGCCTGTTGAGAAGGAAGCTCCCCACATTCATTTATTATTTCCTACAGAATACACCCACCTTTCCCCAAGCCTGACTGTTGTCCCTGGGGCATTAAGAGACATTCAGAAAGTCGGCTCTGCTTTGAAATGAAGTGTACAGCTACTAATGTTCCCATGGATTCGGTTACAACTATATAAATCTTGCAAAGTTATTAGAACAGTGACCTAAAGACTTAGCAAGCCATTTGGAGAAGAATATCAGCTCCTTAACATTTGACTGCAAGAAAGGTTCATGAAAATAGATACCCTACTCAGAATCTAAATTACTCATTAGGAAATCACATGGAGTATTTTATATGCCTGGTCATTTCTAATGAATGTATATGTTCCTGTTCTTGGTGATTATTTCTAGCATAATATGACACCATACTTCACATAATTGCACATTGCAAAATGCACACCATGCCAAAAGCTAATCAATCACTTTAGAACTGCCTTTAGATCCAGGATAGTTGCCTACCTTATTTCTGTAACAGCCTTCAACTGCTGTATCCCAGAGAAATGTACTCTGTTCTGTTTAATCCTTTATAAGTATTTGGGGGGAAATGGACCAGGGAGGAGGTGGGGAGCAGAGCTTGAAATTGTACACACATCCCACATCAAACACAAGCAAAATCTGCAGGCAAAAAATATATATCTAATTTCCAGTTCTTTCAAAGCAGATTTTCTATGGCAAATCTATTATTATTAAATAGATAGTTTGGTTTGCACTAGTAGTCCTTCACTATTGACAATATTACTGTTGCTTGATTATTGACTGTATGTTATCTATACAAATGTGATTAAAAATGGTGGGATGAAATTCAGCCTAGGATTCAGAACCTGAATTTTAAATTTTCTTTTCTGGCAGCAAATCTAGTACAAATTGATGAGATTCTATAGACAGAATGTGACACAAAGTTTGGTGTACCAAAACTGACCAATTAAATGCACTTAAGGGTTAAGGACACCAAGATACAAGTAGATGAGCAGGGTTAGGATCCAGTGGATCACCAGCTGATTCTTGAGGTTCCCGGAACAGCTGGGCTATGTTGTTGCCGCAAACCTCCACCTCCATATGACTCCTAAAAATATATATTTTTAACCACTACAGGTCATCTTTTTGTATTTTGTGTGAGGGAAACCTTAGATACTTGGAGACTCAAGCAAAAGTTGAATAAATAAGAAACATTTATTATAGAACAAGGATATATCAGGAGGTAATGTTCTTTCTGGAAACAGTTAACTTGTTAATAATCTAAATCGAATGGATCTTACAGGCTTCTAAACAAGGTAGTAAACTTCAGTTGCTTAATTCAGTTAGGATGCTTCAGTTACATGTTACAGGTTTCTAGCCTAGATGGTCAATGCTCAGTTTATTTCCAGTTATTTCACTTCAGCTCCTTAGCTTAGTTTTTGCATAGGTGTTACAGCTTAATACTTTGGTCCTTAAGCAAGGTGGAACTTTCTGTCAGATCCCCAACCTTCTGTCAATGACACTCCAAAGGTACTTCTGGCCGTGCAACAGACCCCTCTTAACAGGCTTGGGAGTCTTCTCTACCTAGAAGATCTCTCCCCTCTGACTGGAAGGAGACCCAAGGAGACTTTATCCTCACAACTTCTAATTCTCCTGCTCAAACTCAGCCCTCCAGTTCACTCCTCTCTGAATACTCTCCCAAGACACTCTGTCTTCCAGTCCAAGCTCAGGAGACTCCTTTCCCTCAGAGTGGATGTCACACACAGAGAGACCAGGACCAACGCTCTCTAAGTCTCCCTCTCTCCCTCCTGCTCTCTCTCCATCCATCTCCCTCTCCAACTCTCTCCCTCAGAAATGGCGCCGTGCTGGCTCCACCCACCTCTGTCTGTCTGTCTTGGTAGCCAATCAGAGAGAGGCTCCAGCCCCTGGTGGAATTTCTGAGGGACTGCGTCACCAGACTCTGGTCTGGCTCTGCTTCTCTCCTGCATTCTTGGTTCAGTCAGAGATGCCCTGGTGCATCTCCCCCATCTGGGCTCAGCTGGGATGTCTTTGGAATTTGTGGGGAAACATTAAAAAATATATAAAATGGAAATTAAACTTGACAGGACTGTGCCCTGGTTGCTCTAAGGCAACAAGATAGCAATGGAAACACAATGAATGAGACTTAGAAGGGTGCTGAGACATACAGCCTACCCACCCCAAAAAACTCACAACACTACAACAACACACACGATTAATAGAAGTACAAACCTGTCTACCTCCTAAACATTTGAAGGACGATGACTAATAATACTACCAGTTGAGAATTGGCACAGCAAGCTTAATAAATTATGGGACTAACAGTATAATGGAAAAGAACTCCACCATGTTCATTAAGTTTTACCTCAGCATCACAAACAGTGCGAAGCAAATAAATTACTAGTTCTAGTACTAAATCAAGTCAAAATTATGTACTAAATTGATTGAGACATCTTTTGAAAGCTGGAACAATGTGCTGTTTTGTTGTTGCTGATAGGGGGAAATATGAAAGAGCATCATGATCACTCAGTTTGAACACAACTTGTTTAAGACAAGAGTTGCCACAAATGTTGAAACTGAAAATGCATCTGGAGATACCTTCTTAGGCACAACCTGTGAAGAAAGTTTGAGAGATCTCTGGGAATTTTGTGGGAAATTACTGGAAGGACTGAAGATTCAGATTTCCAAATTTTGATACCTGTTTGGGGTACAGATTGGCCCAGTCCAAATTAGGGCCGGGGGGGGTGGTGCTTGCATAGCCTTACTGGAAACTACTCCAAATCCCCACTAGAAAAAATAGTTTGCTGTAAGATGTTGTTTGGTTTACCCTTCTTTTGCCCTAATTTTACTTCAGGTTTCCACTTTTATTTGGATGCATTTCATATTTAGCAATAAGGTTGAATTTCTCTCTCACTGAGCGTGCTCGACATGCTCTGTCAGGGAAGAAGTGGGAAAGTGAAGATCTACAACACAGCTAAGGATGGAATAAAGCTCTGCATCAGGATCTGCTGCTCCTGTGGATCCTGCTGCCTCGGACGGTCACCTCCCCTGGTCTCATGGATGGGCCAGCCCTGGGGGCATGGGAAGGGAGAAGGGATGCCTATCCCCTCTCTCTTCAATGTGCTTTGGTGCATCCTCAGAGCACCAGTAGTTTGCAGAAGTGGTCTTGGAGAAGATCAAGGTGGCTGGATTGTTCTGCTGGAACTGCTTATTGTCCTTCCTATTGCACCTAATGCCCAGGAGTGCTGTAAACATATCAGATGTATGAGACACCTGCAGCGTGGTTATGAAGTGAATCAGATTTGCTATTCAGATGCAAATCCCCCAAGCACTGTTTACTGGAGTGGGGGGAGGGTTAGTGGGTTTTTAACACACATGTTGCAATCTGTGCTTTTCTACTCCCCTGCCCTTTGCAGTGTACTCTGAAAGCTTGTTAATTTTGTTTTTCAAAGTGTGCCTCAGCCTTAATTTTCATATAACTTACATCTAGCTGTTGTTGCTATTATTTCTTTACTCCTACTATTTAATGCTATTTTGAAATCACTGTTCGTCGAGATGCTATTTATAGAGAGCTGTTTTTAAATGTTCACTGCTAAATCATTGATAATTGGATTTTAGTGTGAACTCTCAATCTGGATGCTAATAATTGAACTCGTAGCCATGGCAATAGTTCAGCTTCCACTCTGTTTTCAAGCACTGCATCTCCCGACGTGAAAAGGCACCTCTATTCTCCCCAATGCAGTCATTTTGGGATGTTTTGGCAACTTTATTTGTGAGAAGAAACATCTTTATTTCAAGGTACATGAAGATAAGTAGTAGCTATAATTGAGATAATATTCCAGAAGCCTATCATATACCAAGGCTGACATTCACAACTGCCCTAAAAGACCTTTGCACTGATTGAGCCTGTGCCACACAAAGGATTCCTACAAGAGACTGCTGGGTGCACTAGCCTGGTCATATTAGCAGCAATTGGGATGATGGTCTGTTTTGCAGCGGGAGAGAAAGGAAGGAACTGATCATTCCTTCCCTTGAATGATGATCAGCATTATCACCAATGCAGGTTACTCTCCCCACAACCTCCAAATTTGTCAAATATTTTTTTTTATGTCCACACCCAGTTTTGCACTTTGGAAACATCTGCTTTCACATGCAGTCAGTGCGCTGCTCAGCCAGAAAAGGGTTGGCCATTTTGCCATAGGCACTGCCAGTTAGGACCAACAGGGAAATTTGTAGCTTAGTCTCTCTCTCTCTCATCTATTTTATTGATACATATCCATAGATATACAAAAGCTCATACCCAATACAAAGTACAGCAGAATAAAGGAAATACTTTTAAAATATAATCTAAAAAGAAACAGAAGCAAAAAGAAGGAAAAAAGGAAAAGAATTGGGGGGGGCAGGGGGCGAATAGATAACCAGCTAGTCACTAAAATAGTAATCCTGCACTGCAATCCATTATGGGAGTTTAGGTTGTCTGAGGCTGATCCAAGATGCAAATGTGACCAGGATGTGGACCCTTGGCTATTCAAGTAATCCGAGTCACCCTCATTATTACAGCTGGCATGAGGTCTATACAGGGCCACCTCCCCTGTCCAGCGAAAGCCTTGGTGTTATTCAATGCCTGTGGCCTGCCTCGCTTTCCAGCCACAGGGAAGGACACCCTGCACCCTGCTTGGGAGAAGGTTGGAACCAAGTGTCAGGAATCTGCCACTACCATAGTGCTAACATTTTTTTGATGCTGCAGGCATTTTGGACAACACAGGGCAAACTGCATTAGGATGGCTCAATGTGTTTCAGATTTAATAGCAATCTCCAAACAATTATAATTAGTAGTAATTGGCAGACCTGCCCAAGTCTGCTGCAGAAATAATTAGCTGCTAAAGGAGTGATTAGATAAGTGGAGTTGTTGATATTAATTGCATTTTATTGTTTTTATGATGTATTGTGAACCACGCTGAAATTAAGGGTAGTCTGTAAATGGAAAGAATGAATAAACAGATGCACAATGGAGGGAGGGAAACAATAGGAGACGTTGTTGAGTGAGTGTGTTTAAAGGAGGAAAGGTTTGCTACAAAATCAACAGTACCTGCAACTTATGCCACCTATCAGAAAATGGCCTACAGAACAAATTTTATGCCCTACAGAACAATTTGAGTGAGATAATTTAAATCAAATAACTTTCAATCAAGATTCTTACAGTAGAAAAGTCAATAAAGAGGAGGGGAGGGAGAAGCAGAGGTGGACTGTAAGAGAGGGTGGAATGAAGTAAACAGGTAAATGTGAGTGACTACCTTGTCAACAAGCCTTACAAACTTTCAGAGGGTATGGAATTACCTTCCCTGTTGTACTTTTCCAACCTGGCTCCTAGCCCCCACAAGCTAACACAGCATCGCCCCTGGGATCCTTCCAAACACCTTCCCCACAAATGAAAGTGGACTCCCCCCTGGACACTGGACACTTCATGCCACTTGACCCAGAGAGGCTCCAGAAGTAGTTCCTATGTGCTACAGCCTTCATAGCTATGCTATCTCTATCCAATTCATCTACAGATACAGCTGTATGTTCCGTCTCTACCTTCCCATCATTATTTATTGTGCCCCATGAAAAGCTGTATAGTTGTAAAGGAAGGTGATGCAATGAAAAACTATTGCAGATATTAATATGGCACAGCACAAAACAATTCGATGCATAAAATTATTCCTTTTGGAATAAAAATTGTCCAGATCCATAAGTATTTTTCAAAGCTTTACTAACTAGAACGTCTTCAAAAACAGGTACAAAACTTCAATGCTACACCCAGAAATTTGTATAAAGCATATGCATATTCAAGCACAGGTTCTTCTTAAATATAAAGCATAATTATGATCAGAGCTGAAATCAAGTCTCTGTCTCTCCCATAGCTTGCATTAGTCTCCATCCAGCCTAAGGCTTTACAGCTCCTGGAGAAGCATTTCCACATCCTTTTGTTCTCTGTGGCGCCCAGAGAAGGACTAACAGGCAACGCCCTTCAAGATGGTGAATTTGCAATTTAATACCTTAATTACATGATCTAAGGTTAAACACTTGTGTGAGGGCTAGTAGAGAACAACAGTTAATTATCAACTCAGCTAGAGGCTTAGAGAGCCCTTTCTAGCTTAGTATACTCAAATGGAATTTTCCAATGTTAAACTCTTACCAACTTAAATATAAGCATTCTTCATTTCAATGTGCAATTAAACAATTATACTTATCTAACATTACTATAGTGGGACGTGGGTGGTAATGTGGGTTAAACCACAGAGCCTAGGGCTTGCCGATCAGAAGGTTGGCGGTTCGAATCCCCAGGATGGGGTGAGCTCCCGTTGCTCGGTCCCTGCTCCTGCCAGCCTAGCAGTTCGAAAGCATGAAGTGCAAGTAGATAAATAAGTACCGCTTTGGAGGGAAGGTAAACGGCATTTCCGTGCACTGCTCTGGTTCACCAGAAGCAGCTTAGTCATGCTGGCCACATGACCTGGAAGCTGTACGCTGGCTCCCTCGGCCAATAAAGCAAGATGAGCGCCGCAACCCCAGAGTCGTCCGTGACTGGACCTAACGGTTAGGAGTCTCTTTATCTTTAAACATTACTATAAAAGGTATGCAAAAAAATTGTTGTTCCTGAAGAATAAATACCCTAAAATGCTAATGTATTTCAGGCCATTAAATCCTTTGATATGTTGCACTTTTTATAGCCATTTCCCCGATAGAATTATAGCAGCCTACCAAAGCCACTGCCAATATTACAAGGTTCATGCCAAATCATAGCATTCAGAACAGCAGCAACCAGAGAAGGGGAGCAACCAAATAGCTGATAGCCAATCAGGGCAAGTGAATCCATAACTGAGCTTGAGTTTGAAACCACATGTGAAACGCTCACCTTTTCTTAAATCTGGGACACTGTGGTCTGTGGAGAAGTATCTGAAAGGCCTTTCACAAGTTGAGTGCTGAAGCTTCTCAGCCTGCCATGGACCGTATGCCAGAGGTTCATCTCACGATGCAATATGTCTTCTTCCTGCCCTTGATAGAAACTATGTCAAAAAAATGCCTCAGGACAAGAGTGATAACAGCAAAAATGTTTAAGTTAATTTATGGAGAGGAGGACACTATGAATGTTTCCTGAACCACTTTAAACTTTCCCAAAATAACATTGCAGCAGGGGACTGATAGTTGACTACTGTGTTCACAGATTGGTAACCTTGTTGTAAATTTCTGAAGAAAGATGTTCTTCTTCAATGGACCTGTCTCAGCTTTGTGTGTGTGTGTGTGTGTTTTTTTTTCTTCTCTCCTTCAGCGCTCACACAGTTATTGTAACATTCGCAAATATTTCTATCATGCTTTTTTTTTGAAATAATTAAATTTTCTTTGCACGACTTGGCTGATAACATGTCATAACGTAAGTTGCCAAGTGCCAAATAACTCTGAGGCTCATTCAGGCATTCAAAGCAAGGAAAAACCATTCATCTAGATAAAATCTTGCCTGACAAGTCAAGCTGAAGGAATCTTGGTATAATTATATAGTGTTAATGAAGGCCATGTGTACAGGCGGTTCTCACTATTAACCTCTGTGTTCCTGTATCAAGAGTAATGCAGATCAGTCATTTTAAGTTAAAGCAAATAAGTAGCTTTTAAACAAAATATTTTTTGCATAAAAGGTGGTTTTGTAATAGGTTATCCTATGATTGCCTTAATTAACATGGCAGCGTTCTTCCTCTTATTGACCATATTCACCTGGCGGTTTCATTTTAAGTGAGGTTGTCTGCACCGGCATGGATGTGGACCAGTCAGGGGCTCAATAAGTTTTATGTTTGTGTTGCTGGGACTGCAAAAGCAGGGACTCCTATGTACCTCTTAGGCATTCATAGAATACATAGCTAGTGAGGCCTGTTTGATTTGGTAGGATAATTGTTAAATATATTCTCAGTAGTCAAGAAACTTTAAATCAGCTTAACTTGAGCTGTTCTCATCTAGTTTTATTGATCATAATGATATAAACTTTTCAGCTTATAAGCTCAAGAAATACCACTCCTCTCACCAAGTGGGGTAGGGGAAATGGAAGGGAAAGACCTTTCTTTTAGCAATGCAGAAACTTGCACCATATCACTTACCTTCCCTAAATCACTGAATATTACAGTCCAGCTTCCACTACACAGAATCTACACAAGGTAAACATACTTTTGCCACTGCCACTGACCCTTCCTCCTAGGGCAACCACACTAATCATGGACATCCAAGGGGTGGGACTGGATAATCCACATTGGGGATGGAGCCACCTGTATCTTCCTATGGATCACACAAGGAAGGCGATATGGAAGCACCTTTAGCGGCAATCCCTGTAGCAGGAATAATGTTTGACAGCTGCCTGCTGTCAGGCAGCCCACACTATCTGCCAGTGTGCAGATAGAATATATGATAGAACTTATGAACACGGTAAGGGACTTACAACCATGCTGACTAGCACATGAAGCATCGCAACATGGAAGCTGTTTTCTTTCAGCTGGTGCCCATGTGCCACTGCTTCACAGATTTATTCATTGTATTCAACCCAACTTTATAAGATCAGCAGGTACAACTTACCCATTCCTAATGGACAAGTGACAGCTGTTTATCCTCCTTCTTTGACATTGTAGACAGTGCTGGAACACAGATACTTACAGGGGCCCCACAGGCAACAAGACAACAGTAAAAAAAAAAGGCTGCCTCCTTTATTCTGACACATTTCACAGGTAACTCTGAAGGTTTATAAGCTTTACAAATAAACCAAGGCATTGGAATCCCATCACCATAAACATACAGACAAAAGCGAAGGATTGAAAATCACTTTCTTTTTTTAAAAAAATAATATTTATTACTTTTAAACCTTACAAAAAGGAGAAAAGAAAAGAAAAAAGAAGAAAAAGAAAAAGAAAAAACAATACAGTACAATATATAAACAATACACAACACAACATTAACACATTAAACAAAACGAAAGCAAAAACAATTCAAAAAACACACATCATACCATCTCAATATCCTCTCTCTTTTTTTTTTATAAAATTTTTATTAGTTTTACAAAAGTTTTTATAGCAAACAAACATAAAAGAAAAACAGACAAACAAAGAAATATAATTTCAAAATATCCTTTCATAAACTTCTTTCCTCGGACTTCCCCATACCTCCCCTTTCTGCATCCTCATGTCCAAATTTTATAGCAACTTATAAATGTTTTTTCCCATCCTAATTCATCATAGTCCTTTCTTGATCTATTCTTATATTACTGCAACCCTTTCTTTCTGTAAAATCTCGACAATCTAAACTTCATCAAGTTTATAATAGTTCTTAAGATAAATCTTAAATTTCTTCCAGTCTTCTTCCGCAGCCTCCTTTCCCTGGTCACGAATTCTGCTCGTCATTTCCGCCAATGTCATATAGTCAATCACTTTCATCTGCCATTCTTCCAAGGTGGGTAGGTCTTGTGTCTTCCAATACTTTGCGATCAGTATTCTTGCTGCTGTTGTTGCATACATAAAAAAAGTTCTGTCCTTTTTTGGCACCAATTGGCCGACAATGCCCAAGAGAAAGGCCTCTGGTTTCTTAAGGAAGGTATATTTAAATACCTTTTTCATTTCATTATATATCATCTCCCAGAAAGCCTTAATCTTCGGGCATGTCCACCAAAGGTGATAAAAAGTACCTTCAGTTTCCTTACATTTCCAGCATTTGTTATCAGGCAAATGGTAAATTTTTGCTAGCTTAACTGGGGTCATGTACCACCTATAGACCATTTTCATCACATTTTCCTTTAAGGTACCAAAGTACCAAAGTACCAAAGTCAGCACTTCCGGGGTGGCGCCATCGGCAATGGCGGGCTCCCTCTGATTTGGAGGGACTAGCTCCACGCGAAACAGGTCTTTTCCGCTACGGCGAAGCGGGGACCCTTTCAAAAATTACAGGTGGATGAAGCCTGTGACCATGGGACTCGGCGGGCACCTTTAGCGCCCCTCAACCCGCAAAGGAACCCACTAAAGGGCTCCGGAGTGAAGGGGGGAAAGTGGCGCGGTGCTGAGAGTCAACTGCTTCTTCCGTGAAGCCGCACAGCCATTGCCAGAGAGCGCTGCCTTTTTCCTGGGACAATTTGGCTTCTAAAATAATCACCCGTGAGTACTTAAATCTCGGACAATTGGACTTTAAATAAGGACTTGCGAGCAGAAAGGAAAATTGGACTTAAAAGTTTACTTCAATTTGGCACTGAAACGGGAAGGTCTAAACAGGAAGTGAGCCTTCCATTTCTTTGTAGATAGATTAAAGCAAAGACATGGCAAACTAGAGCTCAGAAAATCATTTGTAAAAGGTTAACTTTCACCATTTAAAATTGTTGAACCCCCTTCGGAAGCAGAAGAAGAGGGGGGATTTTTTTCGGACTGTTTAAACCTGCAGAAGTGAGTGCAAAATAAAGTAACTTTCCACCGTCTTGATCCTGGAGCGGGGTGTCAGGACTGACGTTTTTTGAAGCTCATTGACCAGAGACAAACGTCTTTGACAGATAGCTAAAAGAAGAGAAACATAGTGATTCCATTGTTCGCCTTCGCATTTTAAAGGAACGAATATTGACAAAATATCTGAAAAAGGAAACTTTGTTGTCAGACTTGTCTCTAAAAGAAAGAACAAATAGAAGTTTTCCCCCTAGAGGGAGACTGTGAAACTGTAACCAGCTTGCAGCTGTTACTGATTACAATCGTGGGAATAGACTCTGACCTTGCAGGACAATGTATTCAGAAGCTCTGTTGTGTGCTCTCTGTAAAACAAATGCCCTACTGGAACAGCTACATGAGAAGACGGACTTGATGACTGATGCGATCAGAAATTTTGAACAGGCAGTGGGAAATTACATGGAGCCCACCCAGGAATTAAATCAGGAGTATGCCCTGACAGAACAGATGAGGGAAGAGGATGTTGCTGAATCTGGGGCGCCAGAGATGGAGGGAGCTGTAGCCCAGCAGGATCATGAGCTTTTGGATTTGACAAATGAACTTGGAAAAAGCCAGATTTGGAAAGATAAAGTTTGGTCTATTTTGGAAATGGGGGGTTGGATAGACCCCCCTATGCAGGGATGTTTGGTCTTTTCAAGTCTGGCAATGGGCCGTGAGATGTTTGCGGTTGTGGGGGCTCTTAACTTTGGAGGGACTTTGAAACATGTTCTTAAATACCATATGGAGTTTAATGTGGACTATGGAAAAGGGGCTGATTTGTCGAGAAGGGTCAAAAACATTGTTAATCTGGAGTTCCCATGAGTGAAAGGAGCAGGAGACAAAGGAAAATACAGCTATAATATGAAGAAGAGCCATGGAAGGGACATGGAAGAGACTTAAGGGCCTCGGATACAAGATTGCCAGGTTAATGCGCTAGATTGATGGGATAAAAAGGACTGACAAAACCCAGGACCAGGAGGAAGGGACGTTGGATGAAGATTGGATTGTTTTTATTTTCTTTTTATTACTAGGATTGTCTTATAAAATTGATGAATGTTAGAAAAATGTTGGAACGAAATTACTTGGCTTTAGCAAAAATGTTTAAAGAATTATGTAAGAATATTATGGTTATGAGAAGTTGGTAAAAATAAGACTTAAGTTTTAAGCTCTAAGGTTTTTTATAGTAAGATAAGATTAAAATAGATTAAGGTAATGTAATGACAGAATATTATGAAATATGGAAAGGATTTGCTGTGACAATTAACAACCAGGATACAAAAAAAGGGAGGAGGAGGAGGTCAAAGAAAGAAGGTAATGACAGTTGAGGATTTGAGAATGGTGGATTTGTTTTTGAGTGTTTGTGGTGTATTTTTGTTTTTTGAACTTGTATTGTTTGATGTGGTTTGTTTTTTCTTGTTTTTTCTTTTTCTTTTTCTGCTTTGTTTTCTTTTGTAATTCTAAAATTTTTTCAATAAATATCATATTAAAAAAAAAGTACCAAAGTCAGAATGCTTAAACCACATAAATATGACACCACCAACATGGTGCAAGGATGACTACCATTCATAATCTGAATTTGATGCTCAGGCACATCCACATTATGGCCTACATCAGGAGGTCCAAAATTGTGGTCTGTAGACCACCAGTGGTCCACTAGCTTGATGGTCTGCAGTGTGTCTGTAAACATGCAATTACATTGCATGGAGCATCTAACACAATGCATTGCGATCGCAACAGCAGGCAGAAAAATAATTAAGTAAGACCCTCAGCAATTTAATTAAGTAAGTCCCTCAGCAATTTCCAAGTGGTCTGTGGGGGAAAACATTTGAGAAACACTGACCCACAACATTCTTGAAGCCTTTTGAAGTTGTTCCTTAATCATGAAACATGAAAAAACATGAAAAAGTTTTTTAAAAGAAAAAAGATCTATTTATTTATTTTATTTTTTAAAGTCCCCTGCAATTGTAAGCCCTTCTCGCAAATAAACTTGCCTTTCATTTTCATTATTGGCCTGAGGTGCTCTTCAGATTCAGGCAAATTCCTGAAATTAAGCAGGAGATCACCCATACGGTGGGCAAAAAAGTTGGGGAGGACATTCTAGTAATTTCTCCAGCTGAGTATAGCTTGTTTCTGCCAAGGGCAGGATAAGAATCTCACCAGCTAATTCTGTCAAAGCACAGCATAGTGGCATCCCTGTATGAGAGAATAAACAGCAAGTCTATCTCTAAATGTTACATTAAGCCCCCTAAATTGGCACTGAATGCATGTGCCCTTAAAGCTCAGCTATATGTACTCAAAATTATTTTCATACAAAAGATGAAATGAAATGAGTTCTGTAATATTTTAGGATTTTCACCTGTAGCTTTATAGCTTTGCAGTTTACTGGAATTTATAAATTAATGGTGATCTAATTGTATAACAAAAACCCGTTATCAACAGATGATAAAGAAAAACCAATGGAAATATGCAAATGTTGTAAGCTACAAAACACCTGCATGATTGCAGCAAATGAATCTGGTGGCACCACAAAGACCTATACAATTTTTGCTATGACAAATAAGCAGCAAATGAGCATGGTACCTCTTTCCCACCACAAAAATGCCATGTTTCTGCATGGAGGGGTCATGGGGTCTTGGTGGCCTGCAAGCTTAACATGAGAGTGATGCAGCAGCAAAAGTTAATGCTATTCTAGGGGCATCAACAGAAGTATAGTGTCCCGATCAAGGGAAGTAATAGTCCCACTCTATTCTTCCTTGGTCAGATCCCACCTGGAATACTGTGTCCATTTCTGGGCATTGCGATTTAAAAAGGATGTTGACAAGCTGGAACATGTGCAGAGGAGGGCAACCAAGATGATCAAGGGTCTGGAAACCATGCCTTATGAAGAATGGTTGAAGGAGCTATGTATGTTTAGCCTGGAAAAGAGGAGACTGAAAGGAGATATGATGGCCATCTTCAAATATCACATGGAGGAGGGGGCATGCTTGTTTTCTCCAACTCTGGAGGGTAGGAGATGAACCAATGGCTTCAAGTTACAAGAAAGTATATTCTGACTCAACATCAGGAATAACTTTCTGACAGTAAGAGTAGTCCAGCAGTGGAATGGTCTCCCCCAGGAGGTGGTGGACTTGCCTTCCTTGGAAGTTTTTAAGCAGAGGTTGGATGGCCATCTGTCCTGGATGCCTTAGCTGAGATTTCTGCATTGTGGAGGTTGGACTAGATGATCTTTGGGGTCACTTCCAACTCTACACTTCTATGATTCTATGATTTTATGAAAAGATATTGAGAAAAGAGTAGATTTTTTTAGTATATTCATATGATAATTAGTCTACAAGGTGCAGTGTCTTCAGGACATATGAATCATATCTTCAGGAAGATAAATTTAGCATATTGTCCAAGATAAGAGAGCACTGAGCTCATATATATTGCCATAGCCTAATTTAGTCCTTGTCCAATTAAAGTAATATGAAGTTAAAGATGTAAATAGATATAATAAAACACATTAAGAGGAAAGAGCAGCACATTTATGACAAGAACAGATCCTCAAAGTCGGTTTTTTTCCTTATGTTGATTTAAGTGCAAAAGGAAGCGAGCAATGAAGAAACCCCTGAGACGCAGCAGAAAACCCATTCCCTTTTAAGACCAATTGTCTGTTCTGATTGCTCAAAGCCTCTTATGATTTGGAAGATTTCATTTAATATAGTTTCTGTCCTGATTACACCAGTAGGGCGAAACTTTCTAAGCAGAAATTATCCCAGGACTTGATTGTGAAGAGTATCATATACCAGCCAAGAGGCTCATCATGTCTGACAGGCATTTGTTGGAAAGGTGACGGCCCTGCCACCACTGGGCACCACCCCAAACGCAGAAATGGGCCATAATCCCAGCCCTTTTGCTGTCTACTATAGTGGCAACAGCCTCCATGATAAAAAGGGCCCAAAGAGGTGTTTTCTCACACATCTCCAAGTCTCCTAATCCTTGTGGCCAGTGTCATGAAACCAGGGAACTCGCCATACCATATTAAAGGTGGAAGGCATCACACACACACCCCATTCACAAATGCAGAGCTTGTCTTTCCCTCAAAAAGAATGGCAGCCTTTTCCTTATGTAAAAGAAAGAGAGGTACACCCAGTAATTCTGTTGTGTGAGAGCTAAATCTTTGAGAATCAAACCTGCTCCTACCTCCGTAACCCCCATCCTTGGTTCTGTTTTGGGTCACATGGGAGAATGATGGCAGGTGTCTTGGTTTTTGTGTGTGTGTGTGTGTGACTGAGCATATTGCTTTGGTCCTTAATCACCTAGATTTTCTAGGAAGTTTGTGTTAGTTTCTGTTTTGCCACTGAGCAGCTGCTTAGAGTCACAAGGCTCTGTTTACATTCCAGAGACATCCCATACTGTTGGAAGTCTCACAGGAGACGGGAGACAGATGTGACTTTAGTGATTTCCTGTTCCTTTGTTCCTTTGTTGTTCAGTTGCTCTCTGCTTTCATAGAGAGAGGATGTCTTTTCTGTCTGCGTAGCTTAGAAATAAAACTCTTTGCAGTGTAGCCATAATCTCATCACTTCCGCATGCTGCTGGAAACTCTGCTTAATGGGAACGTGCCTGAGGCCTCATCAAAGGCTCAGGTCGTTAATTATTCATCGGGAGGGCGATTCCGGAAGATGAGCTTCATCAGCTTGGCCGAGCAGAGATCCCAACATTTTTGAGTTTGAGGGTGGGTCAGAGGACAGAAATAGTAGTTTCAATTTTGACAGAGGAAGATTTAGAGAAATAAGAACATTTAAAGTGGAACTAGCCAAAACTGAATTTTTGGGGTGCAGTTGTTATTTGGCAAATCAATGCAGGATCAATAAATTATGCTACCCACTTTAGGAGTCTATTAGCAAATAAACAGGCAATGCAGGAACTCATCCAAAGAAAATGAAACCTTGGAATTGACCCTAGAACTACTCATCTCACAAAGACGTGAAAAGGATGCAGCAATAGAGATCCACCCTCCAGATTTTTTGAACTGCAACTCCCATCATCTCTAACAAGGCTGCCTGGAAAAAGCAAGGATGGTAAAGGAACTGACATGAGAAAGCTGTTAATATCAATAGGTGCATATTGAGCAACAGACTAGTAATTTTAGAAGCTTCATTTTAACCTGGTCTTCCCTGATCTGCAGGGCCTGCTGAGAGCCTGAAAGGTCCTGCCTGACCTCTTTCCATCTGGCTTGGGGCGGGGCCTCGAGGGCTCCATAAGGACTGCTGCTCAGCAAGGTGGGTTTCCTCTTTTAAATTGTTTTTATATTCTTTTAAATTCCCCCTTTTTTCTTTTAGTGTTTTAATGGTTTTTAAATCGGGCTGCAAGGGTGTGATGTGCCTGGGAGAAGAGGAGTGGGGGAGAGCAGGGGGAGCCCCAACTGCAGTGGTTATGGGTAGGGGGAGGTATGGCGTGGGAGGAGGGGCAGGCCAGGTAAGGGGCACACAGTCCAGGCAGTTAGCAACTGTGCCGTATGCCAGCCCCTCCTCCAACCTAGGGAATTGGGATTGTCGTATCAGCCAGCCCTCGGGTCTGCGACTGCTGCTGTTAAATGTCAGGTCAGCCCAGAATAAAATCACCCTCATCCACAATTTGATTATGGATGAGGAGGCTGATCTGGCTTGCATCACAGAGATCTGGGTGGGTGAACAGGGTGGAGTTGGTCTCACCCAGTTGTGCCCACCTAGGTACTCAGTGCAGCATCAGGCCAGACTCAAGCATTGGGGATGGGGAGTTGCTGTGGTCTATAGAGATTGTCTCTCTATCTCCAGGCTCCCTGTCCAGTTGCGGGGGGGGGGATCTAGAGTGTGTGTTCCTGGCGCTGGGCAATCGGGACATATTAGGGATTCTGCTGGTTTACCATCTGCCTTGCTGCCCAGCAGTCTCCCTCCCTGAGCTGGCAGAGCTGGACTCGGAAGTGGTATTGAGGACTCCCAGACTGATGGTTCTGGGAGACTTCAACATCCATGCCGAGGCAGCTAGCTCTGGGGTGGCTCAGGACTTCATGGCCACCATGACAACCATGGGGCTGTCTCAACATGTCACCGGTCCAATGCAAATAGCAGGCCACACTCTGGACCTTGTTTTCTCAACTGGGCAGGAAGAAGGTGATCTGAAAGTGGGGGACATTGACATGGTCAGATCACTTCCTGTTGAGATTTAGGATATCAGCACCTTTTGCCCTCTGCAGAGGCAGGGCACCTATTAGGAAAGTCCGCCCTGAGAGACTGATGGATCCAGTGGGATTCCAAAAGCTCTGGGGGTTTTTCGACTGATATGATTGGTGCTCCCATTGAAGCCCTGGTCAAACTCTGGAATGGCTCAAGCTATTCACATGATCACACCTGAGTGCCCTCTCCCACTTGGCAGAGCTTGATTGGCCCCCTGGTATACTCCAGAGCTTAGGGCGAGGAAACAAGCTGGGAGATGGCTTGAACGCAAGTGAAGGAAAGCTCTAAATGAATGCAACCGGACTCTGGTAAGGGCTCATTATTGAGCCTACCTAGTGACAGTGAAGGCAGCAAAGAAGGCATACTATGCTGTCGTTTGCCACCGGACTCTAAGCACCAGGAGATCCTCATTTGAAGACTGGACACTGAGAAACTCCTTTGAAGGGGCTGGTTCAAACTGCGAAGAACTAAAAACATGTGAGGTGCTTGGCTGGGCAAGAACTTCCACTCCCACACGTGGTGCCAATTGTGACCCAGCAATCCCAGCCAACATGGGTGCTGACTGTGAACGAGGCAGCCTAGGCCGAAAGGCCTGCTGGACAATCGTAACCAGACTCCTAGAATGACCCCTGGGACTAGCTAGCAGTGGAATCCTGGAATCCTGGAATTGCAAAAGCAAGGTCCCCGAAGGGTCACAACCCTCACTCCCTTCACACACATCAGAAGGACCATGAGCCTCAAAAATGGTGGATGACATGGAGGGGCCAGATTGTGACTCCGGCTGCCCCCAAAATTGCTGCATCAGCGCCTCAAGTTCAGAATTAAACCCTGAAACAGCAGCAGGGTCTGATCCAATATTAGCCACAATTGCCCCCAAGCGATCTAGAGTAAGCTGAGGCACCGTGGAGGCCTCCCCAAAAGGTCGGGATTGCGACAGACCCCTAATCACCCTCTTAGCAGGGAGAGCAGGACTGGGATTCCTTTTAACAGGCATCTCAATCCCTTCTTTTCCAGGTGTGTGGGGGTATTAAATTAGCATTCCCGCTATACCAATCAGTGCTCCTGCCAAAACAAGATGCTGCTGGACTCCTCCCAAGGCAAGAGGAAGCCCCAAGATGGTGGCTGGGCAGAAATGGGGGAGGGCGATTCCAGCCCTCTAGAAAAAACTCCCACCAGCGTACACAAAAGTAATAGCCAGAAATCACCGCTTTAAGGGAGTGGGCACTCTCAATATATTATAAAGCAATGTGATCGGCTGGACGCAGCCCCACAAGGCAGCGACAATCCCCAGAATTCCAAGGCTGCACTATGGCTAAAAAACCCAAAGTCGAAGCCGCTGCTAAAATAAGCAAAGGGGAAGCCACTGCAAATGGAGCCCAGTGGGCAGTAATAAACAAGAAGTGGCAAGCCCCACCAGAGGAAGGCGAAAGCCAAATGGAGCCGCATGGGCAGCAATAACTAGAAGCGGCAAACTCCCTGAATAGGGACACTCAGGGGCTCAGAGCCCCGGGGGGTGCAAGCCCCACTGGAGGAAGGCAAGAGCCCCACCAGAGGAAGGGAAAGGCATAGGGGAAGGGAATAACTAAATTGGGGAGAATTAAAATTAAAATTAAATGGGGAAAAGGAAGGGGGTAACAAGAAAGATATCACCAAAGACAATCTTCAAAGGCAAGTCTCAGCTGCACAGGACAAGCTGTTCGCTGTACCGTTTGCATGAGCTGAAAGAGAAAGCTCTGGACACGTGCAAGGGATTATATAGGTCCCTCGATCCATTTAGACTGCACCCATTGGCCAGATTACACCCAGCAACGAGGGACCTACCAATCGGGCATTGTGGCTATCCAATAGACCCACCCACAACCAGAAGGTCAGTCTCCAGGTCTCACTGCAACACGTGCCCTCTTTTAGGGTGGACACGATTTACAGCAGATGAATCTCATGGGGTGTGCAGAGCACAGGATGTGGATATGGACATGGTGCTTGGATCAGTCAGGGTGACCAGTTGTGCTCTAGAGCCTCGCCCCTCTTGGCTGATAAAATCCAGCAGGGAGGGAACAGCTGGCTCAGCCAGGGAGGTGATCAATGAGCGGATGTGGTCCCTGCCTGTTTGAAGGAGGCAGTTGTAAAACCACTCCTTAAAAAAACTTTCCCAGGTTTTAGAAAACCTAACAAACTAAAACCTAACAAACTACCGGCCAGTGGCTAATCTCCGTTTCTTGGGCAAGGTTCTGGAGCGAGTGGTCGCTGATCAGATCCATGTGCTATTGGAAGAAGCTGATTTTCTGGATCCATTTCAATCAGGGTTTAGGCCTGGTTTTGGCACAGAAACTTCCTTGGTCGCCCTATACAATGACCTCTGTTGAGAGAAAGACAAGGGAAACATGTCCCTGTTAATTCTTCTCGACCTCTCAGCAGCTTTCGATATCATCGACCATGGTATCCTTCTGGAGCGACTCTCCGAACTGGAAGTGGGTGGCACCGCTTTGCGGTGGTTCCAGTCCTACTTGGATGGTCGCTCCCAGAGGGTGTTACTTGGGGAGTGCTTTTCAGCCCCTTGGAACCTCCAGTGTGGGGTTCCGCAGGGCTCAATCCTATCCTCCATGCTGTTTAATATCTACATGAAACCACTGGGTGGGGTTATCCGGAGTTTTGGAGTACATTGTCAGCAGTATGCTGATGACAGTCAGCTCTGTTTCTCCTTTACATTTACATGTGAGGCAGTGGAAGTCATAGAATCATAGAATCATAGAATCATAGAGTTGGAAGAGACCACAAGGGCCATCGAGTCCAACCCCCTGCCAAGCAGGAAACACCATCAGAGCACTCCTGACATATGGTTGTCAAGCCTCTGCTGGACCAATGTCTTGCCTCAGTAATGGACTGGATGAGAGCCAACAAACTGAGGCTCAATCCGGATAAGACTGAGGCACTGTTAGTGTCTGGTTCCTCAGACCAGATGGCGGGGAGGTTGCCTGCTCTGGAGGGGGTTGTACTCCTCGATCCTTTGCTGTTGCTTGAGGCTCAGGCTGCCTCAGTGGCCCGGAGTGCCTTCCATCAGCTTTGGTTGGTGGCCCAACTACGCCCCTATTTGGACAGGGACAGCCTAACTACTGTTGACTATGCTCTGGTAACCTCAAGGTTAGATTACTGCAATGCGTTATACAGTTCAGAAACTTCAGCTGGTGCAGGTTGCTCAGGTTGCTCAGCGGAGCAAGACGGTTTGAGCACCTTACACCAGTCCTGGTCCAGCTGCACTGGCTACCAATTAGTTTCTGGGCCCAATTCAAAGTGCTGGTTTTGACCTTTAAAGCCTTAAATGGCTCAGGACCACAATACCTCCAGGACTGCCTCTTTCCATATGAACCTAACCGGACCCTGAGATTATCGTCTGAGGCCCTTCTTCGTGTGCCGCCTCTGCGAGAGGTCAGGAGGGTGGCAATATGAGCATAGGCCTTCTCTGCAGTGGAATGCAGTGGAATTCCCCCAGGGAAGTTCACCTGGCACCTTCACGACACACCTTTAGGCACCAGGCAAAAATGTTCCTTTTCAGCCAGGCCTTTGCCTGACTTGATCTACATCATATACCCTTTTTAAAAATGCTGGCTCTTTGGGGGGTTTTTTATTGGGTTGTTGGTTTTGTTTTGGTTTTACGTATTTGATATTTTATGTGAAACGCCTTGAGACCTTTGGGTATAGGGCCGTATAGAAAACAAATAAATAATAATTAATAATAATTAATAATAATCTATCCTTCAACACTGATGATGCTGGATCTTGTTCTGTAAAGGTAAATTTTGTATTTAACCTTTCATCTTTTCAGCTATACCCCTCCCTTTTCCCAAAGAAGTCTAATTTCCAATTTATCTGTCATTTTCATGCACAGCAGAGTGGAAAATGAAAATATTCCCTGTGAGACAATTCTCAGATAAAAAAAAATCATGATAAAAATTGTTTACTAAAAATTATGAGCCTTGTTCCATGGAAATTACAAATTTTGTTTCTGACTTGGAAACTGAAAAGATGTTGGATCTGAAAGCAGTTTTTTGGGTACCAACTTTCCTCACCAGCACAGGTATGGTACAGATATGCTCCCTCGCTCTTTCCCACTCCTATTCTTTAACTCCTGTTTCCCACTGCTTTTTAAGTTGATGTGATCAGGAGCTCCATGCTGGATTTCCATTAAAATGTATAAATAAATTGGGGTGGTTGGGAGAATTTTACCTGACACTAAATATGTTACATATTGTCAGTATTTAGGAGAGTAATAGGCTTAAAAGCTGTCTGCTGCTGGATTGCTGTGATGTCATGGAACATTCATAAATATTCTAATTTATCAGGGAGGATGTTGTGCTACTAGAACATTGATTGATTGTGTAGCTTACAGGAGAGAAGGAAAGGTCAGATATGATGATAGAAAATGCTTAGAAATAATAAGTGTTAACTTTTAAAGGTAAACAGGGAAGAAATGTTAAAGCTGGAAAATTGACCTAGAAAAAAGCCCTGGAAGTGGAGGCGGTAGCATCTGCAAAGGGGAAATCATAGGAAAAGAGAAGGGAGTCAGAGTAGCACGTAAAGTGAGCCTGGGGATGACTGGGTAGCATAGACAGAGGACCTAGAAAAAGAGAGTAGCAGGCAGAATACATTTCAACAATATTTTGAACCAAACACTTGGGTCACCCAATGGCCATGGCTGACATTAAAGTCAGGACAGACAGAATAAAGTACTTATTTGCACAATGCATAATTGACATATGGAATTTGTTGCTGCAAGATATGGTGATAGCTGGTTGTTACCAAACTGCAGCAAAATTGGAAGTGGAAGGCACCATTTACAAAGGACAGCTGGTGACCATCTCAGCCACGCAGCCTCCCACACCACTTGCATGTTCACCAGGTTCCTCAAGACATATTTACTGTATTTTGTTTAGTCATCATATTACCTGCCACTTGCCCTCTGCAAACTGCATCACACACACAACACGAGCAATTTCCAGCCGTTTCCAGAGACCCTGAATCTGCTGTCAAATGTCTAATTTCATCCTCAGGCAGTAAATTATTAGTGTATGGATAGGGGTATAAAGCTCACAAGTACTTAAGCATCCCTATTTTAATCTTTGAAATGTTGGAAGATGTGCAGCTTTTATTTTATTATTTATTTGATAGTCTAGCTTTCGTTTTATTGAAGTTAGTATCATAAGTATCACTGACTGCACTTTTATGACATTTCACACACACAAACATACAAAGACACAACCATGGATATCTGTACTTGCAACTCAACATAATGCTTAATGCATCTGATGAAGTTTATGGAAACTTATGTCACAATAGAGTCTGTCAGGACTGGCCCATACGGGCAGGGGTACCTTTACCTTTACGTCACAATAAATGTGTTAGCCTTTAAGATGTCACAAGATTCTTCTTTAATACGGTATTTTTCTGTTGTTAACCGCCTTGAGTGCTTATGCGGGAAGGCAAGAGACAAATTTAAATGATCAATTGGAACAATAAATGTGTGAGCACGCAAGTCATTTTCTGATTTCCTTTGGCTATTACAGCAGCAGCATTATTTTTTCTCAGTCACTGTTTTGAGTTTCTCTCTTGTTTTTCAGGTGGCAAGTTTTGAAAGGTGCGGTGTAAGAACCTTTTCCTTCGAGGTTCTTTGTTTTTAACACAAATTGTTTAAAATAAAACAAGTGAATCAAAAGAATCCTTCATTAAAAATGAATGGCTAATAGTTCATTATTAATGATGGGCTGGAGCAACAGTGCGCCATTGCCTGGGGCTTGACAAGCTGTCAGGAAGGTTTGCCAGGGCTTCTGGGCTTATCAAACTCCTGTGCCACATTAAACAGGGAAAGTTAAATGACATTTGCAGTAACCTGGAGAATTGCATTTGGGCATAAAAGGAACTCCCCCTCTTTGGCATCTTTTTATGGTCTGTTTCAGTTGCTTTTGTTGTTGCTGGCAAAACAAAGAAGATAATAGAAAATCTGTTAAGCAGACAGTGAGTAGCACATCAAGTTGTGGAAGAGCTAATAGAGCCTTGCAAAGAAAAGTATTTGGAAAGAGAATGGGCACAAAAGGATAAAGTATATTTCATCATAAATATATATTATATAGATGTAAATGATGAAGGCAGATAGCAGAGATGTAGACTTGGCCTTCTTGCAGAAGAGTTGATATTGTGAGTGGGTGAGGTTTTAAATTTCTGTGCTAAGAAAACCCATATTCTGAACATTTTCCCAACTATGTGTGTTGCATCTCAGCACCCCAGTCCAAAAGACATTGATTGTAGGAGTGTTCAGTTGATAGTATTTGCAATTAAGTAAAACAATGAGTTATTTCAATCGAATATGATTGTGATTCAGTAAAATAAGATCACAGCCTTAGTACTGTTTTGTGATTTGGAGCAGAATGGTAACGAACTAGGATAGTGAGCCCCCTGGGTTGCCCAGAGTTGGCATCAAAGCTAATACAATTATTTAAGTCATGATGAGAAGAATACTTTCCTTTTGCAAGGACTCTGGGGATCATTTCTGTTGCCCTTCCATAAAGAGAACAATTCAATACACTCATGTTTCTCAGAGAATTCTTGTCAGAGAATAGCAAACTACCAAATGTCTGAGGCAGATTTTACCTTCATTTTAACAGCATTCCAAACTTGAAAAAATATGCCAATTTATCTGAAAGAAACAATAAAGAACACAACCTTGTATCGTAGGTCTTCTTATTACACATGTGTGGTTAACTTCCAATCTTTTAGGGAGCAGTCCTGCACCCAAGAAGCTGGCAGAAAGCAAGCCTGGTGTGAATTAAGGCAGCCTGAAGAAGTGTGCCTGCACACGAAAGCTCTTATCAAGAACAAACTTAGTTGGTTTCTAAGGTGCTACTGGACATTTTAAAATAGATATGTATTTCTAAGGCAGCCTAAAGTTACACCAGACAACAAATTCCGTTTGGCAGTGAGGTTACTGACCAAAACCTGGCAGAAGGATAAACAGGCCTTTGACGCCATGTTTCAGTCACACCACCCTTGTCGCTGGCTTCATTTTGTCCAGGTTGCCAGGTCACATGACTGAACTGAACAAGCTTAGGGTCCAACCTCAGCCCTCCCCTCCTGTCACTTCACAGCCCCAGAATGCCGCCTTTTCAGGGCTTATGCCAGCTTGAGATCCACCAACTTGGCTCAGCCATTTGGGTCCCAGCTGAGCAAAGCCTGAAGACCCAGCTGAACAGATTCCCAGGATCCCAAACTGCTCGTCCCTGTGGATTTTGCAATAGGCTTGCTCCCCAATTCTCTCCTATCTCCTGTCTTGCTGTGTGTTGCTCTTATTTTTCACAGTAAGTCTACTACTTCCACTACCCCAGCCTCTGATAGAGGTCTTCATTGTCTCTCATAAAGTTGCCTGAGAGTAAACTATTTATGTGGAACTATTTCTGATTTATGTGTCAGAGTTGTCAAGAATTTTTTGTTTTTTTTAATAGCATGAGATGTCACTGTCTCTCATAGTTAGTAACCCTGAGGTATAATCAGAAATTCTGATGGATCTCTATTTTGCTGCTTTAAGATGGTTTTGGAGTTTATGCAAAAAATGGAAGACCCAGTTATAGAATTGTTCCTTGGCTTTAGCAAAGTCTCATCTGAATTAAGCTGCCATAGGAAACAGATGATACACTCATTTGCTTTAGAGTGGTATCTCAGTTTACGAACTTAATCCATTCCAGAAGTCCGTCCTTAAACCGAAACTGTTCTTAAACCAAAGCGCACTTACCCTAATCAGGCCTCCTGTCGCCGGTGCCCTTCCAACGTTCGGATTTCATTCTTAGACCAAGATAAAGTTCTCAAACCAAGACACTATTTCTGGTTTTGTGGAGTTTGTAAACCGAATCATTAGTAAACAGGACTGTTCTTAAACCAAGGTACTACTGTATTGAACTGTTTGTGATAGGCATACTTACTCCTTGTTAACTAGCTTTAATAAAAATATCAATGGATGAATTCCAGATGCCCTGTGATAACCTGGGGCCTAATCCATGACTGCTGTTGTTAACCAAAATAAGCAGCAAGGTAAAGTGTGGAAATCTAGGCTGTTAGACCTTTAAAATATGCCCTTGTGAGCTCCTTCCAAAGTTTCTCTCTTCCCGTAGCATAGAAAATTATCGCACGTTTGGGAAGTTAAAGACTGGCTTACTTACAAACTCTTCCAAAGGTTCATGAGGTTTTCCATACAGCATTCAGAAAACGTTTTACAGGCAGTAAAACTTGTTTTAAGTTACAATGGTGAAAGTTCCTAAATTATTGGTATCAGAACCCAAGAGAGGCTTATAAGCAGGGACAGAGGAAGGGGAGTGGTGGGGGCGGCCGCCCTGGGTGCCATCACTGGGGGGGGGGTGACATTTGGCGCGCCTCCTGCCTAAGACTCCCAAGCCTACCCGACCCATCGGGGGAAGGGGGTGGAACTGCGCTGCCTTGCCGGTGGCCTCCCCTCCTTCCCCCTTTGTTTTGACAGCTTGGGGAGGCTTGGGGGTTGCGGCAGGCGGCATGCCATTGCCCCCCGTTCCCAGGCTGCTTCCTGGGGGGGGAGCCTTCCCTGAGCTGTCAAAAGGAAGAGGGAATGGTGGAAAATGCTGGCAAAGTGGCGCGGCTCCCTCCCCCCCCAGGAAGCAGCCCCCCATGGGCGGCTCACTCCACCCCCCATGGGTGTCTCACCTCTGGGACGCTCGCCCCACCCCATGCCCCCCCCACCCCTGGGTGTCTGAGCAGCTAGCTCCGCCTCTGCTTATAACAGCCTTTCAGTCTGAGACCTCTGGACCTCTGGAGCTCCTCTGGTAGATGGAAATACAACAGGCTGGATTACCTTCCTCCCAAAGTTAGCGGGAGTGACCTAGCTAAGCCTGGCAGGACAGCTTACTCTATGGCCTTAACCCTCTCATGCATTAATGAGAGTTAAGCATATGTTGGCTATATGAGGCTGTTCATCCCACACTTTGCTGGACCAAGGGCTCTTTCTCTATCCCAGCATTCTCCCTGGCCCTTAACTTACTCTCACACCTGGCAGATAGTCACTGGCAATAGGTTCTCTCTCCTTCTCACTGTCTGGGCAGGGTGAGGAAAGAGGTTGAGCGCTCCACCTACAGTTGGTCTTGTTGGCTCCTCCTGCACTTTCAGCTTCATCCTCTTTTTAGCCCAGTTGCACTAAATTTGCCAACCCATTTGTCAACTCTGCTCCTCACTCCCACCCTGCCAAGTGCCAACCTATCTCTCTACTCACTTGCAGGTCAGCCTATGATCTGATGGTGCATCTGAATGATGCTACTTACATGCACCACTGAACACAGCTAAACCAAGTGAGATCCTCATCAGTGCAAACAGGGGTGGCACTATGTTTTTAAAAGATTAAGAGCACAGCTCAGAAGAGCACTGTCTGGAAGTATTGCAACAAGATAATGTAACCTGGAGTTTCTTCCACACAGAGCAACTATGTGCCCTGCCAAGGGAAACCAGAACATAATTTGGTTAAGGCTGCGCTGCTGCTGCTGCTGCAACCATCATTGGCTCTCTGATCTTCTCACTTACTACAGGCAGTGAAGTCCCAGATATTCACACTCCTATATAACAGACATCCAGTCACTCTGTGGGGTCTTCTTTCCTTGTTCTCTGCTGGAGTACTTTTGACTCAGGGAATAAGTGTGTAATGCAAGAACAGAAGCGCCAACAGCAGCTGGGAGGAAAAAGAGTGAAAGAAAGAGCTAGGCTCACACTCAGCACATCCCCACTTTGGCGTAGAGGAGAAAGCAGCAAAATGGGGATCCATCAGAATTTCTGATCATACCTCAGGGTTACTATGAGAGATGGTGACATTTCATAGTATTAAAAAACCAAATAATTATTGAGAACTCTGGCACAAAAATCAGAAATACTTTGCCACAAATAGTCACTCTCACGTAACTTTGTGGGAGGCCGTGAAGACCTGTGTCCTGGATGCTTCAGCTGAGATTCCTGCATTACTGGGGGTTGGACTGGATGACCCTCAGGGCCCCTTCCAACTCTACCATTCCATGATTCCATTCTTCCTCCATGCCTACTGCTGCCAGCCACACACAGCAGTGAGGTCCCAGCTTTGCCCAGTCACCAAAGATACATCTCTGCTTCTCCCTGCCAAGCAGAAGATGCCACTTCCTTCCAGCCACGGAGTGGTGGCTGGCTGACTTAGGGCACTGAGAGAGGCATCAGAGACAGTTCCTTAGGAGGGATGGTAATGAACGTTGCTTAAAGCAAGCAAAAGAACAACTCCATCAAAACTCACCTACTCACACAGAAACCAACCTCCTGCCTTGCAGGCAAGATCTCCGAAGTCACCTGCTATCTTTGATGCTGATCTTCTGATAACCTTTTCACCCCAAACTTCCCTTCACTGTTCTTGATTTCTGAGCAAGCTCCTAAGTCAGCTGCACTCACTCTCATTGCCTGTGGGCCTTGCACTGGCATCACACAGCAAACTTTCAGAGGACCTTTTTGAAAAAATGCAGATTCTCTCCACTGCTGTCAACATTCAGCAGCATGCATTGCCAAAAGAAGAAAAAAGCAGAATAAATAAATCTTTACCTGCATTCAGGGAAAATGTAAATAGCTTAAGAAAAGCAATCCAGGCTTTTGGCCAATAGTTTTATGAAGCTGCTGCACTGCTTGTTTTAACTGCTGTCTGCAATATCTTATATTGTTGTTTTTAAATTGCTCTTAGGTGTTTTTTTGTATTGTGAGACGTCCTGTTCTTCCTTGAGGGAGGGAAGATGGATTATGAATTTGAAATAATGAATAAGTAAGTCAGTATTTTTTTATGGGGAAATATTGTAGGATTTCACCCTGGAAAAGAAAAATGTGATCTTGAGTCAGTGGGTCTGGAGAACATAGGCAAAAGCAGGGGGGTTTTCTGAGGGGACGCAGGAGTACGCATACCCCTAAACATTTTGTGAATCTAAGTTTGGCCTCATTGAGGGGCAGCAGTATATGAGTAGGAAAATGAGAGTACCCCTAAACATTTTTTAGAAAAAAAGCACTGGGTAAACCAACAACAATTAAAATGTGAATTATCTGTCTCCAAACAGAGAGGGTCAGGTATTTATACTTGATAATCCTAACAAAGAAATGGTCAACCTGAAGAACAATGGATGCCGTTCCTTTAGATGTTTGTGTCCTGCAGGCAAAGAAAAGATCCTGTGAGGTTGCTAGATGAGGCAAAGGGGACTGGAGAGTGTGTGCAAATAGTATTAATGAAGGACATTGAATGGGGGGTGGCAAAGCAATACTATTTAATTTGTAGAGTGGTCATTAACAGATTTCAAGGAACTGCATATCACATTACAGTGGCACCTCGGTTTACGAACTTAATTTGTTCCAGAAGTCTGTTCTTAAACCGAAACCGTTCTTAAACCGAGGCATGCTTTCCCTAATGAGGCCTCCTGCTGCCAGTGCCCTTCCACTGTTCGGCTTCCATTCTTAGAAAGAGGTAAACGGGACACTACTTCGTAAACTGAATAGTTCGTTAAAAGGGCTGTTCTTAAACCGAGGTACCACTGTATTAATAGAATGCACATTTTAGATAGAAGTTTAAAAAAACCAGAACCTTCTTCTCTGTGTCATTCTTGTGTGTCCTGGGGTCTGATGATTTGCATTAGGCTGAAATCCGGCACAACACTGTTGAGCTAGACATCAACATTTTGGCTTTACAGCAGAGCTGATTTTGATATACTTGCTCTGGGGCTGAGGCCATACTGCTGAAGGGACTAGGCATGAACCAAACTTTTGCTAGGGCCTGGCCTTGTCCACACACCAGCTCATAAGAATACAGTCGTACCTTGGTACCTTGTCTTCTCGACTGGGCAGGAAGAGGGTTATTTGAAGGTGGGGGACATTGACATCAGTCCCTTGTCATGGTCAGATCACTTCCTGTTGAGATTTAGTATCTCAGCACCTTCTCCCCTCCACAGAAGTGGGGGACCTATTAGGAAGGTCCATCCTCGGAGGCTGATGGATCCAGTGGGATTCCAAATGGCTCTGGGGAGTTTTCCGGCTGATATGATTGTGCTCCTGTCGAAGCCCTGGCCAGCCTCTGCAACACCCAAACGGCTTGGGCTATTGACACGATCAGCCCTGAACTCACTTTCCCACTTTGTGGAGCCCGACTGGCATACTCCAGAGCTTAGGCTGAGGAAACAAGCTTGGAGATGGCTTGAACACAAGTGAAGGAAAGAGCCGAATGAATGCAGCCAAACACTGGTAAGGGCTCATGTCAGCAGCACTTAAAATCCATGAATCTGGATAAAGGATGATTTATTGCAAAGAACAAACAGAAATCTGGCAGATCGTTCCCGAGCAGCCTCCACAACAGCCTAAGATGACTCAACTGAACTCTGGTTTCCCTTTCTCTTACTACGGATGAAGCAATGGAAGTACGTCTTCTTCTTGCGCTGCTTCTCCCTATCTCTGACTTGCAAGCCTCCCCTCCTCCGGTGAAGTCTGTAGCTGATTGCTGGAATGTGCTCTTCAGACAGTGGCAAATTCTTATATGAGGGTTCTACAATCCTGACATCATCCCCTCCTCTAGGGGTCTCCTCCGGCTCCCCCTGCTCTTCCTCCTCTTGGTGGCCTGGTAACTCCAGGCCTACTGGCATTGTGGCCTCTGAGACCCGTCCGGACAGTAAGGGTCCTCCATCTATAGTCCTCACCTCCAAGGGGTGCTCCAACTTCTGCTTGGCCAATCCCAGCCGCTCGACTAAGATCATGTCCATGAAACCTGTAGAAACTCTGGAATTTATGAGTATACACACTTGCTCGCTGCGCGCCCCTATGAGTTGTAGCGTGGTGTTTATTGTAATTCCTGAATGACTGGTCCTGGCGGAGGCCTTATCTGTAGCTTTTCCTCCCAGCCCATGGCCTCCTGGACGGGCTGGGGCAGGTCATTTCCTGGCAGGGCCTCTGCATGCTCTGGCCCTGGTGCCAAGGTCGTCCCTGATAAGACTCTGCCGTTCTTCCTGGCTGATCACTGCCACACCTTGTGGTTTGCAAAGCCACTCACTGCCTCTGCTGGTGCATACGCTCTGACGACGCCGGCCTCACTTGTCCATGACATACTCTGTCTCACATCTGCAATCTCAAGCCTAGCTGGAGGGCCGCTCGCCCCACCTCCTCTAAGGTAGCCATTGCCAGCATTTTTGCTAGATCATCCAGAATTTCATCATTTAGCCCTGCCTTGAATAGGGCAATTAGGGCCTTTCCTTCCCATCCCAACTGTCGGGCATACATCTGGAAACTAGACGAATAATCCGCCACGGTCCCTCTCCCTTGCTTGAGGGTCATGAGCTTCTACGCTAGCTCCTCCTCCTGCACTGGGTTCAAATAGATACTGTCCAGCTCATTATTGAGCCTACCTAGTGGTAGTGAAGGCAGCAAAGAAGGCATACTTTGCTGCCTCTCTTGCATCCTCTTCATGTCGCCCAGCAGAGCTTTTCCAGGTTGTATGGGGCCTTTTACAGGCTGGCCCAAAGGAGGTGATAGAAGCAACACAGCTAATTAGAAGCTGCGCTTTGGTTTCCGAATGTTTTGGAAATCAAATGGACTTCCGGAACAGATTCTGTTCAACTTCCAAGGCATGACTTGTATTGTTATGTGATCCAGGCCAAACAGGCTTGCTAGCAGAACACACGTGTCCATGTAATGTTGAAGAGCAGAACCAGGCACCAGTGGAGGAGGCTGGTGGTGACATCTTATTGTAAGGAACCCATGATGCATCACTGTGAAGGATCCTGATCTGCAAAGGAGCTGCAAGATACGGTAATACATTCACCAACAAATGTTGCTGGGGGCCCTTTGTACTTCCTCCTCAGCCACTCTGACCAAGAAAGAAGGCTAGAAGCCAGGCTTGTTCTCCCTGACTATACTGGGACCTCACAGCCAAGATAAAAATGAGCATCTAATCATGGACCACTGGACTTTGATCTAGAGAAGCAAATTGCACCATACTCTGTTCAAGATGAAAGGGCATGTTACAGAAACCACGGATTCAAAACTTATTTTCATCACGGTGTCATATATTATTGATTAGTGTTTTTGATGTATTAATCTGACCTGTAAGTGGCCAACACCTGGGAAGCCAATATCTCTAACTAAAACCCATCTTACAGTGCTCCTTTGTGATGTGAAGAGATGCATTCAAATGAGGCTTTACATAATTTCCATTAACAAGCTTTTAAATAGGAGCTTTTCTGGAAGCATACATATCATATGTATACTTTCATATATTAAACAGCTAAAACTACACTAAAATTAATTACAAGTCACAACAAACAAAAGCAGCCAAGTCCAATTTCCATTCAGCATGTGATGTGTGATGGAAATAGCACAATAAGAAAATAAGGAAAACAGGAGAAAAATATAGTCTTGAGTCAATCTATAAAATAGGGAACATGTGGAGAATGAAAAAAAGAAACTTAAATAGTTTGAGTGCTGTTGTTTTGAAGCCTCTATTTTATTATGAATAGTTTATTGACTAAAGGTGTTCTTTATGCAGAAAATAATTCACATTGAATTAGGTTTGGTGCTGCACTTCCATGCTTAGATGTTGACTTCTTTGCCTGATAAAATGGAATTTTGTCTGATGAGCTCAAGTGGCCATAATCTGACCCATATGTCATGAATTACACACAGTGGCGTAGCGTGGGTTGTGCCCCCTAACCCGTGGATTTTAGCAGGGGGCAGAGAGCTGCGAGTGCGAGCGCCCCCCCAGATGTTGCGCCCAGTGCGGCCGACCCCCCCTGCACCCCCCACGCTACGCCACTGATTACACATGCTCAGATTAATTCTTGTTGCCCCACTCTCTCCCTCGACTCTGCTGTGCCTCTGCCCCACTGTGACAGGCTTTCCAGGCTCTGACCAAAGCTGAAGCATTTCTCAGGTGGAGTAAATGTAGCCCAGTGACTGGACTGCAAACCAGAAAGTTTCCACTTTAATATTCAATACTCTCCAACAGTCGCATCTGAGTCTTACGTATGCCATTATCATTTGACCTGAGCCCACATACCGGAAATAGGGGGCTCCATATGAGTTACACACCACCACAGTCTCTGAGTGGGGAGGCTCCAGGGGTCCCAAAGCGCTTCCTTGGAATGAAGGCCAGCGGAGACTGTGGGGTCTTTCGGTTCTTATTTACACATGCACACAACCTGAGCATAGGATGGCTGTGATTCCAGCACCTGCTTGCAAGTTTCCCTGTCAAGAAATGAAAGGCGCCCGCTATCTGCATGTGATGGCCTGGGATTCCGAGTCTGAGAGCGATCCGGAGGAATCCCAGCCGGCACAGGAGTCCCCGCCTCCAGGGCCGGCTGAACTGGGGCAAGGCCTAGATGCTGAGGAAACTCAAGAGCAGGCACCAGGTGAAACCATTCTGGCCCCAGAGGTGCTGGATGACTCAGTGGCCACAGGTGAGCCTCCTCCAGGGCCCAGTAACCCTTCGGCCTCTCCTGATCTGCAGAGGCTTAGGGCAGAGAGGCGAAGGGAACTGGTTGCCCCCAGGAGGAGTGCTCGCCTTAAGGCCAGAGGAGGCGGGGCTCCTGGGGGTCGGGACCGCCCCTGACCCTGGAAGAGGATAAAAGCCCAGTCAGGCCGGCCCCAGGTTGCGGGAGCAACGTCGTTGTTGGCTACGGACCTTCCTGTGTTCTTGATCCCTGCTCGGCTTCCTGTTCCTGACTATCCAGTACTCCGGTTCCCTGCTCGGCCTCCTGTTCCCGACCATCCGGCGTTCCTGTTACCTGCTCAGCCTTCTGTTCCAGCGTTCCTGTTCCCCGCCCGGCTCTCTGCATCGGACATCGCCCCTCTTCGTGTGGACTCTGCTACACTCACGGTACCTTACCCCCGGGACCAGCACAGTTTGCTCCCGCCACACCCGCACTCCCCCTTCGTAGGGGTGCGTTCGGGAAGAGCCAGAGGCCATGGCCGACCAAGCGGCTACACTGTTGGCAATAGCCCAGGAGAACCAGGCTTTGAGGCACACCATGCAGCAGCTCAGTAACGCGATTACGGCACTGCAGCAGCGTTTGGACGCCCTACCGGCTCCTGGGGCCGACGCCCCGGCTTCTGGCAAGTACCCAGTGACCTTGCCTGAGAAATTTGATGGGGCCCCGGCCAGCTTTCCCATGTTCCTTGCCCAGGCCAAGCTGTATATTCAGGGGCGCGCCCGGAATTTCCCTGACGACCGCACCAAGGTGCATTTCTTGATTAGTTTGTTAAAGGACCAGGCGGCCAAGTGGGCGTTGCCGCTGCTCAGGCAAGACTCCCCCTTGCTAACAGACTACGGGGGGTTTTGCAATCTGTTGGAGGCCGCGTTCGGCAACCCCCAGAAGGGGAGTCAAGCCAACCGGGCGATTCGGCGGTTGAGGCAGGGCAAGACCACGGTGGCCGCATACACCACAGAATTCCGGCTGCTGGCACAGGACTTGACCTGGAACGACTCGGCTCTCCGGGACCAGTATCTCGAGGGGCTTTCAGATGAGATACTGGACCAGCTGGCCACAATGGAACGCCCCACCACGCTAGACACCCTTATTCAATGGAGCCTACAGATTGACGATCGGCTAGAGGACCGGCGTCAGGCTCGGGACTGCCGGCACCTTCAGTTCTTGGCTCCAGTGTCTACCAGCAGTCCCACGGGCCCAGCTAAGTCATTGGAGGAACCTAAGCAGCTTGGGGCAGTGCGGCCACGCCTCTCCCCCGCAGAGAAGTCGCGGCGTCGGGAGGGGAATCTATGTCTCTATTGTGGCGGAAGCGGACACTATGCAAGGTCCTGTCCTGAGAAACGCCAGCCACAGGGAAACCACCAAACCCCAGTAGCTGATGGCCCTGGCTACCTGGGGTCCCAAACAGCACAGAAAGGGGCCGCACCAATTGAATTACAACACCTTATGGTTCCGGTACATCTATACCCTCCAGGAGGGCCATGGATTCTTACCCATGCGCTGGTGGATTCGGGCGCAACCCGCTCTTATATGGACGCTGCTTTTGCTGCCCAGCATCGGGTGCCACTTCGGAACAAGCCAGAACCGGTGCAGGTGGAGGCAATCGACGGACGGCCCCTGCGTTCGGGTGCCATCACTCAGGAGACCCAGCCCCTGGTCCTGTGCCTCCAGCAGCACCGTGAGATGCAAACTCTGGATATAGCCTCCATGCCTCGGTTCCCCCTGGTGCTTGGGATGGACTGGCTGGAGGCTCACAATGTGCGGATTGACTGGGTCAAACGGACTGTACACTTCCCAGACCCCAGTTCTCCTGCTGAGACTGAGATGCTAGCAGCTGCGCCCACTGAGGAGGTTGCTGCAACGCTCCCCGCTGAATACCGAGAATATCACGACGTGTTTGAGGAACGGGGGGCAGACCAGCTGCCGCCGCATCGGTCCTTTGACTGTGGCATAGACCTCCAGCCCGGAGCGCCTCTACCGGTGAGTCGCTTATACTCGTTAACAGAGCCAGAGTGCGAGGCTTTACAGGACTTCTTGCGCAAGAACCTGGAGCGTGCGTTCATTAGGCCTTCTACCTCGCCCACTGCTGCGCCAGTGCTCTTTGTTAAAAAGAAATGTGGGGAGCTCCGCCTTTGCCATGATTACCGGGCCCTGAACAAAATTACCATCCCGGACCGGTACCCCTTGCCCCTTATTTCGGAGTTACTGGAGCGGGTGCAAGGGGCGCAGGTGTTCACCAAGCTAGACCTCCGGGGTGCCTACAATTTGATTCGGATCCGCGCCGGGGATGAGTGGAAGACCGCATTTGGGACCCGGTACGGACAGTTCGAATACCTGGTTATGCCCTTTGGTTTGTGCAACGCGCCTGCTGTGTTCCAACGGTACATCAACCACGTGTTCCAGGACTTGCTAGATAAGTACGTGGTGGTGTACTTGGATGACATTCTGGTTTACTCCCGTGACCCGGCGTGCCATGAAGGCCATGTCCGGACCGTGCTGCAGCGCTTGCGTGAGCATCGTCTGTATGCAAAGCTCAGCAAGTGCGAGTTTCATCAGCGGTCAGTGGACTTCCTGGGTCACCGACTCTCACCAGGTGGGGTGCAGATGGATCCTGGGAAGGTGGCAGCGGTTCGAGAATGGGCGGCACCTCGGAACCGCAAGGACCTACAGCGTTTCCTGGGGTTCGCCAACTATTACCAGACCTTCATTGCGGACTATGCTCACTGCACCACCCCGTTGACCCGACTACTGCGCCCCAAGACGCCGTTTTCCTGGGACAAGGAGGCGGAGGAGGCGTTTCAAGGGTTGAAGGCCTGTTTCCAGAGAGCGCCAATCTTGCAACATCCGGATCCTTCTCGACCCTTTGTGGTAGAGACTGACGCCTCCAGTACGGCTCTCGGTGCCGTCTTGTCTCAGCAGCACAGACCGGAAGCGCCACTTTTACCCTGCGCCTTCTATTCCCGCCAGCTCCTCCCAGCGGAGCATAACTATACCGTGTGGGAGCGGGAACTACTGGCCATCAAGGTGGCCTTTGAGGTTTGGCGCCATCATCTTGAAGGAGCACGACACCCGGTGGAGGTGAGAACCGACCACTGGAACCTGGAATACCTCCAGACCACCCGCAAGCTGAACCAAAGGCAGATCCGGTGGGCGCTGTTCTTTTCCCGGTTCCAGTTCCGGATCCGCTACATCCCTAGCTCCCAAAACCAGAAGGCGGATGCCCTGTCCCGGAAACCCGAAGACAATGTAGACACGGTTCAGCAAGCAGCACCCACCACGATCCTACCACCAGCTGCATTCCTGGCCACCCAGGAGGTTGAGCCACTGCAGGCTCGGGTGCGGGAACAGCAGCGGGTCAACGCTTGGGCCTAGGAACGACTCCGGGAACTGGCCGAAGGATCATGCCCTCAGTATCCAGGGCTGGTCTCGCATCAGGGTCTTCTGCTGCACCACGGGCGCCTGTACATCCCATCAGGGCCGCTGCGGGCTGAGATTCTCCGGATGACCCATGATGCGCCAGCGGCGGGGCACTTTGGGCGGTATCGGACCACCCATCTGGTAAGCCGTGAGTTTTGGTGGCCCCGTTTGAAGGCCGACGTGGCTCGCTACGTCCCTGGTTGTGACGTCTGCAGGCAGGCCAAGGGGCCTACCGGGCGACCCCCCGGCCTTCTTCAGCCGTTGCCGGTTCCATCACGTCCTTGGCACACAGTCTCTTTGGACTTTGTAGTGGAGTTACCCCCGTCTCGTGGCTGCACCTGCCTTCTAGTTTTCTCCGACCACTTCACGAAGATGGTGCACTGTGCCCCCTGCCCATCCATACCCTCAGCTAAGGAAACCGCGCCGCTGTACCTTCAGCATGTCTTCCGCCTGCATGGCCTACCTGAGCGTGTAGTGTCCGACCGTGGCGTTCAGTTCACGTCCCGGTTTTGGCGTGCTTTGCACCAGGCCCTCGGGACAGAGGTCTGTCTCTCATCTGCTTACCACCCACAGACTGATGGCCAGACGGAACGGGCGAACGCGGTGCTGGAACAGTACCTCCGGTGTTACTGCAGCTACCAGCAGGACGACTGGGTCGACCACCTAGCATTGGCGGAGTTCGCTTATAACAACGCGGTGAATGCGTCCACCCAGCAGACCCCGTTCCAAGCCAGTTATGGTTTTCATCCACGGTTGTTTCCGGATGTGCTGCCGGCATCTGCGGTCCCTGCGGTGACAGAGTGGCTTCAGGAGCTCCAGTCCCAGCAACAGCTGTTGATGGAGCAGCTGCGCCAGGCCAAGGAGGCGTACAAGGTCCAGGCCGACCGCCACCGCCAGGTGGGGCCGGAACTTCACGTCGGTGACCTGGTGTGGCTTTCCACTCGCCACCTCCACCCTTCTCGACCTTCGCGGAAGCTGGACGCCCGGTTCACCGGCCCGTTCCCTATCGTGAACCAGGTCTCGCCTGTGGCATTCTGTCTCCGGTTGCCAGCACACCTGAAGGTTCACCCGGTATTCCACAGGTCCCTTCTGAGTCCGGTGGCCCCACCCGACAAGTTCCACCCGAACCGTCCCCGACCGCAGCCAGTTTTGGTGCAGGGAGAGCCTGAGTACGAGGTGGAACGCATTCTGGACTCCTGATACCGCAGGGGAAGGCTGCAGTATCTCATTGACTGGAAGGGGTATGGGCCAGAGGACCGTTCCTGGGAACCAGCGGCCAACGTCCACGCGCCTGCCTGCATCCGAGAGTTTCATGCGGCGTACCCCAGCAAGCCGGGTCCGGACCCTCAAGTGAGGGGGGGGCCTGGGAGGGGGGATGGTGTGATGGCCTGGGATTCCGAGTCTGAGAGCGATCTGGAGGAATCCCAGCCGGCACAGGAGTCCCCGCCTCCAGGGCCGGCTGAACTGGGGCAAGGCCTAGATGCTGAGGAAACTCAAGAGCAGGCACCAGGTGAAACCATTCTGGCCCCAGAGGTGCTGGATGACTCAGTGGCCACAGGTGAGCCTCCTCCAGGGCCCAGTAACCCTTCGGCCTCTCCTGATCTGCAGAGGCTTAGGGCAGAGAGGCGAAGGGAACTGGTTGCCCCCAGGAGGAGTGCTCGCCTTAAGGCCAGAGGAGGCGGGGCTCCTGGGGGTCGGGACCGCCCCTGACCCTGGAAGAGGATAAAAGCCCAGTCAGGCCGGCCCCAGGTTGCGGGAGCAACGTCGTTGTTGGCTACGGACCTTCCTGTGTTCTTGATCCCTGCTCGGCTTCCTGTTCCTGACTATCCAGTACTCCGGTTCCCTGCTCGGCCTCCTGTTCCCGACCATCCGGCGTTCCTGTTACCTGCTCAGCCTTCTGTTCCAGCGTTCCTGTTCCCCGCCCGGCTCTCTGCATCGGACATCGCCCCTCTTCGTGTGGACTCTGCTACACTCACGGTACCTTACCCCCGGGACCAGCACACTGCACTTTCCAGAAACAACTGAAGACCTTCTTGCCCCGACAAGCTTTCCCAGTTGAATGAATGGGTTTATGTCATGAGTGTCTTATTTTGTATGGTATTATTTTTGTTTTAAATGTATCTGCTCTCCCCCCCCCCAAATTTTTTAACTCCCCCTGTATTATTGTATATCACCTCAAGGTGATTGTGTAGAAGAAGACTAATAAAATTGATGGTGTTGGTGACAGCACAGTGGAACTGCCTCTTATGTGAGGGTTTGGCTTTGGAGTCTGTGTGCAAGGGGTGCGGACTGGCAAGAGGGTGGGGGAACCTCACATTCCCCATCTCCCTCTCTCTCTGCTACTAGTCCCCACTCCTACACCTCCAAGCCTGGAGGACAAGGATAAAAAAACAGGAGGAGGACATAGGGGAGCAGAGAGAGATGAAGGTAGGCCGAAGAAAAAAGCTGGAACAGATCCTTAAACCGGAGGATGGGATCCCAGGAAAGGGAAGGAGGAACAAAGAAAACAAAAGGTTTGTTCAGTGCTTTTTGCAGATGTTGAGTGTGTAAGTTAAATGCACGTAAGATGCAATTCCATTGTACAAGGCTCACCCTTCTGTCTGTACTTGCACCATGTGAGCTGAGGGCATATGTAGGAATGAGCAGTGCCAGTAGCTTTTGGTGGTGGCAATATGGGTGTGTGTGTGTGTGTGTGTGTTGAGGCCTGAGGAGGTCTGTGGTAACTGGAATACTGGATTGCTTGAGCTCCCCACACCTCCCACCTCCCCTCTCAGGAGCCAGCAGTGACGCCAGTGTTGCAAAGGCAGGTCAGCAACGCTTTCTGCCCGCACCGCCATGCCAACCATGCCAGCTCTTTGCGTGTCGAGGTCCCCAGGTCCACCCCAATAACTCACACATCACACAGAATTTTTTGTTTAAGGTTTTTGGCATAATTTTGGCCACAACTTTATTAAAATACAAATTTGTGAGTGGTTGCTTAGGCATTGGTTGTGACTATCTGCCCCCACCGTGGGGGACAGACTGACATTCCGCACCATGCGAAAGTCAGAATGGGGGAATACACTTGGGGGTTACGCGGAGCAGGGAATCTGCCCTCACCCCAAATGCAACCAGGAGCTCATTGCTATGGCCCGAGCCCCCTTGACAGAGTGGACAAGCAATAGTTAGCCCCCAATTCCTTTAACGGAATCCCTTGCAGCAGCAGCAGCATTAGAGGGGCAGGCACAGCCAATCCATGCCCCTCAACCAACCAAACCATAAACCAATGCCTAACCGCAACCTTAGAAGTTGTGACGATTTGCTACGCAGTAGGCAAAAACCAAATGGCCCCAGCCAATCAGCCAGATGGACAAAATTCCTACCAGGCCCCCGCTCCAAAGCAGACGACCCCATGACAGGCATAGCCAGGTCAAAGCGAACAACCCTATTCTAGGGAGGGAGGGACGGGCAATCCGCTGCACGGGCGAAAAGAGGAAGCCCTAGCCTCGTGCAAAGAGTTTTAGCATTTCTGGCTGTCAATCAATAAATGGCAACATTAACTTCATCCCAACAACAAGGGAAGCCCCAATCGTATCAGTGGCCAACGATCAGTTAGCCCGCCCCCAACTTTGGAGTGTCCTGGCGGCCCCCACCGCAACATGTGCTCTCCATGAAGGAGAACACGCTTTACCAGAATTGTCCCCCAAAGTGGAATTCCCTCCCTGATGAGACTTGAAGCTAATTTGCTCTTGTGACTTTTCAGAAAGGATGCAAAACTGACCTTTCCGGAAGGCCCATGGCGGCTGTGGACCTGCTTCTGCTTCTGCTATTGCTTATTTGGTATTTATTGATCAGGGCTTTATTTTTGAGGGCTTTTTAATTGCATGATTTTTTATGTTCTGTTTGAAGGCACCTTGGAGAGGTAAAGTACAAATATCTGAAAGAACTCTTGTTTATGTATATATGAATGACTTATCTTTTTCTCCTTTGTCCACAAGCTATTTTTGTTTTCATTTATTAACCCTCTTAATCTCCCTCCAATGTGCACTTAAAAAGCACACATGAGAAAAGCAGAGATTTAACAGCATGTGGATGAAGGATCACTAGAAACATCTTCTGTAGGTTAGAAAACAAACTCTTTTAAGATTGGTTGCGAGACTGTGGCCTTCTTTTTTTTTAAGTAACTGAAAAGCAAATCATGGCTGCATATGTGCATAGACCCAGGACTCACTCATATGATCACGAGACCCCTTGATATTCTTGCAATCACCTGAATACCACACATATGCAAGCTAGCTCACAGAGGGGGGTGGAAACACAGGGACTAAAAGAAAGGAGGCACAATAGTCTCCCTCTAAACTTTCTTTACAGGTTCCAACTTGTGGAGTATCAAGGCGGCAGGATCTACAGGGGCAGTAGACCCAGTCTCCAATGAATGCATTGTCCACTGCTCCTGCAGCAACGGGCTACTGTGCTTCTTGGAGGCTGGATCTGTGCCTCCTCAGCAACCCCACCCCTGATGCAGTCTCTGCAGTGGCCTCCTGGCAAATAGGAGGCACTGCTGGTCCCGCCCCGCCCTTGTTCCTAAGGGAGATCTCTACTCTCTTATCCCTGATGTAGATCTTCACTCAACCCTTCTTCCCTGGCAAGGTGGGGGGGGGGTGCACCATTTTGTGGTTCGCTCAGGCCCAAAATGTCTTGGACCAACACTAATTTTCACTGTCTTCTAACTCTCAGCTGCTTTGGTTACTTATTTGATTTTTGATACTGTCACTTTGCTCTGGAAACTGTTCACCTAGTCTCTAATTTTAAAGACTGTTGAAGCAGAACGACCTGTCTTGTCTCTTGCCATGGAACCAGTCAAAGTAACTACCACTGATGTGCAGAAATGTGCATCTCTGTTGTGTTTTGGAACTGTCTGTTATATTTGCTATTGCATATCAGGTTAACGGGAATACACAACGAAGTGTAAGGAGCTGTTCTGATGGAATTTACACACATTCCCCGTTATGCACAAACACACACCTTCAAAAATAATACTACAGTGGTACCTTGGAAGTCAAACGGAATCTGTTCTGGAAGTCTGTTTGACTTCCAAAACGTTCGTAAACCAAGGTGCAGCTTTAGATTGGCTGCCGCATTGGACTTTTGGGTTCCAAAGAACGTTCGTAAACCGGAACAGTTTGCGGCATTCAGGAGCCAAAACGTTTGAATCACAAAGCGTTTGCGATCCAAGGTACAAGTGTACTGCATTTCAAAATCAGATTGGGGTAGATATACTGATGGATTGGCTATCAATGACTTTTAATAGTTTGAAAAATTCATTGGAATTTATTCCACTTCATTTTATTTTGTACCAGATATCCTTTCCTTAATGTACATCATTTGCACTTTTACAGTGCCCTTGATACAGGATTTTTCTAAAGTAAGTTCAGCTCTAGATAAATGCTACTTTGTAGTGCCTGGAGTTTACACACACACACACACACACACACACACACACACACACAGGGTGGGGGGGGGGTTGCCTGAATGAGGCCATCACCTTGCTGAAGCTAAGCAGGTCTGGGACGGGAGAGGGCCTGTAGGAGCAGCTGCCTGCAAACCGCATGCACATGGACTGCCTTGGATTCCATGATGGAAGAAAGACAGGCTATGAATATGTTCACACAGACCGCCTTCCCATTCTCTGCTTATTTGAGAGCCAGTGTGGTGTTGTGGTTAAGAGCGGCAGTCTCGTAATCTGGGGAACCGGGTTCGCGTCTCTGCTCCTCCACATGCAGCTGCTGGGTGACCTTGGGCCAGTCACACTTCTCTGAAGTTTCTCAGCCCCACGCACGTCACAGAGTGTTTGTTGTGGGGGAGGAAGGGAAAGGAGAATGTCAGCCACTTTGAGACTCCTTTGGGTAGTGATAAAGCGGGGTATCAAATCCAAACTCCTACTCCTCCTCCTCTTCTTCGTCTTCTTCTTCTTCTTCTTCTTCTTCTTCTTCTTCTTCTTCTTCTTCTTCTTCTTCTTCTTCTCCTCCTCCTCCTCCTCCTCCTCCTCCTCCTCCTCCTCCTCCCGGCCCCTGCATCTCCACAAGTCTGCTCCAGGGAGTAAAGATAAAGATGATTCTATGATTCTATGAGTCTCCCTAACTCTCCTGAGCAATTTTGGGCTCACACGGGGCAGCAGAAGAAAAGGAAGACTGAAGTCCATTACGCTGGTGGACCGACAACACCAGATGTCAGACTTTGTTTCTATGGTTTGCTAAGACAAGAGGCGATCAAATGCATTGGGGAAAACTGTCATGAAACAGAAAGTCATGTTTTTCCTACTTATTATGTAGAAAGTTGATCTATAGACGTTACAAAACAATATAGACCTCTGCAAAATGTTACTTTACTGTATGTTTTAGTTAAATATACAACAATGTTCTGGCACTGAACATCGTTTTCTTTTTCAGTTGAGCAGTTATATTTGGTGGTAGAAGAGGGGGAGAAGAAAGATGAAGTGAGCCCTTATTTCACAATGCTCACACATAAGGAAGTAATAATCACATATTATAAGCACAATTTAATAATCCCATTTTTCCTTTCAAGTTAATGACTGTGGTGTTTCTAGCAAAACTATACATTACTGTGCACAGTAAGCCCAAACTGTGTATAATGTTCATCCAGCTTCTTTATAGAAAGTGTACATTCTAAATAAAATAATTATGGTGTTCATCATCGTAGACATGTTGAACAACTGTACATAATATGCACTGACTTGACCTGAAAACAGCATATTAGTGAAGGCAAATTGGGAAATGTGCATATCTAGAGATGTGCATATCATTTAACATGATCTGATTATTTTTTAGAAGGCTGTTAAACACTTGAACACAAAAGCAAAAGAGTGTGTTTGCTCACATAGTTTCAGAAGAAGTCTGAGAAGGATGGAAGCTTGCAATCACTTACAGGCCCTGAGGCAAATTGGAAAAATATGGTTAGTAAATCAGTCTCATGCCAATGCCCCTGTGATCTTTTGCCTGCTTTTGGAGGCAATATCCCTCCCCAGCCTTTGGGTGAAAGGTTCTTCAAAAGTTTTTTTGCAATTCTTTGGTAGGACACATTTAAAAGAGCTCCTACGAGTTTGCGGTGTCATTTTCACTTTGGTTCTTTTAATTCAAACACTGGAAGAGTTACGTGATCCATTGAAATATTTTGTGGGAGAATCTGACATACAGAATGGATAGTGCATAATGCATATAATACTCATTGAACAAGCCTTGGTGTTTAGATTAACAAAAAAGGCATATTTAAGTGGCACTGCCTGCATTGCAGGGAATTGGACTAGATGACCCTTGGGTTACCTTCCAAATCTGTGATTCTATTATTCTTACAAGGCAGATGGAAGTTAAAAAACAGTTCAGTTACAATAGGATAATGTGCAAAGGGAGAAGCTGTGCATTCCTCAGCATGTCAAGATGCTTGATTCTGACATTAATTTAAAACCAAATTCAGGACTAGTTTACTCTTGCATGCTCAGCTCTTGACTGCATGTGCATTTAATGAGCACATACCAAGTCCTGATATGCATAAGTGAATGTTCTGTTGTGCATTAACGTCCGCAGAAAGAGCTTTCACATTATCCACTGTCACCTCAGGGCTATGAATGCCAAAGACCAATGCTTCTTTGGGCAAAACTAGGTGAGACACCATGCACACAGTTGGCAGTTGTGCTTGTAGCTTTAGAAAAGTGAATAATAGCCATTGGGGCCTGGATCCAGACTGAGGCATTAACATCTTTGTCCTGCATCAAGGGACAAAGTGCCAGCTCTTTACATTGGAATTAAAGTACTTGTTGGTGCAAATGGGCACTTTTCCAAACGCAAATAGCACACATGGGCCTCTAATTTAAGCTGGAACCATAGTAGGGGCAGGAATTAAAGCTCCTTCCATAAAGGACTCAGTCCGGATTGTGGCCACTATGCCTGCAATTTTCTTTTCTTTTTAAAAAGCCATTCAAGCCATTCTTAATTTTGTACCTGGTATCTTATCTAGTTTGGTCCTCAGCAAAGAGAGTTTACACATTCACTGCAAGTGTCGATTGTCAAGTGATGGGACTTTACTTTCAAAGTGTGCAACTTCAGTGTGTTTGGGAAGTGCTGAAAGAAATTAGTGTAGAAGTGGCATAAACCTTCCTGCTTCGCTACTCAGATCATGTCACCCTGAACACTGTCTTCCCCTTCCTCACCCCAAACACTGGTTTGCCACATCTCAAGAGTGGTGCTTTAATCTAATAGCATCTAGGTTCAGAGCAGGGGAAGAGATGCTTAGAGGTTCTTTCCAAGCCAGTTCTTCCAGGACTGATGTTGTGCTGGATCTCTCTTTGTAGAAAGAGCAAACATCTCAGATGGAGAGGATAAACAGAAAAGATGAGCACTGCTTTTGTGACTGACCTCAAGAGTTGTTTGATGCCAACATTTCCTTCCTTCTTCTCTGGTCCATATACAGATGACACAGTATGCAATAATGTCAGAAGGAATTTGGAAGACTCAAAGGCTGCAAACCTCACAGATTTATTTTATTTTTTATTCCTTGTAGTGCTTGCATGCCTTTAATAAAAAAGAAAAGCAGAAAAAAACAATTACAAGCAGAATAGATTTCTCCTTTTAAAAACTCACATCGACCTTGGATTCTCTTCGCTCTGAGAATATCTGACCCTGAGATCTCACTCAGTAGCTCCTTAAGCTTATTGAGACTGGCCTTCTTAAGGTCCAGAGTGCATTTCTGACTACACTCAGCTTTCCCTTGCCTCTATCATGAAACCCAGGAGAACAGGATCTCTTTCTCCCAAGGAATGTTGTGTGTTATACAGTGGTACCTTGGTTTTCAAACAGCTTAGTTCCCAAACAATTCGGAACCCAAATGCTACAAACCCAGAAGTAGGTGTTCTGGTTTTCGAACTTTGCCTCAGAAGCCGAACATGCTCCTGAGCTTCCATTTTCACTGTTGCACAGCTCATTTGAGTCCCCCGCATAGTAGTGAAGGTTTTTTTCATCCCATGTTACCCTTGCACAACTAATTTAAGTCCCCTCCCCATCGTAATTAAAGCCTTCCATTTCTGATTGGAGTATTCTGAAGTGATATTTGGTGCTTTTGTTTTTGCTATTTTTTGCATTTTTGTTTGTGTGGCTTTTTCATTTTTGTGACTGGCTTGCTTTTTGTTTTATGATTGATTGATTGATTGATTGATTGATGATTGATTGTGTGACTGTGGAAATGCATCCCCGCATCCAAACAATGACTATCATCAGTGCAGGTAAGAAAATAAAATAATTTTAATTTTTATCATCTACAATACTTACTTACTTACTTATTTATTTATTTATTTATTTATTTATTTATTTATTTATTTTATAGTACAGTGGTACCTCGGGTTAAGTACTTAATTCGTTCCAGAGGTCCATTCTTAACCTGAAGTACCACTTTAGCTAATGGGGCCTCCCGCTGCCACCATGCTGCTGGAGCACAATTTCTGTTTTCATCCTGAAGCAAAGTTCTTAACCTGAGGTATTATTTCAGGGTTAGCGGAGTCTGTAACCTGAAGCATCTGTAGCCTGAAGCGTATGTAACCCGAGGTACCACTGTACAGAAGATTGAGTATTGCTTTCATTTTATGGATCAATGGTCTTGTTAGATAGTAAAATCAATGTTAAATTGCTGTTTTAGGGTTTTTTTTAAAAGTCTGGAACAGATTAATCCGTTTTGTATTACTTTGTATGGGAAAGTGCACCTTGGTTTTGGAACGTTTTGGTTTTGGAACAGACTTCTGGAACCGATTAAGTTTGAGAACCAAGGTACCACTGTATATAGAAACTGTCAACAAAACACCTGTGAGCAGCTATACCAATGAGAGGAACAGCATCATTTAGACCGACTTTTTAAAAAATGAGGACAACATGAACCATTTCCTGGTTTCCTACTATGATTCATTGGGCTGGATTCTTTTGCCTTGCTTTCTGGGCAGCTGCTTACTCTGCACCCCCCCCCCATTTAAATATACATTGGCATGGCATTCCCAGGACGGAGTGCTGTGACCCATCAGCAAACCTGGATTAAAAATGACATTTACACCCTGTGTTATACCCTCTAATCCAAACACAGTCCAGAGTATCAGAAGAGGGTGAACACATTGCTGGGGGAGAAACAGCCTCCATGTCTCTCTTCTGGAAGCATCTGACTGGCTGTGTTTGGAAACAGGATGCTTAATGTTTGATCTCATCTAGAATTTAGGGAGTGGGATCCACCACCAATCTTTGCTGCTACCCTGATTTTCCGTTAGACAAAATTTGGTGCAATCCCTCAAACCCACATGCTGTTCACCTTTTGGGACTTTTTGCAAATATATATGTATTCTATATTCATACCTAGTCTCAGTAAATTATTGCTGGAGGCTGTTCACAGTTTTTGTGCTAAACTGTGCTAAATTAGCTTGGAGAGAGCACTAAATGAAGCTTTATGATTTTACATATTTGATGCTGTGCAGTTTATATATTATTCAGATTTCTTTTGCCATGAACTTACTTTTGAAAGAGACATTAGGGGATGATTTCGTGGTTTGGAATTTCTTATTTCTGTAGCCCCCATGGAGACACAGGACTAAACTAAGATTTTTATCTTCCTGGAAATAAGGCTCATGACTTTAAATAAAACACTTTTTTTTTAACTCTTATGTGCTTCTTGCACTCATGAAAAGAGTGTTCAGCAGCATATGGACAGGAATGCCCATGCATGCTTTTTATGTTAAGCCACTAGAATGTTCCATATTCCTTCAGCCATTTACAAATTAAAATAAGGCAAGGAAGAATAGAAATGGGTTGGAAAAGTCACAACACTATGAAAGAGTTTATAACTAGTTTACTAGCACAATATGTGAAGTCCATTCGATGTGGCTGACTCAAGGGGTGTGAGTCACATCTGATTTCTCTCCTGGTGTCTCCGAGTTGGATGTCCCCTGGCACTAGCCTCTTTCTGTCTTCTGTGTTTTAGGAGCCCCATGAGAGTAGGTGAGGGGAGATGCGGAATTGGTGGAGGCAGGGAGAGGGTTATATCAAAGTTCTTGCTCCCTCTCCTTCGCCCAGTGTATTTCAGAATCTGGAAGTGCTGGCCAGCTGCCCCCCTGCTCTGATGCTGCTAAATGCCACATCCGTTATTAACGGGACCGACTTGGCATTTACAGTGGTACCTCGGGTTACAGACACTTCAGGTTACAGACTCCGCTAACCCAGAAATAGTACCTCAGGTTAAGAACTTTGCTTCAGAATGAGAACAGAAATTGTGCTCTGATGGCGCAGCAGCAGGAGGCCCCATTAGCTAAAGTGGTGCTTCAGGTTAAGAACAGTTTCAGGTTAAGAACGGACTTCCGGAACGAATTAAGTACATAACCAGAGGTACCACTGTATAACTTGGACCTCGGCGGATGAACTTAAGGGTCTTATGCTGACCCATTTGTGTACACCTGTGCACTCAGAGTAGTGTAGTGCCATTCTAAATCAAATGCAAAAGGTGGAAACTTTGCAAATAGGCTGAGGCGGGAAAACCTGTTCACCTCACGTATTTTATAATGTGTGTTGCCACTGATTTCTTTGTAACTCACTTTTAGTCTTATTTTAATGGGTTCCCTGTACATGGCTTAGAGATGACAGTGATTAGGTAGTATACAAATGAATCAAATAAATAATATGCAGAGGATTCCCAGCTCTATCTCTGTTCTATGTGAATTGGGAGAGCTGTTTGACAGGTCCTTGAAGGCCAATAAATTAAAGATGAATCCTGAAAAGACAGTTGTGTTCTGTGTCCCAAGTTCCCAAGTCTGGGAGGTGAAGAGACATGGTGTCCTGGATGGGGTTGCATTGCCCTGGAAGGAGCAGATTGGTAGCTTAGTGGTGCAAAACCCTCCCTGGAGGCTCAGGTGGCCTCAGAAACACTTAAAATCAACTGTAACTAACAAGTGAGAAAATAAATGCAAATTGCATATATCTGTCTTTCCTAAACAAAAACGTTTTAAGCAGGCACTAAAAAAATATGCAGCAATGTAAAACTGAAAGAAGGGTACACTGAAAAGATCAGTTCCCTGGCTATAATGGCAGCTGCCTACTTTTCTTGACGCAAAACCATAAGTTTCAGTCAGAGGGAGAGTCTAGCCCTTCAAGGAATGAGAGCTAACCAAAGATGACCCTGAACTGTTTTGAAATCAGAAGTTAAATTTAAAATCCAATGGGAATGATATATTCTGGTGGTTCCAGTCCTGCAGCATATTGATTTGTCAAATTCAGCAACAAAACTCAACAAAAGAGGAACACACATTTGCTGTATATTTTTTTCTGTTCTCATAACTCAGTGAACCACTAAAAGGAGGCGAATCAATGAACTTGAGTGAGCTGAACCTGAAAAACAATGCAACCAACCAATCAATTCATTTTATTTTAGTTTCTAAATGGATTTTGTGTATTTTTCTTGTTCTCTTTATGTTTACTGACAAATCATCATTTTCCATTCATGATGAATAATTGCAGTCCCTGATCCCTACCACAAATGGTTCAGTGGTTCAATGGTAGGGTTTAGTGGGCTATCTGCACCTCAGTGTTTTAGCTGCAGAACCCATTACATTTCAAAGGGAGATCGAGCCCCTGAAATAGATGTTTTTGCCCATAGACTATTTGGGCCTGTTGTTGAAACAAGAGAATGCTGGGGCTTTCTTACTTTTAGCATGTTTCTTCTATATAATAGCATGTAAATTTTTACTAAGAAATACACATATGTCAACTTTCTTTTATATTCAGTGCTAGTTTAGGAACAGTATTATCCATGTCTTTAAAGTCTCATTTGCTGTTTGGATGTTTGAGGGTCAGATCTGTGCCTTGGAAGTCATTTAGCTGCCCCATCCCAACCCCAACTTCAGAAGTAGGGTAAATATTTAATGCACATTGTGCCCAGGACCAACCTGCACATCCATGCTTCCAAAGCCCTTCCAACTGAGGTGCAGCTAAAGGGTAGCTTTGCTGTCAGTCAGAAATTTCTATTTAGAGTGATCATTTAAACTTTGAAAGCCCTGTCCCAGAGTGGCCTGACGCTGAGGGAACAGGCCCCATCCCTAGGCAGAATGACAGACGAGCATGTGGAGCTGAGCACAATACATGCTCAGGAGTCCTAGGAACTCGTGCAAGATGAAAAAGTAAAGTTTCTGGCTCCCCTAATTATGTTTGTTTATGAACAGCATTCAGCCATTTGCGTTCCACCTCTAGTCCCAACATCCAGGAGCCCCAGCATGTGTGATCAGGGGTAATGAGAATTTGATTCCAACATTACCTCAGGGCACCTCTCCAGCTGCCCCTATCAACTACGGCTAGCCCTTTTAGGGTTCCCTGAATGGATGAGAGAACATGAGGCTGTGCAACCCCAACTGAATGAAATACAAAATAACAAAATACAGTGGGAGGGAAGGGAAGGGAAGGAAGAAGGGAAGGGAAGGGAAGGGAAGGGAAACCAAGCTGTTTGGGGTTATTCCAAGACTGAACTAGATTGGAACCATCTAGGTGGCAAGAGAGTAGAGGACTGAACCCTTCTGCCAGGTGAGACCTGCTAGACCAGAGCAGCCCAAGCCATTTTGCTGCCTGAGGCGAAGGGCAAGATGGTGCATTCCCCATTCTGTGCACAAAATTGGATTAGACCAGTAGTTGACTCTTACATCAGCACCAGTGATGGAACAGAGTCCTCCACTCTACCCATGGGCTAGAAGCTAGCTTAGGGGCTGCAGGGCAGACCACAAGGCAGACCACAAGGCACACGTTTCCAGTCACTTTCCACCCTTCAGAATTTGCTGCCTCATGGCAGGGTCAGCCCTGCTGCTAGTTGTTATAAGCTTAACGAGTGCCACTATTTTTATTGGGGGTGGCCCATGCCTCAGACATAGAGCTTCCTTGTTGCTTTTGTTTTTAAAAAGCAAACACACAAATAAATTGGGAGCCCTTAAGTGGGGCCAATCAAGAAGTTCCTGGGATTGTGTCAGGTGGGAGAGAAAGAGAGATGTACGCTCTGCAGGTCTCACATTGGTGTGTATATGTAGCTAGTGAGAGTTTCTCACGGATCCCTTTGAAATGAGGCAAGCGAATGCAGATTTGTCCAGGAAAATTCGAGCTCTTGCTTGATGTAGACGTTCAGGCTCCATGAGGATTTTATGGGGTCGGAAGTGCTAGGATTATGCATCCATCGTAACATACTTACTCAATATGCTCTTTTTCTACAGAAATAAGCTTTCTACAGAAATAAGCCCAGTGTTCTAAGGGGTTTTTGTCAACCATCTCCAAGAGCTTCTGCATTGCTTTTGTGATATAGTTTGTCAAAATGAAAAAAAACTGTTACCCAAACAAACCAAAAGAGCAAATGTAATTGCTTTCAAAACTGCAAAAAATAAATAAATACTTTTCTTTTTAAAGAGACAGTTTACTTAGCTGTAAATTGAATGGATGGAATGGAAAAAGTCAACATTTCTTCAAGAAATGTTCCTTTTGTGATCATGATAAATAGAAAAATCATATTCCATCTACGCTGAAATCTTTGTTTTCAAGAGGAAGTTGATGTAGATCTAATACTAGTTTACTACTATTACAGTTTACATGTCCTTGACAATTATGTGTTGCTAGGCCTCTGTGTAAAGCCAGCATGATTTTTTTGTCTCAATCACTAGTTCAGAAGGTATTTGAAAAACAGCTGGATGATTTCCAGATACAAGACACCATTGATTTTTCAAAAATTCCATAAATACAACATGCTGTTTACTGACAAAACCAGTGTACAGCGCTGAAAGAAATCACAATAACAAAATGAAACTCCCTTTTGAAATCTAAGCTGTCATATTCCTCTTTATAAGCAGTTTATGAGCATCTTCAGGGCACGAAAAAACCTATGGTATACAGTGGTATCTCGGGTTGCATACGCTTCAGGTTAAATACGCTTCAGGTTACAGACTCCGCTAACCCAGAAATAGTGCTTCAGGTTAAGAACTTTGCTTCAGGATGAGAACAGAAATCGTGCTCTGGCAGCGAGAAGCCCCATTAGCTAAAGTGGTGCTTCAGGTTAAGAACAGTTTCAGGTTAAGTACGGACCTCTGGAACGAATTAAGTACTTAACCTGTATTTACAATTTTATTTTGACTAAAACCTAGTACTTTGGGGTAGGGTGGGGAGAGAACAAGTACAATAGTAACTCAGGTTAAGAACTTAATTCCTTCTGGAGGTCTCTTCTTAACCTGAAACTGTTCTTAACCTGAAGCACCACTTTAGCTAATGGGGCCTCCTGCTGCTGCCGTACTGCCGGAGCACAATTTCTGTTCTCATCCTGAAGCAAAGTTCTTAACCCGAGGTACTATTTTTGGGTTAGCAGAGTCTGTAACCTGAAGTGTATGTAACCTGAAGCGTATTTAACCCGAGGTACCACTGTAATGTGTTTTACCACTCTAAAAATAAACATTTCCTATTCACTGCCCAGCTACATTTTCTCTATGTGATAGTATTCTCTTTTTCTCAGATGACAGCATGACGGTTCCTAATTATTTTCACCTCATTTTTTAATATGAAATTCTAGTAATCAGGAGCAAATGTTCTGGATCCTACTTAGAACCTGAAGGTATAGAAAGCTTCCCTGGGAATGTTCTATGATAACGGATACCATTAGTTTTTACCAAAACAGATACCAGCTAGGATAGAGATTTTAGAAGACTTCAGCTGCTGAAAAGGCAATGGAGGAGGTGCCTGTTTGGTATGTGGTAGGAGGCAATTCAAAGGGATATGCACCACCAAACTGAAGGCCCCATGTTGAAGTTGAGCAGAAAGGAGCTCCCAGTAGGATGGGATCTGCAGGATGCCTTCTCTGGCAGAACGCAGGGACCACTGGGATCCATTGGAGACAAGGCCTCCTTTCAGGCACCCTGCTCTCAAGCTCTGTAGGGCTTTGTATACCAATACCAGCCCCTTGAAGTAAAATGGCAGCCAGTGACATTCTTTGAGCAGCAGGATGGCAAGGAGGTTCTGGATATACACTGGCTTAACTCCCACATCTTGACTTAACCACAGATACACTGGCATATTTTCCCCTTATTGATCCAGTTGTCTGATCTGAACCTGGCAGGTCTTAAGCTGGCATAAGCCCAGAAAAGAGGGGGGGGGGAGTGGGACCAGAGAGGGGGGACTTAGGTTAGATCCTCATCCCATCCAAGTTGGGACATGACTGGTGTCGCTTAAATTGACAAAAAAGGGTGTGGTAACCCAAACTACATTTTAAAGGCTTGCTTTCCTTCTGCCAGTCATAGGCTGGCTCTGCACCAGTAGCCCCGCTCTGGATCTGGTGCAACTTCATGCTGCCATAATTTAGACTGGCTTGTTTTGCACCAGCTTCTTGTGTTTGTTCCCTTAAATAAGCATCCTACCATTTTAATCAGCCATGGCTTCCCTCGAAGAATCCTGGTAACTGTCGCTGGATGAAGGTGCTGAGAGTTGCTAGGAGACGCCTGTTGCCCTCCAAGCTACCACTCTCAGCGCCCTTCAGTTACTGCAGCACTCTTTGGGGAGCCCATGACACTTTAAAGTGGCAAGGGACTGCTTCAGAATGTAAAGTGCAGGCAGGACCTGACACACCAAAGGCATGGAAGCCAGCCACGGGAAAGCAGATATTCCCCATTTATCCTCCTCAGTCGTTGCCTCACCATTTTCTGCAAACCAGTAAAAAAAAGCACAATTTCTGTATGTATGTCTGTATGGCTGTTGTTCTTTACAATGCTCAATTGCTATGGAAAAACACAGTATCTTCACAAATTCAAAACACATGTTATTACATTACATATGAAAGAAATTGATAGTGACTAGGATATTATATCAATGTGCTGCTGAAACCCAATGAACAGGTTTCCTATTTTCGTATAGTTTGTTTTATCTTTTAAGGTAGTGCATTCTAAGTGATATAATTATTTCCCTCATTAAGTGGATTAAGCTGGAGCTGTGAATGTGACAGAATTCTAATGAATTTTGATTTTCAGGACAGAGCACAGCAATTGACCCTTTTCTCTCTTTGCGTTTTCTGACTTGTTTTCTTTCAATCCTTAGTTCTTCTCCTTTCTATACATGGTATTGTGTGACAAAAATTAGCCACCTTTCTACAGACAGAGCAGCAGCATAATTTAAAAACCTTAACCCTAATATTAGGGAAATGAGTATTATGCACTTGTCATGATTTCCTCTTGTTGAATGCCTAAAATAGATCCTATAGGGAGTTCTTTAAACCTTACACGTTTGCGACAAGTAGGGTGGGGATGCGGGTGGCGCTGTGGTCTAAACCACAGAGCCTAGGGCTTGCCAATCAGAAGGTCGGCAGTTTGAATCCCCGCGACGGGGTGAGCTCCCGTTGCTCGGTTCCTGCTCCTGCCAACCTAGCAGATCGAAAGCACGTCAAAGTGCAAGTAGATAAATAGGTACCGCTCCAGTGGGAAAGTAAACGGCGTTTCCATGCGCTGCTCTGGTTCGCCAGAAGCGGCTTAGTCATGCTGGCCACATGACCCGGAAGCTGTACGCCGCTGGCTCCCTCGGCCAATAAAGCGAGATGAGCGCCACAACCTCAGAGTCAGCCACGACTGGACCTAACGATCAGGGGTCCCTTTACCTTTTACCTTTTTACAAGTAGGGTAGATAACTGCAGATTATTATTTTTAAGTCTGGTATCTTGGTGTGACCAAGAGGAAATGTGTCAGGACCATACAGGGTAGCAGGAGTAACAGCTGGCACATCTGGCACTCTTAGGCTGCTCTGCCCCTCCATCACCACACACACTGTTAACTTTCCAAATGCTAGCATAGTCTGAGAGTCTTTTTAAGCTTGGGAATTTTGAACTAAGGTTTCCAGTCTTGACTAGGATGGCACAAGAGCTGTGGCCGTGTGGAATGCATCTAATATGCTGGGCCATCGTCATGGTGCTCGTCTAAACATCACCTCTAAACTTTTGTTTCCAAATGCTTTTGCTGTAGATTTATTATGAAAAATTAAATTGTGCTTCTACCTGAAATTAACATTTTAAAAACATTTTAAACATTATTTTTACCATGGGGTTTTGGGGTGGGGCAGGATGAAGTTGTTTCAAATTGCATCTAATTGTGGGGGCAGCCAACTTCCTCACCACCAGAGGTGCATAGACAATTAGAAGTATGTATGTCTCAGTCCCATGAACTTTTTATAATGTTTTATAATGTTAAAACCAAATCCTTTAAACCACACAGGAAGAGAGGCAGCTGACATGAACCAGGTTGAATATGCTCATGCTTCCCAAGATTTGTTGGAAAGAATGCAGCAGCCTTCTTCATTAACTGCAACTTCTGCATAATCTTCAAGAGCAACCTGAATCGTAATAGCAAGGATGAATCTGTGTGTTAGGGTGATGTCTTCACAATCTGGTGACATAGTCCTTTGCTTCCCAGTTACCAATTTCCCAAAATGCAGATTTTGACTGAGCATTAGTATGTCTCAGGATTTTAAAATATATATTATTGCAACTCAACTATATATTTTCATTATTAGCAATATGTATCTACAGGAGCTAAATAATTATAAAATAAAATAAATTAGACCAAAGCTCATTTCAAATGTGAGACCATGGTTGGTGTTCTATGCAATGTTCTGTTGTGCGCCATTTGCCTTCAGTTCTCGCATGTAATCCTGGCAACCTTTTTCAGATCTTTTCACATTCCAGAATTTGACACCCCAAGTGCAACAGATTGAGCAACAGTAAAAATGATTCTATCAAGAAGGGAATTAGTAAAGACCAGAACCTATTAACAGTACACTCATAAAAGAGTTAAAAGATGTTTTTATTATTCTAAAAGCATGCATGAGAACACATGGAAAAGCTAGGATGCAGCAAAATTGGTTAGGCAAAAAGAGGCAGGCGCATGTCTGAATGAGGGGAAGCGGGAGAGTAAAGAGAGTGAATTTGGTATCAGAACAAAAATGGATGCGACAAGAGTTGGGGTGTGTGTTCGTGTTTGTTTTCCTTACACTTATTATTCATGTTTTACTTCCAGTTAATTTATGAACATTTTCCATGTCTGCAGAGTCAGCTAATGACTGATGCACGCCACCCCTTTCTCCAGGCCGTGGGAGACTTACGCAGGATTTGTCTTTCCATTGGAAATGAGGCACAGCAGAGACTGTGGCGTCTTTATGCTTCCTTTATATACAGCCTGAGCTGACTGTGGAGGGGCCCAAAGCAATACACCCAAGAGAGTCTCTTGCTTCTCTTGCAAAACTCCACCCTCCTGGCTTTTCATCTTACTCGAAAACCCAGGGCCCAGTGAGGGGCGTCCCCCATCCGGCTGCCTGGCACTTTTGTCAGGTTAGGGCCTTGGCTGACCTCAGGCTTTGTTCCCCAAAAGACCCACACTCACCAGGCTGCCCTGGCTTGCAGTTTAACATAGGCTGCATCCAGGGCTTCACTGTTTGGCACAGCTTAGCTCTCTAAACCTTGATTAATTCAAACTTTTATTGGACTGAAGAATTGAGGGTGTCTCTCACCCCACAGACTCATGACATAAGTAAGAGGAGCCATTCTATGCAGAAGGAGCTGGCATAAAGCAAGCTGGTGTAAGCTGAGCTGACGTGATGTTAAACCAGATCCAGTTATACGGCAGCGTGGCATAACGGTTAGAGTGTTGGACTATGGCCTGGGAGAGACCAGGGTTTGGATCCCCACTCAGCCACGAAGCCCACCGGGTAACCTTGAGCCAGACACCATCCGACCTCACAGGGTTGTCGTGAGGATGAAATGGGGAGGGGGAGAACCACGTACAGCCCCTCGAGCTCCTTGGAGTTTATTTAAAGGCTGACATGAGCAGGGTATGGCAGCAGATCCTCCGCCAAGCCAGCTTTGGGGACTTCATGCTGACTGAGTCAGAGATCTGTGGCATCCTAAGCTGCTCATCCTGGCAGGTCCCCCTTGTATTGTCTTTTAATAGAAGCAATTTCCTACAAGCCATTATTTTCAATTGCTGCTTTCATACTACAAGATCTAGCACATCATATGTTATACTCATGTCAAAATACTGTTTGTGCTTCATCCAACTTATGACAGAAACTTTTTCTCTGCAAAAGAAGTTGGTTCACTTTCCATGCAAAAGTTGTATGTTGCCTTTCACTCAGTTCATGCACCAATGGGAGAAACAGGACCCTCTTGGAGTGTAATCCATCAGGTTGCATACTGTATATTTGTAAATAAGCCGTATATCATAAAGACACCACAGTCTCTGCTGCGCCTTATTTCCAAAGGAAACAAGAACCTTGGAATCTTGCACAACTCAGAGATTGGGGGGACATCAAACAAAGTTATATGAAAACACACAAACACACACACACGTTTGCCTATGGTATGCCTAGCAGTGACACATGTTGGAAAAAGAAATAGCATTGTTTAACCTTGCCTTTTAAAAATTCAGAATCTTGTTGGCCAAACCTCCTGTATGCGTGCAAAACTGTGTTTTTGTTCCAGACAAAGGGAGAGAGTCAAGTGGCTTCTTTCAGTCTTCATTTAAAAAGCACATCTCCAAACTGCTTAAAGTATGTTGGAGGAAAGGGGGCAAAATAGATTCTTCAATAAACTTGACTTTACACATCTGTGATATTAGATGAAAAGAACTAGTAAAAAGGTACAGCAACAAATCTTCTTAAAGGTAGATAGAGGGACAACATCCAATCATTCTTTTTTATTACCGTTCAAAGAAAGATAATGAAAAACCATCCATTTTTGGACTACCAGACAACCTTGTGAAACTTGTGTAAATAAAAGAGAATTGTCAGTGTTACAATAAATCCAAGTGTCACCAATATAACAATGATAATTAAGCCCACAGTGAGTTATGACCCTCACTTGCCTCAGGCTTCATAAGCCAGCCAGGAAGTCTGTAAAATACACTTTAAACAAATCTCCAAGGTTTGTAAGATTAGCTAGGGCTGCTTAGGAAACAAAGCAATTAAACAAACCTCAGCGCTTGAAAGACTCTCATGGCTTCCTTCTGACAGTATGACACTTAAAGTAAGGCATGCGTCTAGTTCTTTTGCAGTGGTAGCTGCTGACATTATCTGCACTCTCCAGTTCCTAAAAAAAGAGGTGAGCCAAGCTAGAGTCACAGTTTCCTGGTACTGTATGTGTTGTTTGGGACAAACATAAGTCTTCCTGCTTCATGGACCCTTCTATGAAGCCAGGAAGCAGATGTGTACGAGAGAGAGTTTACTTTGCTAACCCAGATTTGGCCTAGACAATAGAAACAAATATAGAATCATAGAATTGTAGAGCTGGCAGCGACCATGAGGGTCATCTAAACCAGCCCCCTGTAAAGTAGTAATATTTGTGCCCAACATGGGGCTCAAGCCCCTGACCCTCAGAGTATGAGTGCCATGCTCTACTGACTGAGCTATTGCCGCACCTTGTAAAATCTGTAAGACGGTGAGATAGGTGCAGCTGGTATCTAGTCATTATAGAATCATAGAATCATAGAATCATAGAGTTGGAAGAGACCACAAGGGCCATCGAGTCCAACCCCCTGCCAAGCAGGAAACACCATCAGAGCACTCCTGACATATGGTTGTCAAGCCTCTGCTTAAAGACCTCCAAAGTAGGAGACTCTACCACACTCCTTGCCAGCAAATTCCACTGTCGAACAGCTCTTACTGTCAGGAAGTTCTTCCTAATGTTTAGGTGGAATCTTCTTTCTTGTAGTTTGGATCCATTGCTCCGTGTCCGCTTCTCTGGAGCAGCAGAAAACAACCTTTCTCCCTCCTCTATGTGACATCCTTTTATATATTTGAACATGGCTATCATATCACCCCTTAACCTCCTCTTCTCCAGGCTAAACATGCCCAGCTCCCTTAGCCATTCCTCATAAGGCATCGTTTCCAGGCCTTTGACCATTTTGGTTGCCCTCCTCTGGACACGTTCCAGTTTGTCAGTGTCCTTCTTGAATTGTGGTGCCCAGAACTGGACACAGTACTCCAGGTGAGGTCTGACCAGAGCAGAATACATTGGCACGATTACTTCCCTTGATCTAGATGCTATACTCCTATTGATGCAGCCCAGAATTGCATTGGCTTTTTTAGCTGCCAATTACGACAATTACGACATTACGATAGACCGTTTTAAAAATATCATTGGACATACTTAAAATAGATCTTTGTATTTCAGCTGGCACATGTACCTTGAGGCAGATACCCCCCTTTTGTAAATTGCTTAGAAACTGGAGTGAAACTCTTGTCAGCAGGGAATGCAAATTTACCTGATGCATCAACAAGGTAAAGTAATTGCTAAAATCGACCTAACCTTTCCCTCAGAGTGGACTGGTCATACTTTGTGGGCTCCCTGTGAGCCTGTGGTCATAGAAGGGCCATTCTGGATGAGGTTTGGGTGAATGCTACTCTACTCTGCAAGAGGGGGGCACCCTTTGAGTTGGCCCTTTCTTGGAGATGGAAGGAAGCAGTCTGGATGATTTTCCAGCTGACTGGACTGGTGGTCCAGTGGAGGCTCTTGCTTCACTGTGGAATGGGGAGATGCACAGAGAGTCATTGGCACAGTCATTCCTGAGCTGTGGATGTTTGTCATGGATCCTTTGTCATGGATCCCCGTGGTATTCTAGAGACCTGTGTGGGATGAGACAGATGGGTCATGACTGAAACAGGTGAGGGTGCACCAGCATGCCTACCAGGTGATGGTGGCAGCAGCGAGAAAGCTCACTTCCCTGTCCCCACTGCACCCACAAGTAGCCATCCCACAGAGCTTTTCTGAGTGGCGAATGGACTTTTGCCAGCTAGTCAAGAGAGCACTGCTCTGAGAGAGAGAGAGAGAGAGAGAGAGAGAGAGAGAGAGAGAGAGAGAGAGAGAGGCCTGCTATAACAACTTTGCAAGGGATAAAATCATTCAACCTGTGACTCGGATGTCACAGTTAGAGCAAGTCCAGTGGTGGTGTCTAAAGCTTCTTCTCCTCTTTAGGTCTGCCCCATCTATACCGGATCAGTTTAGATTATTGCTGCCTGAGGATGTGAACGAGCTGCTTGGAGAAGTGTGGCCGACCCCTTGCCTCCTGGATCCTTGCCCATCTTCGCTCCTTAGCCCTGGCCATACAGAATTGACTGGGTAGGTCCAGGGAGAGATGGAGGCTTCACTGGAGAAGGGGAGTTACACTTGTCTTGAAGGGGCTGGTGGTGTGTCCCCCTCTTAAGAGGATCTCCGCTGCAACTGAGAAATCATATGCTTAGCACTCATGGAAATCCACTATTCATTTTACTTTTAGAATCAGATTAATGATAATGTAGAAATATATTAATGAGCCTTTCACACAGAAGACAAATTAAGAAACGCTGTAGGTCGACAGTGGTAACCTACACCAAGCATTATCTGGTATGAAAGGCAGACTCACAAAATGAAGACATAAGAGAATGCTGTTCAGATCAGGCAGGCAGACTAAGGCAAAGAATAGGTGAGAAATCAAAGACTTGCAATTGGCTACAGTGCATAGAATAAAACAACTATGTTCCATAAAATCTCAGACAGTAAATTGGTTCACATGAGCTCTCTCTTTGTATAATGCTAACCTGCTGCTGAAATAAGGATTTCCTGAGTGCAGGTAAAGCAGAATCTCAGACAATGACATTATGGGACACAATGAGGAGATATAACAGTACAACCAGCAAAAGATAGCCAGAGCTTCTAGGGTGGTGGAGCACTGAACAGCAAAGGGGCTTTTATCTGGGCTCAGCTCATTTAACCCAGGAAAAGAGGCTTCGATAGTGATCTAATCCCATTAATTTCCATATAGCAGATTGCAGACTGTTATTTAACACACATAAAAGGTGAAAAATGGAAAGCAAGGAAGGAACCCTTTTAACACTATGATTTCTCAGTACTAGAATATTAAAGAAAGCTAGTTTTAAAAGTGCCTGTACATTTCATGGGTTTTCCTCCCACCATCACAAACTCCTGATTTCCTTTTTTTAAAAGATATTTATTAAAATTTTCAAGATATTACAAAATGAAAAAAGAAAAAAGAAAGAAAAATAAAAAATAAAAAACAGTTAAGAACAACTCAATCTTTCCATTACTTATTTTTCATTAGCTTGTTTCCCGAACCTCCTCACGCCTCCCTTTTTTGTATTCCAATTCAATTTGTTAGTTCAGCAAATCCTTCCCCTCTTTATTTATCCTAGTTTTTAATCTTAAAATATTGTAGCATTAAATTTTTACCTATTAGTAATCCATTTTTCATATTCCCTTATAGTATTACAGCTAAAAACCACTTAATTTCTATCCAACATCATTCTAACATTCATTAATTTTACAATATATCTGTAGTCTTTAAACTTTTTCCAATCTTCTTCCACTGACTCTGCTCCCTGGTCTCAGATTCTGCCAGTCATTTCCACCAATTCCATATAGTCCATCACCTTCATCTGCCATTCTTCCAAGGTGGGTAAATCATGTGTCTTCCAGTACTTTGCAATAAGTATTCTTGCTGCTGTTGTGGCGTACAGAAAGAAAGTTCTATCCTTCTTTGATACCAATTGGCCGACTATGCCCAGGAGAAAGGCCTCTGGTTTCTTCAGGAAGGTATATTTAAATACCTTTTTCATTTCATTATATATCATCTCCCAGAAAGCCTTAATCCTTGGGCACGTCCACCAAAGGTGAAAGAATGTACCTTCAGTTTCTTTACATTTCCAACATTTATTATCGGGCAGATGATAGATTTTTGCAAGCTTGACTGGGGTCATGTACCACTGGGGTCATGTATATCATTTTCATAATATTCTCTCTTAAGGCATTACATGCCGTAAACTTCATACCTGTGGTCCACAACTGTTCCCAGTCAGCCATCATTATGTTATGTCCAACATCTTGTGCCCATTTAATCATAGCAGATTTCACCGTTTCATCCTGAGTATTCCGTTTCAACAGCAAGTTATACATCTTTGACAAAATCTTGGTTTTGGGTTCTAACAGTTCTGTTTCCAATTTTGATTTTTCCACCTGGAAGCCAATTTTCTTGTCCAAATTATATGCTTCCATTATCTGATAATAATGAAGCCAATCTCACACTTTATTTTTTAGTTTTTCAAAACTCTGCAATTTCAATCTGTCTCCCTCTTGTTCCAAAATTTCCCAATATTTCGGCCATTTGGCCTCCATATTGAGCTTTTTCTGAGCTTTCGCTTCCATCGGTGACAGCCACCTTGGGGTTTTGTTTTCCAATAAATCCTTATATCTTATCCAGACATTAAACAATGCTTTCCTGACAATATGATTTTTAAATGCTTTGTGTGCTTTGACCTTATCATACCACAAATATGCATGCCATCCAAATACATTATTAAAACCTTCTAAGTCCAAAATGTCTGTGTTTTCAAGAAGCAGCCATTCTTTCAGCCAGCAAAATGCCGCTGATTCATAATAGAGTTTAAGGTCTGGCAGGGCAAATCCACCTCTGTCCTTTGCATCAGTTAATATTTTAAATTTTATTCTGGGCTTCTTGCCCTGCCAGACAAATCTAGAAATGTCTCTCTGCCACTTCTTGAAACAGTCCATTTTGTCCAAAATTTGCAATGATTGAAACAAAAATAACATTCTTGGCAATACATTCATCTTTATAACAGCAATTCGACCTAACAAGGAAAGCTTCAGATTTGACCAAATTTCTAAATCTTTTTAAACTTCCGTCCAGCATTTTTCATAGTTATCTTTAAACAGATTTCCATTTTTAGCTGTCATGTTAATCCCCAGGTATTTCACTTTCTTAACCACAGTCAAACCTGTTTCATTCTGAAACTTCTCTCTTTCCATCGATGTTAAATTTTTCTTCAAAACCTTAGTTTTTAGTTTATTCAATTTAAATCCGGCCACCTGACCAAACTCTTGAATTAATTCTAATACTCTTTTAGTACTAGATTCTGGCTCCTGTAACGTCAAAACTAGATCATCTGCAAATGCTCTCAATTTATACTGTTTAGCTCCGACCTGTATACCTTTAACCAACCGGTCTCTTCTAATCATATTCAGCAGAACCTCCAGGACCGATATAAAAAGCAGTGGGGAATTTGGGCACCCCTGCCATGTCCCTTTTTCTATCTTAAATTGTTCCGTAACCACATTATTTACAATTAATTTAGCCTTTTGTTCAGAATATATTGGACCTATACCATTTTCAAAACCTTGGCCTACCCCCATACTCTGTAAGTTCTTTTTCATAAAACTCCAAGATATATTGTCAAAGGCTTTCTCCGCATCCACAAATATCAAAACTGCTTTAGTGTTTATATTCACTTCTAGCTTTTCCAAAATGTCAATTACATTCCTCAGATTATCGGATAGATGTCTTCCTGGCAGAAAGCCCGCTTGGTCCTTATGAATCTCTTCAATCAGTACTTTTTTTAGTCTCTTAGCCAAAATATCAGCAAAGATTTTGTAATCCACATTTAATAAGGATATGGGACAGTAGTTCTTAAGTTGAGTCTTTTCAGTCTCTGTTTTCGGTATAAGTGTAATATAAGCCTCTTTCCACGTTTCTGGTGCCCTTTTCACCTCCAGAATTTCATTACAGACTTCCTTCAAAGGTTGTATTAGCCAGTCCTTCAAAGATCTATAATATCTGGAAGTCAGCCCATCCGGTCCTGGAGATTTGCCCAATTGCATGTTTTGAATGGCCTCTTCTATCTCCTGATCAGATATTTTACAGTTCAACATTAGCTTACTTTCTTGTGAAATTTTTTGTAATCCATTTGTTTCCAGAAAACGGTCAATGTCCATTTCATTCTGTGGCCCTTGTGCATACAATTGTTTAAAATACTTCTGGAAGCAATTTCTAATTTCAATTGGATTGTGTACCTCTTTTCCATCCAAATTTATGATGGTATTTAGTTTTTGTCTCTTTTTCAATTGCCAAGCCAATAATTTCCCACATTTATTCGCTGATTCAAATGTCTTCTGTCTCATTTGTTTAATTTTCCATTCTATTTCCTGATTCATCAATTCCATATACTGTACTTGGTATAATTTTATTTCTCTCAAAATCTCCTGTGTTCTTGGCTTTACTCTCATTTTTTTTCTCCCCTTCTTTTATTTTCTCCAAAATTGTATCTTTTTTCTCATTTCGACTTCTCTTCTTTAATGCATTCTGTTGTATCAAAAACCCTCTCATCACGGCTTTACTTGCATCCCAGATTACTTCCTCCTTGAACCCCATTTGAGGGTTGCCTGGGAAAAGGAGGTGGCGGCAACTTTACCGTTTGGCTTGAGATTTGCAACCCCTAGAAAACTCTCCCTCTTCCTGGCCATGTCTAGCAGGAGAGGTTGGGGTGGGGGGTGGGGGTGGGGGTGGATAGCCAAGCTTACTACCTATGGTTTTCCCAGTAGTGATGTATGGAAGCGAGAGCTGGACCATAAAGAAGGCCAATTGCTGAAGAATTGATGCTTTTGAATTATGGTGCTAGAGGAGACTCTTGAGAGTCCCATGGACTGCAAGAAGATCAAACCTATCCATTCTGAAGGAAATCAGTCCTGAGTGTTCACTGGAAGGACAGATCCTGAAGCTGAGGCTCCAAGACTTTGGCCAACTCATGAGAAGAGAAGCCTCCCTGGAAAAGACCCTGATGTTGGGAAAGATGGAGGGCACAAGGAGAAGGGGACAACAGAGGACGAGATGGATGGACAGTGTTCTCAAAGCTAAACAACTTAACAACAACAAAGATATAGTAAGATTTTTTTATTGAGATTTTCCTATCATACAGTAAAATGACAACTACAAAAGAAGAAAGAGAAAGAGAAAAGAAAGAAAGGAAATGAAAAGAAACATTAGCAAAAAATACAAAAGAGGAACTTTTTATTTCAATTCTTAGATTATCCTTTTTTTTCTCCCCCCACTCATAGTACAAAAACCGAGGAATGTGTCTGTATTTTGGCATGTTTCTTTTGTAGGCACACCGTTCTCACATGAGGAATTTCAGACTGATTGCCTGCAAAGCACCAGGGGAGGTTAAGTAATTACTATTTGAGTTAACCCTCCCTCAAATGTAAAGGCTGCTCATTTGGGAGAACAACTTCTGAATTTGGCATGGTTCATGGCATCAGAAGGGATGATGATCATGGCTGAAAACGTCATCTAATTCACATTGTTGCAATGCAGCCCCCCCCCCAGCCTCCCAGCAGTCCAAGATTCCAGGGGCTTCTTCAAGGTTTGTGTTGCTTTTGGCGAATGAGGCACAGCAGAGATTGTGGTGTCTTTAGGATATACAGTTTATTCACATGTACATATACAACTTGAGCCTGCAATGGACAGGTTCACCGCATTAAAAGCCCCAAAGGGTCTTGCTTCTCCCATAGCTGCAGCCTTGGATTCAAACTTTGCTTCTAGCTTACATCATGGCAAACTCCCAGCTCTGGCTTTGCCTTTCTAGACACCTGAAAGTTGGGTAAGGGCCATTCACCCATTTGCCATCTCACACAGAGCCCCTTTCTTCATTCATTTAATGGCCCATCACCCAGGCTATCACCCCACCATGAACTAGCCTGGCTATTCCAAGAATTAGAAGGGGCATTCAGCTTAACCCCCCACCAAAAAAACCCACTCCAACCTTCAAAACTCTCCCTCTCTTTCATATATGTATATATATATGAGAGAGATTTTGGAGTTGAGTCATGAGGCGATGAGGCGTCTTTGTGATTCAGGGCTAAAGTCTCCAGCTGCCATCTTTAGTGTGGGCATGTAGGCCCCTGTTGCGTAGAAATGCTGGGCATGGTGTAGCCGAGCATACTTTGGCCTGCACTTCCCACACCTTCCCCCTCCTTTTGGAGAGCATCTCAAGAAAACCACACTTCTCCTTTTGGGTGGGAAGAGGTTGCTCTCCCAGTTTGGGGCCTTCATTTGTCTCTGTCTATCCCCATCCTGTCTCATTGGTGGGAGAGAGGCTTCAGCCCTGAAGCCACTTCTGCTTCACCTTGCTGTCATCTTCCCAGCCACAGCACTAGCCAGTTGAGCAACATGGGCATGCCTCAACCATCTTTCTGCCCTATTTTTGGCTGGTGCCATGGCCAGCCTTGTTCACTGTCTTCCTGATCAACACATGTGATTGATCTCTTCAGGTGTACTTGTGCCCCCACATGCGTTGGGGTGTCTTTCTAGCTGGGCTGCCACATTCTCACAGCCTATTTTGGGCTTTTCTCTTAGCCTCCCCCACAGCTATCCCAATGGCCCTTGGGTCTGCAGCCTTGGAATTCCCTGTTGGCCTTTATGCTTCTATATTTTAGCTAAGGGCTCCATTGGGCGACATTCGGTCCTTGACATTCCCTACGGCAGCCTTCCTCAACCTTGAGTCTCCAGATGTTGTTGGACTACAGCTCCTATCATCCTAAATGCCCCCCCCAAAAAAAATGGGCTAAGGCTTTCCTGCCTGATGCAGTGGATTATATTTTAGCTAGGCTGATCCCAACATGGACAGCATATGTGCTGCCAGGGTACTTCCCTTTATACTTTATTATAATCATTTATACTTTATTTATAACCTGGGGGGCAGGTCTAAGTTGTTGAGCTTTTCTTTAGGGGCGCAGCGAAAATCACAAACATGAATAAAAAGCGGCAGTGAAAACTCTTTTCTGTTTTTGTGATCATGCAAAAATGAAAGACACCACTAAAGGGGGGGGGGTACTGGATACATTGATTCTGCAGCTCTTCCACAAAAGCTCCAGGGTGGTAGAAAGCAGGTCACTTTGGGCACAGCTCAGGGAAAAGGGGCCCCAACACAAGTGAGTGCATTTCGTATTTATTTCAGTCCTTTATCCGTAAGGCATCTGGAGTCCTTGTCAGGGAAAAAGGCAGCATATAAAGAAAGATGTAATAATAGTGATGATGATGTTTGACAGGTAAAATATCACCTGAGTTTGTCCTGCGATGCTCACATCGTGACATCACTAGGAAGGGACACGCTCCACCTGGTGTGCTGCTGGAGTAAAGGCCGGCTGGGCTCTGCATGCTAAAGAGAGAGGCAAGCAAAGCTCTCGGCAGTCCTCCGCACGTGGGCGTCTAGGAATGGGAGGCCTTGGGAAGCTAAGGGTTTTCTATACATGAAATACTATGTTGATGTTTTAATATAAGTAAACATTCAAAACAAATTTGTGTGTATAGTTGCACATGCACTCATAAACCAGGAATACCTTTCTTTCTTTCTTTTTGCATCAAATTGATGAACGAGGTCATCTCATCCACTAGTGGTACTTCCCTTTATACTTTATTATAATCATTTATACTTTATTTATAACCCTTTATACTTTATTTTATACTTGGGACGCGGGTGGCACTGTGGGTTAAACCACAGAGCCTAGGACTTGCCGATCAAAAGGTTGGCGGTTCAAATCCCTGCGACCGGGTGAGCTCCCGTTGCTCGGTCCCAGCTCCTGCCAACCTAGCAGTTTAAAAGCATGTCAAAGTGCAAGGAGATTAATAGGCACCGCTCCGGCGGGAAGGTAAACAGCATTTCCTTGTGCTGCTCTGGTTCGCCAGAAGCGGCTTAGTCATGCTGGCCACATGACCCGGAAGCTGTACGCCGGCTCCCTCGGCCAGTAAAGCAAGATGAGCACCGCAACCCCAGAGTCAGTCACGACTGGACCTAATGGTCAGGGGCCCCTTTACCTTTACCTTACCTTTCTTTCTTTCTTTTTTGCATCAAATTGATGAACGAGGTTATCTCATCCACTAGCGGTACTTCCCTTTATACTTTATTATTTACTTTAAATTCTTTATAGTTACCTTAATGGAGGAGGATCCTTTCCTCAAAATAGGGCATTTGGGATTAAGATTAGATAGGGAATAGTTCGTATGTTTAACACCTACACAAAACAAATGCATGTGCTAAGTCCACGTGAGTGTTAATTAGTATTTTATAATTAGAAACCTCTGCACTGTGTCTTGCACTCTAAAGCACTGATAAAAAAACACACACTGGCATCAACAGAATAGAGCCCAAGAGACAGACCTTCATTTAATGCTATGTTCTGATGCCATTAAGAAAACCAAGATATTGAGAACGGAGGATTAGGAAAGCTTAAAAACTAACCTGAGTAAACATTATCAGACCCCAGCGATCTGTTTCATAGAATCATAGAATTGTGGAGTTGGAAGGGACCCTGAGGGTCATCTAGTCCAGCCCCCTGCAATGCAGGAATCGATTTATTAAATTTACATCTTGCCCTGCCTCCGTGGTACTCAGGGCAGTATGCATGGTCCTCTCCTGCCCTCCCTTATTTTATCTTCACTAGAACACTGAGATGTAAGTTAGGCTGAAACTGCCCCAATGTGGCCCAGTGACCTTTATGGGCAAGTAGAAATTTGGCCAGTTCACAAAAACGCTGCCAGATTAAAGGAACCTCAGAGCTGCACACACATCTTTGTGGGGATCTGAATTGGTCCTCTACAGGCAGCAGTCGATTTCCAGGTAAAGTAAAAAACTGCAAGTTTTCACCTATGAACCGTCAACCCTCTGGAACCAGGATATCCGAAGCCTCACCTCCTACACTTTTCAGTTTATTAAGATACCCAGCTAAGGCTCTGCTTTGAAACCTCCCATCTCTAGAAGTCACTACCAGGACAGATACTTCTCACTAGTGGCACCTTCTTTGTAGAATATTTGCCAGATGCTTACATTATTAAAACTTTATTTTTCTCTCTTATTTTGGTACCATTTAATTTTAAGGATTTATAATTAAACTGCAGTTTCATCTGTTGCTGTTTCAATATTGTTGTTTAATCTCACTACTGTATAGTGTGCTTGTTTGCTTATAAAATTTTAATGCTTAATATGATAAAATATAGAAGAGGCTTACATAGTTTAAAAAACCAATAATAGTACGAACTGTAGCGTGTAGTATTACCTAGCAGTTGGGGAGATGTAATCATCAAACTTCAAAGTGCATCTTTTCTCTTTCCACTTGTAAAGCTCAAGTGTTGAGTGTTTTTGTATTTTCAAATACATACTAGGACAATACCTTCATTATTTCATTTCATTTCATTTTTAATTTGTATACCGTCTTTCTAGATATACCTGTGATGGGATGATGAGCTGCTTGTGCGTAAAATCCAAGTCCCTCAGAGTTTGGTTAAGTCCGCAAACCTGTGTCTGTAACGGAGCCCCTTAAGCATGGTTCCGTCAGTCGCTGGCAGACTCCGACAGTGGTTGCTTTCGGAATCTCTTCCAACATAAAAACTCCTTAACGGAAACACGTCTTCTGGACTCTCGGCGTGACAGTTTCCGGCGAGGAGTGGGTGTCCCTACAGGAGGTCCTGAAACCTCCCCACTGTTTTCGCTGGAAGTGTCTCTGAGCCATCCCTCCTGCTCACTTTCCCTCAGAGACCCACCTCTCCCCCTGCTGGTTCCCTCCTCAGCTGCTGAGTCTCTCCCAACCTCTGTGAGCCCTTCCACCTCCTGTCCTTCCGATGGCAGTTCCCTGACAATACCCAAGGCAGTTTACAAGCTAAATAAACAACAAAATAGACAAGAAATATCAAACACATAATACCAATATGATCCAATACAAAAAGTCACAATAATTTTAAAATAAACAACCTATATCAAAGAAAACAATATTCAATAATCCATTTGAATATAATAGTATGCAGTAACATTAAATATCAACAAAAGTGCCACAATATAGTGTGAACCATCCCCAGGCCTCGGCAGCCTCATTGCTAGAAGGCTGCAATACGACTCAAGAATAAAAGGGATTGCCTGCACTCCTCAGCAGAGAAGGGTTCCAGGGGATCATCTGAACATGGCTTTGTATGGGGCCTGGGATGCTATATAACCCTTCAGTTAAGGTGGTTGTAAAATAACATGGACCACATAAAAACAAATGTAGCCAAAACCAAATTGTTGTGTTTGAGACTGCCACTCCATGCACGCTATCCTGGGTCACTCTCATTGATCTCATTTGACAAGAAATGCATAGAATTTCTCTGTAATGGATGGCACCAACCTAAGGAATAATGAGTTCTATGCTTTTTATGGGACCTATAAACTTGGGAATGCCTTAAACAACAACAATCAAGGAATGCCTTGATTTGCCATCACAGGCACTGGATTGTGCAGGTTAAAAGAACAAAAGTTGTGAGTTTGCTTCCTCAAATTCTGTTTATTCAGTGCAAATGACATCTTCAGAATTTCCTAATTTTTATTTAAGAAAGATTTCCAGAGATCAGAGAGTGACCTCTGTTGCTGCTCAATTTTGAGATATTGATATCTGTTTATTGTTCATCTCAGGCATTTATAAGCAACTAGGACTTGCAGCCTAATGTTCAGAATCCTCAAATAAATGCAGTGGAGACAAACATGGATTAATTAACCTGTCCTCTTTGCACTTCACAGCTATGACTGCACATAGCAATAAAGCAGATCCTATTGATTTTAAACCCCCTCATTACTTGGTACTATAAATCCATACAAAACATACACTGTTTTCATCCACAGTATCTGGGATATATATATGTCCCTTCTGGATTATGGCCACTGGTACAAAAAGAGAAGAAAGTGTTTGTTAATTTAGTTAAAAGGAAAAATAGATATGGTAAAATAAAAGATAAATTTATTGAATGTCTAAATCCAGGTTTGGGGCAAATACTCTTTGGTGAGTGAGCCCCAGCAGACAATTAAAATCACAAAATATGCAGCGAAGCCAAGCATGGAAAGATAGGCTGTTAGACATTTAAAATATCTTCTAAGTTTCTTCCAAAGTTCCCCACTTTCCTTAGCATAATTTGGTAAGTTTAAAATGGTTTACTTACAATCTTCCCAAAGGTCTGGTTCATGTGCTTTTCCATACAGCAGCAAGAAAAGGTTGTACATTATAAATGTTTCTAAATTATTTGTGAAGAGACACATTCCAAGAGGTTTCCATATCCACAGAGAATAGGCAGAGAGAGAATTTCCAAAATATGCAGTAGATGAGGTATTAGAATCATAGAATCATAGAGTTGGAAGAGACCTCAAGGGCCATCGAGTCCAACCCCCTGCCAAGCAGGAAACACCATCAGAGCACTCCTGACATATGGTTGTCAAGCCTCTGCTTAAAGACCTCCAAAGGAGGAGACTCCACCACACTCCTTGGCAGCAAATTCCACTGTCAAACAGCTCTTACTGTCAGGAAGTTCTTCCTAATGTTTAGGTGGAATCTTCTTTCTTGTAGTTTGGATCCATTGCTCCGTGTCCGCTTCTCTGGAGCAGCAGAAAACAACCTTTCTCCCTCCTCTATGTGACATCCTTTTATATATTTGAACATGGCTATCATATCACCCCTTAACCTCCTCTTCTCCAGGCTAAACATGCCCAGCTCCCTTAGCCGTTCCTCATAAGGCATCGTTTCCAGGCCTTTGACCATTTTGGTTGCCCTCCTCTGGACACGTTCCAGTTTGTCAGTGTCCTTCTTGAATTGTGGTGCCCAGAACTGGACACAGTACTCCAGGTGAGGTCTGACCAGAGCAGAGTACAGTGGCACTATTACTTCCCTTGATCTAGATGCTATACTCCTATTGATGCAGCCCAGAATTGCATTGGCTTTTTTAGCTGCCGCGTCACACTGTTGGCTCATGTCAAGTTTGTGGCCAACCAAGACTCCTAGATCCTTTTCACATGTACTGCTCTCAAGCCAGGTGTCACCCATCTTGTATTTGTGCCTCTCATTTTTTTTGCCCAAGTGCAATACTTTACATTTCTCCCTGTTAAAATTCATCTTGTTTGTTTTTGCCCAGTTCTCTAATCTGTCAAGGTCATTTTGAAGTGTGATCCTGTCCTCTGGGGTGTTAGCCACCCCTCCCAGTTTGGTGTCATCTGCAAATTTGATCAGGATGCCCTTGAGTCCATCATCCAAGTCGTTGATAAAGATGTTGAATAAGACCAGGCCCAAGACAGAACCCTGTGGCACCCCACTAGTCACTCTTCTCCAGGATGAAGAGGAACCATTGATGAGCACCCTTTGGGTTCGGTCAGTCAGCCAGTTACAAATCCACTGAGTGGTAGCATAGTCAAGACCACATTTTACCAGCTTCTTTACAAGAATATCATGGGGCACCTTGTCAAATGCCTTGCTGAAATCAAGGTAGGCTACATCCACTGCATTGCCTTCATCTACCAGGCTTGTAATTCTGTCAAAAAACGAGATCAGGTTAGTCTGACATGACTTATTTTTCAGAAATCCATGCTGACTATTGGTGATCACAGCATTCCTTTCTAGGTGCTCACAGACTGTTTGCTTAATGATCTGCTCCAGAATCTTCCCTGGTATTGATGTCAGACTGACTGGGCGGTAATTATTTGGGTCCTCTCTTTCCCCCTTTTTGAAAATAGGGACAACATTTGCCCTCCTCCAGTCTGCCGGGACTTCGCCTGTTCTCCAGGAATTCTCAAAGATGACTGCCAGTGGTTCTGAGATCACATCTGCCAGTTCTTTTAATACTCTTGGATGCAGTTCATCTGGCCCTGGAGACTTGAATACATCTAAACTAGCCAAGTATTCTTGTACTATCTCCTTAGTTATTCTGGGCTGTGTTTCCTTTGCTGAATCATTTGCTCCAAATTCTTCAGGTCGGGCATTGTTTTCTTTATCGGAGAAGACGGAGGTAAAGAAGGCATTAAGGAGTTCAGCCCTTTCTGTGTCCCCTGTTTGCATTTCACCATCTTCTCCTCTGAGTGACCCCACTGTTTCTTTGTTCTTCCTTTTGCTACGAACATACGCATAAAAACCTTTTTTGTTGCTTTTAACCTCTCTAGCAAGCCTGAGTTCATTCTGTGCTTTAGCTTTTCTGACTTTGTGTCTACATGTGCTGGCTATTTGTTTGAATTCCTCTTTGGTGGTTTCCCCCCCTTTTCCATTTTTTGTACACATCTTTTTTTAATCTTAACTCAGTTAAAAGTTCTTTAGATAGCTACCCTGGCTTCTTTAGGCACCTTCCATGTTTCCGTCTCATTGGTATTGCCTGACGTTGTGCTGAACTCCCTTTCCTTTTAGTATTACTGTCCATGGGATCTCACCCAGCACTTCCCTAAGTTTTATGAAGTCGGCTTTCTTAAAGTGAAGAAATTGAGTCCTAGTATGCTTGGCTGCTCCTTTCCGCTGTATAGTAAACTTCAGAAGAGCATGATCACTCGCGCCTAATGATCCTTCCACTTCTACCCCACTAACCAGGTCATCAACATTGGTTAGGACCAGATCTAAAATGGCTGTTCCTCTTGTTGCTTCTCCCACTTTCTGGACAATGAAGTTGTCTGCAAGGCCATTGAGGAATCTGTTTGACCTTATGCTCTTGGCTGAGTTTGACATCCAACAAATATCCGGGTAATTGAAGTCCCCCATTACTACTATCTCCCTTCCTTTTGCATGCTTGGCCATCTGTTCCAGGAAGGTATCATCTATGTCCTTCGTTTGGCTTGGGGATCTATAGTAAACTCCCACAATGAGGTCTCTGTTATTCTTCTCTCCCTTAATTTTGACCCAAATGCTCTCACTTTGGCTTTGAGGTTCTAAATCTTGGATCTCTTCACAGGTATACACATCCCTGACATATAACGCCACTCCTCCTCCTTTCTTGTCTGGTCTGTTTCTCTGAAATAGATTGTATCCCTCCATTATTACATTCCAATTGTGGGACTTATCCCACCAGGTTTCAGTGATGCCTATTATGTCATATTTAGTTTGCTGTACCAAGAGCTCAAGCTCATCTTGTTTATTTCCCATGCTTTGCGCATTAGTGTACAGGTATTGGTCTAAGTCTCCTGCTGTGTAGAGAGTGACTGAACTGAACCAGGGCATTTGCAGAAAAGGAGGTCATGGAGCCACGGTGATTCATAGCTGTATTCTAGAAAAGAGTTTCTGCTTGATCCAGAACCTTCCCCATCCTAGGGCTCATCCACACTTCTCTTTGCCCCATTTCTAGAAATCAGAGGCCCAAGCAGTCTTCCCCTTGTCCCAATCCTTTCCTGGGGAAAACCTGCTCTTTAGCTCTACATCAGGGCAAACTTCAACCCAGAGAAAACCCCGAATGCCATTTGCTCTGACGGAGCATCCAAGAGTAGTTTTCCCTGGGCAAAAGCAGCAGTATAAGAAGAAGTGGAGAAAAGCCCCCTGTTGAGTATCTGACAACAGACTGCATAGGAATAGAAGCAGGAAACAGCTTTCTGTTTGTATCTTGGCTTTAAGGATGGAGCAGGATCTCTTTGGGATCGAGGGCAGCTCTGACAGCCACGTTGAGCTTCCAGGCTTTCAGTTGCCTGTACCTAATCTAAATAATTAACAGCTTTGCATTTGCACATGAAACTGATGAAAAGGGAGTGCAAATATTTTTGTTCTCCATTTCAGAGTGTAAATGATATTTCCATGTATTATTATTTCTCTCTGAAGAAGGTAAATAATGAATAGTTATTAAATCTTGACTATTTATAGAAACCTCCCTAATTAATTTGGAGGTTTTTGAAAATGCGAACTTCATAAATATTGAATTGAGTTTTTACCTCAGTGGGGAGCAGTTTTCTATATCTGCAGCATTAACAATCTGATAATTCATGCTTCATTTTTCTGTGTCCTTTCATTTGTATGTGATCTGCAGAATAGATAATAAAAGCTTTAACATCCATCCTATTAGAATTCTTTTTTGCCCCAAATGTGCAACCTTTCAAAGAATGCGGAATATTAGAATCACACAAACTGTAGAATCAGAAGGTAAAGGTAAAGGACCGCTAGATGGTTAAGTCCAGTAAAAGGCGACTCTGGGCTGCAGCGCTCATCTGACTGTCCTAACTGTGTTTGTCTTTGTGAGTATGTAAAGTTAGTTATACTATGCAACGTTTTTATTTTCCTTGCTTGTAAGTTTCATAAGAAGTGCCTGTTGTTTCAACACGTCTTTTGTTATTCTTTTAAAATAAATTTTTAAAGAAGAACCTGTTTGGTATCTGTGCCTTTTCCGGGGGAATAGCTAAATCCTAGCCTTACGCTTAGTTACGCTCTACCGTAGGAATTTCTGTCTGCAAGTCTGTGGATTCAGCTTGTAGAGGGGGGAATTGCCAGTTTAACGGGACACATCCTTCTCCCTGGGTTGTGGCTCTGGGTTCCCCGGAACAAAGGGAGTGGTGGCAGCTCTACCGGTGATATTTCGGCCTGTGTTTCTGTAAAAGTAAACCTCGCCAGCCAGTGTGCTCAAGAAACCTGTTCTGGCCGGAGAGCAAAGACAGGTGAGGGAGGGGCAGCTGGGGGCGAAGGTTTTACTGGACTTCTCTGCGACCCACCCCCTCTGCAGGGAGGTGGGACCAATTCGGATGGTCCGCCCCCGCCACTTAATGGATCCAAATGGTTTCCAGAGAGTGGTAGGGGATGCTTTATCCCATGTTGATGGCCTTTCAGCTGATTCCCTGGTGGCCCGCTGGAATGCGGAGTTAACCAGGGCTATCGACTGTCTGGCTCCGAAGCGCCCTCTCCGATTGCATGGAGCCCGGACAGCCCCGTGGTTTTCCATGGATCTGAGGGCAATGAAACAATCGTTGAGACGGCTAGAGCGCCGGTGGCGGATAACTCATTCCAAATCTGACCGGACACAGGTTAGAGCTCAACGTCGAGCCTACCAAGTGGCGATAGCGACGGCGAAGAAGAATTTCTTCACCGCCTCTATTGCATCTGCAGAAAACAGCAGCAGGAGACTTTTTCAGGTAGTTCACAATTTAGCGGAACCACCTGCAACATCGGGGCCCAGTACGGGCCACATGTTCTCCTGCAATGATTTTGCAAAGTTTTTTGCAGATAAAATCGCTCAGATTCGGGAAGAAGTAGACTCCACCGTGGGAGCAGGACCGGGGCGGGAGAGTGCTAGAGTTCTGTCTAGTCAAGTTGAGTGGGATCAATTCCAATCTGTTACCTCCGAGGATGTGGACAGGCTGCTTGGACGAGTGAAACCAACCACCTGTCTCCTGGATCCTTGCCCATCCTGGCTTATAAAAGCTAGCTGGGAAGGACTGGGCGATGGGCTTTGTGGGGTGGTGAATGCTTCCCTCCGTGAGGGAGCCTTCCCAGACCCGCTGAAAGAGGCGGTTATTAAACCGCTTCTTAAAAAACCATCTTTAGATGCGGCCATGATGGCCAACTATCGCCCAGTCTCAAATCTTCCATTCCTGGGCAAGGTGATTGAGCGAGCGGTTGCCGAACAACTCCAGGCACGCCTAGAAGAAGTGGACCATTTGGATCCCTTCCAGTCGGGATTCAGGTCTCATCATGGGACTGAAACTGCCTTGGTCGCACTGGTTGATGATCTCCGGCGGGCTAGGGACAAAGGTGAGAGCTGTTTCCTAGTTCTGCTGGATCTCTCAGCGGCGTTTGATACCATCGACCATAGCATCCTTCTGGACCGTCTTGAGGGGCTGGGAGCTGGGGGCACTGTTAAACAGTGGTTCCGCTCCTTCCTCCTGGGCCGTGTTCAGAAAGTGGTGGTGGGGGATGAGTGTTCAGACCCCTGGGCTCTCACTTGTGGGGTGCCTCAGGGTTCTGTCCTCTCCCCCATGCTTTTCAACATTTACATGCAGCCGCTGGGAGAGATCATCAGGAGGTTTGGGCTGGGTGTTCATCAGTATGCGGATAATACCCAGCTCTACCTCTCTTTTAAATCAGAACCAGTGAAGGCGGTGAAGGTCCTGCGTGAGTGTCTGGAGGCGGTTGGAGGATGGATGGCGGCTAACAGATTGAGGTTGAATCCTGACAAGACAGAAGTACTGTTTTTGGGAGACAGGAGGCGGGCAGGTGTGGAGGATTCCCTGGTCTTGAATGGGGTAACTGTGCCCCTGAAGGACCAGGTGCGCAGCCTGGGAGTCATTTTGGACTCACAGCTTCCATGGAGGCACAGGTCAAATCTGTGTCCAGGGCAGATGTTTACCAACTCCACCTGGTACGCAGGCTGAGACCCTACCTGCCCACAGACTGTCTCGCCAGAGTGGTGCATGCTCTGGTTATCTCCCGCTTGGACTACTGCAATGCACTCTACGTGGGGCTACCTTTGAAGGTGACTCGGAAACTACAACTAATCCAGAATACGGCAGCTAGACTGGTGACTGGGGGCGGCCGCCGAGACCATATAACACTGGTCTTGAAAGACCTACATTGGCTCCCAGTGCGTTTACGAGCACAATTCAAAGTGTTGGTGCTGACCTTTAAAGCCCTAAACGGCCTCGGTCCAGTATACCTGAAGGAGCGTCTCCACCCCCATCATTCTGCCCGGACGCTGAGGTCCAGTGCCGAGGGCCTTCTGGCGGTTCCCTCATTGCGAGAAGCAAAGCTACAGGGAACCAGGCAGAGGGCCTTCTCGGTAGTGGCGCCCGCCCTGTGGAACGCCCTTCCAGCAGATGTCAAAGGGATAAACAACTACCTGACATTCAGAAGACATCTTAAGGCAGCCCTGTTCAGGGAAGTTTTTAACGTGTGATATTTTACTGTATTTTTGGTTTTTATGGAAGCCGCCCAGAGTGGCTGGGGAGGCCCAGCCAGATGGGCGGGGTATAAATAATAAATTATTATTATTATTATTATTATTATTATTATTATTATTATTATCTCGCTTCAGGCCGAGGGAGCAGGCAGACAGCTTTCCAGGTCATGTGGCCAGCAGGACTAGGCCAGTTCTGGGCGAAGGGAGGTGACTCTGGTGCATTTCCCAGAGGTCGCACGTGGCTGGCTACTGTGGAAAAGAGGCTGGTGGGTTTGATACGCCTTGGTCTGATCCGGCAGGACCCCTCCTGCATTCCAGGCAGAAGTTTGGCGTAACTCTGGATAGAGCCTTAGGAAAGGAGATGAAGTGAAGCAAGTTGAACTAGAAATGCCCTTGAAGCAACTTCTGTGCAGAGTCAGCCCCTAGAACAAGGGAAATGCAGCTCTCCAAAAGTGTGGGGTGGATTGTTAACGTTCATAAAGTCCGTTAAGCAGGTGAAAGAAGACAAAGAAGAAAGTAGGAGCGGCCTAGAAAAGATGTATAACTCCATGTTATTTCTGATTTGCTTCTGTTTTAATTTTTCCTTGCTGTCAGTCCAACAGGAATAAGTACTTGCCTATTTTGTATAGTAGGATCCAATTCTGCCCCCCCACTCTGGTGGGATGTGTGAATTAGAAATAAGCAAGCCTCACCCAATGGCAAGTGATTCACCTCTTTATTGGAAGTGTGCGTTAAAAAGCATTAAAAAAAACATCCCTCAAGTTTCACTTAATGAGAAACCTCAAACTTCAGTTAGTATTTTAGGCAATGGTACATTGACATGTGCATGTCTGATTTAAGCCATTGTGAAACAGTAGTTATTTGTTGACAGGAAGCGTATCTTTCCGTGGCCTTCCTCACTTTCACCAGTTTTTCTTTTCTTATTTCTGTTCTAGCAAATAATACCCATACACATGTCAATACCACAAACCAAAGCAGAGGAGAAATTGACCCGCATGATGCATTTCTATTCAGTGATTGCTCTCCAGGTCAGAGGGCTAAATTGTCTAGTGGTTCAGACTGAAACAAACTGCTTGAGCTGAAGCCTCTATTTTCACAAGACATTTTGAAAGGATGCCGCCCACCTCATCTGTATTCCTGTTCAAGGCAACACAGTGAGGAAGAAAAAGTAACATGTGGAGGATTAGACTGGAAAATGGTCATTTTTTGAAAGAGCTTGGATAGTTTTTAAAAAGTGGATACTTAATTTGAGAAATACTTAGTTATTCATCTTATAGAAAGGGTGCAGAAAGATACATGTTTCATGGAAAAGGGGGAAATAAATGTTCAAGGACTGTCATGTGACAGACCTTAAAGATAATTTCATACGGGTAAGATTCACACAAAAAAGGAGTGACCAAAACATGCTTTGGGTCATGAATAGAGGGAGGGGCAACAGTTCCTTCAAGTTCCTTCCCACACAACTCAAGGAGTCCTGGGGAGTGGCTCCAACTCTTAAGGTTGGAGTTTTTGCTGTTGCTATTTTTATTTTTTCGATATACTTTATTAATTAATATTTTCAATATCACAAAATACCAGCTGTGAGTGCTGAAGGCCCTTTCCACCTGGCCTGGGGGGGGGGGGAGGCTCATCCTGCCCAGGGGTCATAGGAACAGGGAGACGGGACTTTACCTTCTGGGGACTTCCACTATAAGGGGGGCTGGAAAGCCCCTGTGTATAAGGAGAGCACAAAGCTGATTTCATAGTTATCGTGAAAAGCGGTCACTGAAAAGCTATAACATATCCATAAGAGAATAAACCAATATTTGCAAACTCTAGAGATCTAGGATTAGTTTCTGTATTGCGGTCTTCCCTTTCGGTTTATTTTATGTGTGAAATGTATTGTATATGATTTGTGTCTAAACCTTGAGTCTTACATTGATTTTAGTCGAGGATTATAGTTTATCCAACTTCAAAGTTGTCTTGGGTCTCTAAAATTTCAAAAATATCTTGCCAAGTTTTGAAAACATGCAGCATAATCCCAGATCAGACATGGTCTCCTGTGAATTTCTCTACAACAAAACTGGATACAAATAATGCTAGAAACTTAAACAGGTCTCTGAGTAAATATTTCTGAAGATAATGACTCAAACTAAAAGCAGTTTGTTAAAGAAAGGTGACCCCCCCCCCCCGCGTGTACACACATTTGAATCAAACCATTTTAACACATGGATTTGACAACATCACCCAAGTTGAAACAGATGGCTCATAAGTGCCTGCCTCTTGGCCCTACAGACGTTCAGCAAGTAAAATTGGGAGGGAGGGGAATATGGATCTGTGGGTGGGGATCATTTTTCATGGAGTTATTCCATCCATGTTTTATGGTAATATCCATTTCCTAACTGTTCTACTTTTGTAGAAGAAGGTTGAATGAAAATATGAATTGTCATAATGACAGTCTATCTAAATTCAGGGTCTCTCACTGCCAGGATGTGCAATGATTTTAACCTTCAGGGCTTTTTCCCTTTTATGCCTTTGTATTTATAAAGTGATACTTGCATAGAATAAATTAAGGACAATCTTTGCAAGTTATAAATGATTATTCATTTGGGCTCTTTTCCAGTAAGTCCCAATAGTATTATAGTAACTCTTTTAAAAAAATATTTGTGCCAGAATGCAGATTTGTTGTTGGTGAATTATTTGAGTTGCAGACGTTCTTATAAGCAGATATCTTTATCCACACGACACAATGCTTATTCGGCTCACTAATCTGTTGGGACGTAGGGGTATCATTTAAGGGGACCAGAAAGGCAGCTGCCCACCAGAGTTCAGAGTATGCACCATCATTCCTCAGTAGCACTGATAATCTCTCAGCAGCTGAGCAGCCCAATGTATCAAGGGAGCAACCCTATTTTTTAGGAGGCAAAATTTTATTGCAATGATATAACTGCTGATCGTTATATACTTTATTTTGGTATGCATGTATATATTCGTAATTGCACATTTTTAATGTTGTCCTTTAAATTGTTGTAACCAGCTCTAGAACCTTACGGTGAAGCACAGGTAAATTATCAATAATAATAATACTAAATAGTTAACTGGGATTCGCGTCTTGTGCCTTGTCAGTGGAAGCCCTGGACAAAGCCATCCCCTTATGCAACAGGACTTTCCCCTCTTCTCCCCTCAGAAGAACCTCCAGCAGAGCCTGTGAGGAGAGGAGAAAGGTCATTGTTCCCTCTGGCAAGCCGACTGAATAGTCGTAATAGCTCTATGTCCTGTTCCACCCGATGTACATAAGGTCTGTCAAGTGGGACTTAAACTGGTGCAAGAAGGCAGGTATAAGGAAGGCTGAGCAAGCTTTCTGCACTTTTGAATAATTAATATTTACAGTGCAGGCCCATTAATATAAACTCAGTGAAAAAGGTAAAGGGACCCCGTGGCCGACTCTGGGGTTGCAGCGCTCATCTCCCTTTATTGGCCGAGGGAGCCGGCGTACAGCCTCCGGGTCATGTGGCCAGCATGACTAAGCCGCTTCTGGCGAACCAGAGCAGCACACGGAAACACCATTTACCTTCCCGCCAGAGCAGTACCTATTTATCTACTTGCACTTTGACGTCCTTTCGAACTGCTAGGGCAGGAGCTGGGACCGAGCAATGGGAGCTCAACCCATCGCAGGGATTCGAACCGCCGACCTTCTGATCGGCAAGTCCTAGGCTCTGTGGTTTAACCTACAGTGCCACCCGCGTCCCTTAAACTCAGTAGTGCCATTGAATTCCGTGGGCTTACTCCCAAGGAAGCAAATATAATATTGCAGCCTCCCATATTTAACAGTTTTATTAATAAATCTTATTTATTATAAAATAGCGTTATAGGATTCTTTGTTGCTTTTGCTGCCACAGACCAACAAGGCTTTCCTTCCAGACTTCCTATAAAAGTATTTAAAGAGACTGACAATTTCAAAGTTCTTCTAACTCCACCAGCTATATGACTTGAACAATGGCTGCAATAATTATTTCTAGCATTCCCTGATAGCTAAGCATGTTCGTTCACTGATAACACAGTGGTCAGAAACTTTAGCCATCTTTAAAGAAGCCTTGGATATTAATTATCCTTCATTCAAAACAAAAGAGAAGTTGCAATGAGTCTGAACAGCACAATCCTTTGCACATTTATTCAGGAGTAAGTCCTGCTGTGTTCTGTGTGGCTTGCAAGCTAAAAGGTTTCAATCCTTGCCAGGAAGGGACAGAAATAGAACTGTAGGCATCTTCTTCACTTTTTAAATATACAATACATAAATCTTAATGAGTTTTGTACACAGTATATGAGAAGGCTAGCACTGAACAAAATAAATGGTTATTGATATTAATGTGGTTTTAAAAAAAATAACTTGATGTGTGCAGTTGTCTAGATAGCTTCTGTGAACAGACAGAAAACATGGCTTATCAAGCTCTTTAATTTAATATATAGCACATTTTGAACTAATAAGACTAATCATTGTTCCCTCATCATATCATATTTTTCAACACAAATGGGTTTTTTAACACTGAAAATAAAATGCCTGGGTTTTGAATCTACATTTTAGTCATCTTTAAAGAAGCCTTGGATAATAATTATCCTTCATTCAAAATAAAGGGAGCTGCAATGAGTCACATGACCCGCACAAGATCATGGGCCTCCCAAATGTGTGTTTTGGGGTGCCATGCAAGATCTCTACTCCCCCCAAAAGTGCTTTTTCAGCGCAGCACTCTTGCACAGTGCCCTAAAACGTGTGGTTTGGGCACTGTGCCTGAAAAAAGTCCAGCCCAAAATCATGAATGATCGCGGCAGCCACTTTGGCCACTGCCTTCTCACAAGAAAAAACAGGATGCCCCCTTTTTTCCAGGGCTGTATCTATTTATTTATATTTGGTCATTATGAAAAAAACACTGCTTTCTTTATAAGGTCCCAGGGGGGTTTAAAACCATAAAAATGTAATAAACATTAAAAATCCAAAACCATGACATTTCAAAGAAAATTGAATCCGCCTGTCAGCAGCAAACACAACATCACTGACCTCTAATGCCGAAGGCCCCAGAGACATGGGGGACCATTAAGGGGGCGGCAGCAGCAGCAGCCTCCCCCTCGAAGGGTGCCCCCCCATCTGGTGAGCCGGGAGGCATCAGGGTGGCATGGGGGCAGGACCTCCAAGGACACTTTTCTTTGGGTCCCTCAGATGTCGAGCCCACATTGACTGGAATTTGTGTTAGCTTGATGTTTTCAGTTCTCTCTCTATAGTTAAATATTTTATCAGTCCATTTGTCATGTTTTGAGCCCACTTGTTACTGGCTTTCTTTCTGAACTTACTTTGCTGGTTTTTAATCATTTCTATTGTGTTGTTGTTGTTGTGAATCTGTATTGCTGTTCATTGCCTTAGGCACAATACAGAACTGTATCTGTTACAAATGAATACAATATGTAATTAATACATTTTCTCCTTCTGCTCCTACTTCTTTGATTCCAAGTCTCTTCAGCCTCCTACAAAATCCTACAACGGTTCCCTCACCGGCCTTCCTACAAATAGCACATGTATCCTAGTACTGATCTGCACAACTTGTGACCCACCAACTCACCATGCATGATACATCGCTCCCACCGTCATGCAAGAGCCGCTGCTGCTTAAATTTGACCTAAGGGAAGAAAACCAGGGCAGAGAGTAAATAGGGTAATGTTCTCCGTCCAGGTATGTTGCTGCTTTTCAGGGAAAGATACAGACTGCCAGTGGTGGGGTTGAAATGCTTCAGGGGCATTTCAAAGGAGGGCAGCTGGCATGATGACGGTCTTCTGGGTGGAAGGCACAACAAAGGGCACTGAGGAGAGCTCCTAGACCCTCTTCCTCTCCTGCAAACGGCACTACCTTCGAGGAGGATAGTTAAAGCGTCCATCCCTCCCAACCTTCAACCCTGAAAGGATTATTACTGGGCCTTTGGATTAACAAAGATACAAAATGCAAGTGCTCCTGCTATTGAATTTTGTGCTGACGTGTTGCTATAACTTTTATATGTTTTGATATAATTGATTTTAGTGTTGACTGGTTTTACAGTTATTGGTTTTCATTTCTATTTTGATTACCCTTGCACATAGCTCCAAGCATTTTGAAAGACATGAATCATAAATGATCAAAATAAAACTAATTCAATAAAATTAAGAATTTCTTTACCAAGGTCAGTAGATGTTAGGTATCTCTAATATGCCAGAGACTGCCAAGGCATCTACTGGTTCACCCATTAACCAAATGTTATCCTCATTAAACATGTTAAACAAAATGAACCAGCATTAGTATTAGTATTGTTTTAAACACCAACCCAAAGGGTGCTCATCAATGGTTCCTCTTCATCCTGGAGAAGAGTGACTAGTGGGGTGCCACAGGGTTCTGTCTTGGGCCTGGTCTTATTCAACATCTTTATCAACGACTTGGATGATGGACTCAAGGGCATCCTGATCAAATTTGCAAATGACACCAAACTGGGAGGGGTGGCTAACACCCCAGAGGACAGGATCACACTTCAAAACGACCTTGACAGATTAGAGAACTGGGCAAAAACAAACAAGATGAATTTTAACAGGGAGAAATGTAAAGTATTGCACTTGGGCAAAAAAAATGAGAGGCACAAATACAAGATGGATGACACCTGGCTTGAGAGCAGTACATGTGAAAAGGATCTAGGAGTCTTGGTTGACCACAAACTTGACATGAGCCAACAGTGTGACGCGGCAGCTAAAAAAGCCAATGCAATTCTGGGCTGCATCAATAGGAGTATAGCATCTAGATCAAGGGAAGTAATAGTGCCACTGTATTCTGCTCTGGTCAGACCACACCTGGAGTACTGTGTCCAGTTCTGGGCACCACAGTTCAAGAAGGACACTGACAAACTGGAACGTGTCCAGAGGAGGGCAACCAAAATGGTCAAAGGCCTGGAAACGATGCCTTATGAGGAACGGCTAAGGGAGCTGGGCATGTTTAGCCTGGAGAAGAGGAGGTTAAGGGGTGATATGATAGCCATGTTCAAATATATAAAAGGATGTCACATAGAGGAGGGAGCAAGGTTGTTTTCTGCTGCTCCGGAGAAGCGGACACGGAGCAATGGATCCAAACTACAAGAAAGAAGATTCCACCTAAACATTAGGAAGAACTTCCTGACAGTAAGAGCTGTTTGACAGTGGAATTTGCTGCCAAGGAGTGTGGTGGAGTCTCCTCCTTTGGAGGTCTTTAAGCAGAGGCTTGACAACCATATGTCAGGAGTGCTCTGATGGTGTTTCCTGCTTGGCAGGGGGTTGGACTCGATGGCCCTTGGGGTCTCTTCCAACTCTATGATTCTATGATTCTGTGATTCTAGGTTTTCTTACAATCAAGCAGTATAGAAACATTGTAAAATAAAATAAAAGTTAGCAATACTTTAAAATCATGTTTGTTTACCAAAATGGAAAAAAGTATTATCTAACAAACTTCAAAAGGCCAGTGCTGAAGAGGAATGGGAGATTGGGAGATGAACAATATGCATATGAAATGGTTTCAAGCAACCTTTTATTAATTGACATATTTGTATTAAAATTTATACAATCTAAATTTTATATATTAAACCCTCAGCTATTCTCAGCACCGCTCCGGCGGGAAGGTAAATGGCGTTTCTGTGCACTGCTCTGGTTTGCCAGAAGCGGCTTAGTCATGTTGGCCACATGACCTGGAAGTTGTCTGCGGATAAACGCCGGCTCCCTTGGCCTATAGAGCGAGATGAGCGCCGCAACCCCAGAGTCGGGCACGACTGGACCTAATGGTCAGGAGTCCCTTTACCTTTATTCTCAGCACTGGCTTTCAAGAAGGAAACCAGAATGTAATGTTATAGGTCTTCCATCAGTTAATGTGGCTCTGACAGGTGCCCATGGCAAAACTATTAATGTTTCCTGTGGTATCTTAAAAGTTATGGGAAAAGTTGGAACATGTTCAGAGGAGGGCAACCAAGATGATCAAGGGTCTGGAAAACAAACCTCATGAGGAATGGTTGAAGGAGTTGGGTATGTTTAGCCTGGAAAAGAGGAGACTGGGAGGAGATAGAAGAACCATCTTCAAATATCTGATGGGCTGTCATGTGGAAGAGGGAGCAAGCTTGTTTTCTCCTGCTCCAGAGGGTAGGGCCTGAATCAATGGCTTCAAGTTACAAGAAAGGAGATTCTGACTAAACATCAGGAAGAGCTTTGTGAAGATGTGAACTGTTTGACAGTGAAACTGTCTCCTTGGAAGATGGTGGACTCTCCTTCCTTGGAGGTTTTAAAGCAGAGGATGGGTGGCCATCTGTCATGGATGATCTAGTATGGATTCCTGCATTGCAGGGGGTTGGACTACATGCCTCTTGGGTTCCCTTACAATGCTACAGTTCTCCCTTGAAAGACTCTGTGGACAATCTACCAGGAAATGCTCCCATTGAATTGAAAGGTAGATATGCAAGAGCATTTCTTGGTAGACCTTTCAAGTGATTTGAGCTGTGCGCTCTTAATACTCTTAATATCGTCAATCAAACTTTTTAAAGTGTTTCTAAAGTAATCTCAGTTCCAAGGTTCCAAATTATAACTATCTGAAAAGGCATTCTTTTAATTTAATATCAGATATTTTGTTATCCCATACATAGTTCATGATCATCTGGGTTGGTTTAAGCCTAAAATCCTATTATTCAGTGTTGAGAAGAATGTATTAATAGCAGAGCAGTTGTTCACATATTCCTCCTGAAACAAATCTAGTTAAAATCAATTGGTAAATAGCCTGAGAGAAGAACTGTCTGCATTTGCTAGCCAAATTAATTTTGCTCAATTATGCTACAACCCTACATGTTCTTTGTTACGTTTGCAACCATTCAAGTTATCCCGAACTAGCATTTCCACAAATGAGATAACTATCTACCTTGCTGTTGACTACACAGCCAGTTCGCAATCAAACTGCTGTGTAGATAAGAATAAGTAAAATATAATTACTTCTCTTTAAAGCTACCCTTAGCCAGAACTTTAGGGTGCATTAAGAAGAGATTATTATTATTTTTTAAATAGCAGCAGCAGCAGTAGTACATTGTGGAAACTCACTCACTTCATGTATAGTCTTTTCCCCTGGGTGTAACAGAAAAGAATGCTGCCTCAAAGCCTAGATCATGGCTTCTACCTGCAGCAGATTTTGTGGAGAGGGAGGGGAGGGGCAGGGTTGGCATGGTGGTGTGCAAATAGCCACGTGTAGGTCATCCCACAATCCTTGTGGATTGTGACCACAAGGTTAAACCCATAGCTGCCCCTCTTTGGCCTTTTTTCCATTTATGGCACCCATCTCTCCTCTAGTACAGTGCAGATCCAAACTACAGGTTGATTGCAACTTACACTGATTTTACTTTGCACGACTGCAGCTTTACACGAATTGCCAATCAATCAGTCAGGGTTGGAGACCTTGCTTACCAGGCTCTGAAGGCTCTCACAAGGTTTTCCCTTTGCAGAAGAGCTTTGTAAGCCCTCTATCTTGCTCACAGAGCTCTGGGGTGTGAGCCTCTCTGAGGTCTTGTGGCACCATATGAGATCTTGGAAGATCTTGGGTGGTTCTGATTTCCTGCAAAACCCCCAGGAATGTAAACTCTGTAGTTGCTTTGGAGCTGAGTAGAAATTTTGGGCTGACTGCATTTTGGCAGGTTCCCACGCCCTCTCTTACTCTGTACCATAGACCAGAGGGGAGGAAAGCACAAACAGCAGGGTGATTGCAATGTATTTGAGGGTTAGGTTCTCAGGGGTGCTGGCAGTGGAATTTGCTGCCAAGGAGTGTGGTGGAGTCTCCTTCTTTGGAGGTCTTTAAGCAGAGGCTTGACAACCATATGTCAGGAGTGCTCTGATGGTGTTTCCTGCTTGGCAGGGGGTTGGACTCGATGGCCCTTGTGGTCTATTCCAACTCTATGGTTCTATGATTCTAATTATGTAAATTGTGTGAGAGATTTGCAGTCAAACATAACAATTCTAGTTAGTATATGAAGGGGTTAAGAACCATAGAGTTCCAAATTTCTAAAGTACAATGATATCACATACCCTCTTCTCCTGAGAGGAAGGAAGCAAAACTTCTTTCTGTTCATTCTCTCCCTCCCTTCCTCCCTCTCCACACTGCAAGTAAGGGGGAAGGCAAGCCTCAACCTAGCTCCCAGTGTCAAATGCGTGTCTGAGGCTGCTTTTGCTGAATTTCAAGTACAGTACATTGATTACCTGCATTATCTTATTGCTGTTGCATGAAGTACAAATCATGACTCTGACCCCTATTAAGTAAGTAAATTAAACTTACTTCAGAATGTGGTCTGTTTCACTTCAGGATGGGAGAGGGACAGCTGCATCAAGCAGATGGAATGGGATAAAAGAAGTTTTGAAACCCATTACTAGGTTTCATTAATCTGCCTAACAATGAGATTTAAATTCTGCTACTGGGGCTCCTTGGGACGCGGGTGGCGCGGTTGGCAAGCCTAAGACTTGCCAATCAGAAGGTCTGCGGTTCGAATCCCCACAACGGGGTGAGCTCCCGTTGCTTGGTCCCTGTTCCTGCCAACCTAGCAGTTTGAAAGCACATCAAAGTGCAAGTAGATAAATAGGCAGGAAGGTAAACGGCGTTTCCGTGTGCTGCTCTGGTTCGCCAGAAGCGGCTTAGTCATGCTGGCCACATGACCTGGAAGCTGTACGCCGGCTTCCTTGGCCAATAAAGCAAGATGAGCGCCGCAACCCCAGTCGTCTGTGACTGGACCTAACAGTCAGGGGAGCCAGTGTGGTGTAGTGGTTAAGAGTGATAGACTTGTAATCTGGGGAACCGGGTTCGCGTCTCCGCTCCTCCATCTGCAGCTGCTGGGTGACCTTGGGCCAGTCACACTTCTCTGAAGTCTCTCAGCCCCACTCACCTCACAGAGTGTTTGTTGTGGAAGAGGAAGGGAAAGGAGTATGTTAGCCGCTTTGAGACTCCTGAAGGGGAGTGAAAGGCGGGATATCAAATCAAAACTCTTCTTCCTCTTCACCTTTACTGGGGCTCTTTATGTGCTAGCTCTGCAATTTGAAAAACAGATACCAGCCATTTTTCCTTTCCTTATCCTACATATGTGGGTTCTGTAGAGGATTAAATATAATCAACATATCCTCTTACCAATTCCCATTAAGCTGGTCACATTTGGATTGCAGCTCAGGGCTGTGGGATCCATGGGAAGAATATGGCGCACCTCTGAGACTAATACATACCCTCCAGCAGCCAATTAGAGAAAGGAATGAGACATATAAGGTCTTGATGTGCAGCATGAAACCAAAGATAAAATACAGGCTCTACAGTGGCTTGCTAAATGGTTGTAGTATTTCACATTACACTTTCACATTATGAAACATTATTTCATAACATACTGATAAGAAGTATGATCAAAATTGTGCAATTCACAGTGTGGGGAGTAAACAAGAAAAACAAAATCTAACTTTTGCACTTGGGGCAAACTGAAATAATATTCAATTGATACATAGTAATGATTTGTGTATCCCTATCCCCACCTGAGTAGGTAGACCTCATCAGGAGGGCTCTGAAGGTGTTTCCTGCTTGGCAGGGGGTTGGACTCGATGGCCCTTGGGGTCTCTTCCAACTCTAGGATTCTATGATTCTATGAACCTACACTGATCATGGATCTATCCTGTAGTTTCTTAATACGCCCCCCCCCCCAGCTTTGATCTCAATTGAGGGGGGAAATGCAGCTAGGTCATTCTAAGTGGGTAATGTGTATACAGGCAAAATGTGTTCATTAACTATTCCATTTTTTATGACAAACTGATGTGTTCAGCTGGAAGGGAAAGAAAGGACAAAAAGAGATTGATATTTAGAGGAAAACTAAGGAGAAAAGAAAGCGATCTAAGAATAAATGTCTTTAGGGAACATGGATCATGTTACTGTGCCATTCATAGAATCATAGAATCATAGAGTTGGAAGAGACCACAAGGGCCATCGAGTCCAACCCCCTGCCAAGCAGGAAACACCATCAGAGCACTCCTGACATATGGTTGTCAAGCCTCTGCTTAAAGACCTCCAAAGTAGGAGACTCCACCACACTCCTTGGCAGCAAATTCCACTGTCGAACAGCTCTTACTGTCAGGAAGTTCTTCCTAATGTTTAGGTGGAATCTTCTTTCTTGTAGTTTGGATCCATTGCTCCGTGTCCGCTTCTCTGGAGCAGTAGAAAACAACCTTTCTCCCTCCTCTATGTGACATCCTTTTATATATTTGAACATGGCTATCATATCACCCCTTAACCTCCTCTTCTCCAGGCTAAACATGCCCAGCTCCCTTAGCCGTTCCTCATAAGGCATCGTTTCCAGGCCTTTGACCATTTTGGTTGCCCTCCTCTGGACACGTTCCAGTTTGTCAGTGTCCTTCTTGAATTGTGGTGCCCAGAACTGGACACAGTACTCCAGGTGTGGTCTGACCAGAGCAGAATACAGTGGCACTATTACTTCCCTTGATCTAGATGCTATACTCCTATTGATGCAGCCCAGAATTGCATTGGCTTTTTTAGCTGCCGCGTCACACTGTTGGCTCATGTCAAGTTTGTGGTCAACCAAGACTCCTAGATCCTTTTCACATGTACTGCTCTCAAGCCAGGTGTCCCCCATCTTGTATTTGTGCCTCTCATTTTTTTTGCCCAAGTGCAATACTTTACATTTCTCCTTGTTAAAGTTCATCTTGTTTGTTTTGGCCCAGTTCTCTAATCTGTCAAGGTCGTTTTGAAGTGTGATCCTGTCCTCTGGGGTGTTAGCCACCCCTCCCAGTTTGGTGTCATCTGCAAATTTGATCAGGATGCCCTTGAGTCCATCATCCAAGTCGTTGATAAAGATGTTGAATAAGACCGGGCCCAAGACAGAACCCTGTGGCACCCCACTAGTCACTCTTCTCCAGGATGAAGAGGAACCATTGAAAAACCTCAGCATGATTTATGCCTTTAGATATTTCCAGTAATACATTGAGCATGAGCTGCACCTTTAGATATAGTTGCAGTAATTCATTGAACATGCTCTGGTAATCTCTTGCTTCTCAACATGCCTTCTTGTGTGCCTCAGCATCATGTGTGATCACAATAATAATAATAATAATTTATTATTTATACCCCGCCCATCTGGCTGAGTTTCCCCAGCCACTCTGGGCGGCTCCCAATCAATGTTAAAAACAGTACAGCGTTATATATTAAAAACTTCCCTGAACAGGGCTGCCTTAAGATGTCTTCTGAATGTCAGGTAATTATTTATCTCTTTGACATCTGATGGGAGGGCGTTCCACAGGGCGGACGCCACTACCGAGAAGGCCCTCTGTCTGGTTCCCTGTAGCCTCACTTCTCGCAATGAGGGAACCGCCAGAAGGCCGTCGGCGCTGGATCTCAGTGTCCGGGCTGAACGATGGGGGTGGAGACGCTCCTTCAGGTATACAGGACCGAGGCCGTTTACGGCTTTAAAGGTCAGCACCAACACTTTGAATCGTGCTCGGAAACGTACTGGGAGCCAATGCAGATCTCTCAGAACCGGTGTTATGTGGTCCCGGCGGCCACTCCCAGTCACCAGTCTAGCTGCCGCATTCTGGATTAATTGCAGTTTCCGGGTCACCTTCAAAGGTAGCCCCACGTACAGCGCATTGCATTAGTCCAAGCGTGAGATAACCAGAGCATGCACCACTCTGGCGAGACAGTCCGCGGGCAGGTAGGGTCTCAGCCTGCGTACCAGGTGGAGCTGGTAGACAGCTACCCTGGACACAGAGTTAACCTGCGCCTCCATGGACAGCTGTGAGTCCAAAATGACTCCCAGGCTGCGCACCTGGTCCTTCAGGGGCACAGTTACCCCATTCAAGACCAGGGAATCCCCCACACCAACCCGCACCCTGTCCCCCAAAAACAGTACTTCTGTCTTGTCAGGATTCAACTTCAATCTGTTAGCCGCCATCCATCCTCCAACCGCCTCCAGGCACTCACACAGAACCTTCACCGCCTTCACTGGTTCTGATTTAAAGGAGAGGTAGAGCTGGGTGTCATCTGCATACTGATGAACACCCAGTCCAAACCCCCTGATTATCTCTCCCAGCGGCTTCATATAGATATTAAAAAGCATGGGGGAGAGGACAGAACCCTGAGGCACCCCACAAGTGAGAGCCCAGGGGTCTGAACACTCATCCCCCACCACCACTTTCTGGACACGGCCCAGGAGGAAGGAGCGAAACCACTGTATGACAGTGCCCCCAGCTCCCAGCCCCTCTAGACGGTCCAGAAGGATGTTATGGTCAATGGTGTCAAAGGCCGCTGAGAGATCCAGCAGAACTAGGAAACAGCTCTCACCTTTGTCCCTAGCTCGCCGGAGATCATCAACCAGCGCGACCAAGGCAGTTTCAGTCCCATGGTGAGGCCTGAATCCGGATTGGAAGGGATCCAAATGGTCCGTTTCCTCCAGGCGTGCTTGGAGTTGTTCAGCAACCACCTGCTCAATCACCTTGCCCAAGAATGGCAGATTTGAGACTGGGCGATAGTTGGCCAAATTGGCCGGGTCTAAAGATGTTTTTTTTTAAGAAGCAGTTTAATGACCGCCTCTTTCAGCAGGTCTGGGAAGGCTCCCTCACGGAGGGAAGCATTCACGACCCCACGAAGCCCATCGCCCAGTCCTTCCCGGCTAGCTTTTATAAGCCAGGATGGGCAAGAATCAAGGAGACAAGTGGTTGGTTTCACTCGTCCAAGCAGCCTGTCCACATACTCGGAGGTAACAGATTGGAATTGATCCCATGTAACAGGACCAGACAGAACTCTAGCACTCTCCCGCCCTGGCCCTGCTCCCACAGTGGAATCTACCTCCTTCTGAATCTGAGCGATTTTATCTGCAAAAGCATTGCAGGAGATCTTGGGGTCCCTACCAGGCCCCGGTGGTACAGGTGGTTCCGATAGATTGCGAACCACCTGAAAAAGTCTCCTGCTGCTGTTTTCTGCAGATGCAATGGAGGCGGCGAAGGAGGCCCTCTTCGCCGTCGCCATTGCCACTTGGTAGGCTCGACGTTGAGCTCTAGCCTGGTTCAGAATGAGTTTTCCGCCACCGGCGCTCTAGCCGTCTCAACGATTGTTTCATCACCCTCAGCTCTGGGGGAAACCACGGGGCTGTCTGGGCTCCATGCAATCGGAGAGGGCGCTTCGGAGCCAGACAGTCAATAGCCCTGGTTAACTCCGCATTCCAGCGTGCCACCAGGGAATCAGCTGAAAGGCCATCAACTTGGGATAAAGCATCCCCTACCACTCTCTGGAAGATCTGACCATGGCACTTCTTTTGTTTCGCTTTTACTTAGTATCAGATCACCAACATCCATAGAGGTGAACACCAAGTCTAAGGCATGTCCGTGGCTATGAGTTGGGCCAAACTTATTCAGGGACAGCCCCATGGAGGACATGCTTTCCACGAAGTCCCGAGCGGCCCCTTGTAAGGTCATGTCGGCATGGATGTTAAAATCCCCCAGGACAACCAAGCTAGGTGTCTACAGGAGCATATCCGCCATGACCTGAAGCAGATCGGGCAGGGAATCCTTGGTGCAGCGGGGAGGTCGGTATACCAGTAGGAATCCTGTACAGCCCCTATTGCCCAACTTCCAAAACATGCACTCAGAAAACTGGGTCTTCCCAATAGGACGCCTGGTGCAGACTAATGACTTCCTAAAAATCACTGCAACCCCCCCTCTCCGCCCACATGACCTGGGTTGCTGTGCGTAAGAGAAACCTGGTGGGCAAGCAGCGGCAAGAACAGGCCCATCTGCTTCATCCAACCAGGTCTCTGTCACACATGCCAGGTCAAATCCTCCATCCACAATCAGGTCGTGGATGGCAGTGGTTTTATTCATCATTGACCTGGCATTGCACAGCAACACTTTCAGGTCATGTGGGTTTCCCTTGCTGATTACTGTATCCTTCCGGTCAGGACCAGACCTGGAGGCAGGGATAGTCCTCAAACAACGACTAAACCTGCCTCCTCGGTAATGACATGGTCTGGTCTTAGCGTAACTCCTTCCTCCTGCCCATGATCACTGAGATTTGGTGTCCCAATACATCCCCCCCTGTGGAACCTGCCCCACCCAATCTATTGGCTGAGGCCCACTCCCAGGCAGCCCTGACCCTTCCCCTTAAAAAGCAAAATACAAACTACATAATAATTTAACAGAATAATAATAATAATAAAACAAAACAAAACAAAACAAAGCAAGAAACAATAGCGCTGACTAAATACTTATCCCACCCCAAGCAAAAATAAAATAATGAAATAATATGATATTTTTAAAAAAAACAACCACCATTTAAGGTGCTGCAAATTAAAAGCAATTAAAACATTTAAAACCATTTTGTCCATTGCTGCCGGTAGCTGCTCAGGCCTCTAAACTGTAATGGTAGTGCAGGCCCCGCCCCCTAGGCCGGATGGAGTTGGCAGAAGAGGGAGCGGTCTTCCCAACACTCATGTGAGCAGCAGCAGCAGCAGCCGTGTCCCGGAGGCCTCTCTCAGACCTCTTATGCTGTGGCGATGAGTGCAGGCCCCGCCCCCTAGGCCAGATGGAGTTGGCAGAAAAGGGAGCGGTCCTCCCAACATTCACACGAGTAGCGGCCGTGTCCCGGAGGCCTTGATTGAGGCCCTCAAGCTGTGGCGGTGAGTGCAGGCCCCACCCCCTAGGCTGGATGGAGTTGGTAGAAGAGGGAGCAGTCTTCCCAGCACTCACACAAGCAGCAACAGCAGCCGTCCATTCAGTTGAAGACACTCATCATTCAGTTGAAGTCCATTCAGTTGAAGACACTCATCATTCACAAAGAGACAGCAGACTGACAGTTTGCGAGTACCATGATAGCTTTTAGTCAGATTTTAACTATTAATTGAGAATGGGATTTTTACTTGGGAGGTCAGCAAGGATTGGCTTATTTTTAGTGCTTTCTCTCTCTCTCTGTTTTAGAAGTAACACAAATTATACATAATTTGAGGCAGAATTAATGTGCTTATTGTAGAAAGGGATGACAGAAACCAAGGGTGTTAACATCTAGCCCCAGATAGTAACCTCAGAAAACAAGGTTACAAAGTTCTGCAGACTCAATGTGAAGTGATCATCTGTGGGTGACAGTGACCTAGTATGGCCCCAGATCCACGCAAACATAGCTATGGAGCTATGAAAGGAACATTTCGTACAAAGATTACCATAATAAATGACAAAAGTGGTAAGGACCTAACAGAAGCAGAAGACATCAAGAAGAGGTGGCAAGAATACACAGAGCAATTATACCAGAAAGATATGGATGTCTCGTACACCCCAGGTAGTGTGGTTGCTGACCTTGAGCCAGACATCCTGGAGAGTGAAGTCAAATGGGCAAATTACAAACATGCGCTGGATTATGGAGAAAGCCAGAGAGTTCCAGAAAGACATCTACTTCTGCTTCATTGACTATGCAAAAGCCTTTGACTGTGTCGACCACAGCAAACTATGGCAAGTACTTAAAGAAATGGCAGTGCCTGATCACCTCATCTGTCTCCTGAGAAATTTCTATGTGGGACAAGAAGCTACAGTTAGAACTGGATATGCAACAACTGACTGGTTCAAAATTGGGAAAGGAATACAAGAAGGCTGTATATTGTCTCCCTGCTTATTTAACTTATATGCAGAATTCATCATGTGAAAGGCTGGGCTGGATGAATGCCTAGCCGGAATTAAGATTGCAGAGACAACACCTTGCCAAAAAAGGTCTGTATAGTTAAAGCTATGGTTTTCCCAGTATAGTGGTGCCTCACAAGACGAAAAGAATCCGTTCTGTGATTCTCTTCGTCTAGCGTTTTTTTCATCTTGCGAAGCAAGCCCATTGAAGGATTAGCGGATTAGCGCTATTAGCGGCTTTTAGCGGCTTATCTGCTGATCGGATCAGCTGATAAGCGGCTTAGCGGCTTAGAAAAAGGGGGAGGGGGAAAAAACCAGAGGAACTCGCAAGACATTGTCGTCTTGCGAAGCAAGCCCATAGGAAATTTGTTTTGCGAAGCACCTCCAAAACGGAAAACTCTTTCGTCTAGCGAGTTTTCCGTCTTGAGAGGCATTCGTCTTGCGGGGCACCACTGTAGTGATGTATGGAAGTAAGAGCTGGACCATAAAGAAGGCTGATTGCCGAAGAATGATGCTTTTGAATTCTGGTGCTGGAGGAGACTCTTGAGAGTCCCATGGGCTGCAAGAACATCAAACCTATCCATTCTTAAGGAAATCAGCCCTGAATGCTCACTGGAAGGACAGATCGTGAAGCTGAGGCTCCAATACTTTGGCCACCTCATGAGAAGAGAAGACTCCCTGGAAAAGACCCTGATGTTGGGAAAGATGGAGGGCACAAGGAGAAGGGGCTGACAGAGGACGAGATGCTACCAGCATGAGTTTGACCAAACTGTGGGAGGCAGTGGAAGACAGGAGTGCCTGGCCTGCTCTGATCCATGGGGTCACGCAGATTCGGACACGACTAAACAACTAAACAACAACAACAAACACTGTGTGGACTCACCTGTGAATGTCACTGTGAACAGCATCACTCATTCTATCACTACTGTCTGCTCTCTTTTTCCTTTTGCTGCCTATAGCTGCCATTTTGTACCAGCACCTGCAATGCTTTTATCAAGATATGAGTACCAGCTCTTCATTTTTATTTTACCAAAACAAGCAAGCATTGGCTACACCCATTCTTCCTGTGATTCCTCAGGGTAAGTGCCACTGCATAGTTTTTATGTGGAGGTGGGGGAAGAGTATCCTGGGAGGAAGCAGGACATCTGGAGGAGAGCACTTGTCTCTTTCGTATCTTTTTATTTTACTTTAAATATTAATATAACTACAAAAAGAACTGAAATGAACAATTAATAATTGGAAGGTATGTAATAATTGGAAGGTTTGTAGGGCAGCAGTTGAAGAAGGAGCAAAAAGGGTTTTCTTGTGTGTGTGTGTTTCTTGGTGGCTGATTAGCTGTTTTCCCTGTGTAAAGGTCAGAGGGGGCAGGGTTTCTGTTGAGGCAGGGGATTAGCTGTGGGAGGAGCTTATCAGAGTTTGTAGGGCAGCGGCGCGCGCCTAGCGGCGTGCGCAGTTATACCCATCTTTTAGATTTAGGGGAGCTAGTCTCAAACGTTTGTTGGGGGAGACCTAGGGTTTTTTTTTGTGGGGGAAGTTATTTGTCCTGTCTTCAAGCTTTTTATGATGGAGGACCTCTGTAGCCACCCCCAACAACACGATCTCATGATGGAAGGGGAGGGAACAGCTGCAGTCGCCTGCGATTCCTGCGCAATGTTTGCCATCTTGCCAAAGGTTGCAGGCAGCTTTACCTGCAGCAATTGCATGTTGATTGCCCTATTAAAAGACAAAGTCCAGCAACTGGAGGAACGTGTAGCTACGCTCCAAAGAATTAGAGAGCTGGAGCTCTTCTTGGAAGCAACAGAGCACACCGTCCCCACCAAGGAGGAGACAGGGGACTCCCCTGAGAAGGAGGCTTGTTCACCAACACAGGAGCCAGATATATGGAGAAACGTGACTCAAAGAAGTAGGAGGCCCAGGGTCCACTCTGATTGTCTAGAAATACACAATCGCTTTGAGGTCCTCTCCCCTAGCATGGAAGACGAAGAGCAGACTCCATTTGAGGATCTCTCCCTCATTGCAGTCGATCAGGTATATGAAGACGAGCAGCAAAGTCAGTCCTCAGGGAATGTGCAGGTGACCTTGGAACGGACAGCTCACGGAAGAACCCCGACCAAACCCAAGAGGAGGCGTGTAGTGGTGATAGGGGATTCCCTACTGAGGGGAACAGAAGCAGTGATCTGTGGGCCTGACAAGATGTCTCGGGAAGTGTGCTGTCTCCCCGGGGCTAAGATCCAAGATGTAACTGAACGACTGCAAGGAATCATAAAACCCACTGACGAATACCCCTTCCTCTTGGTTCATGTGGGAACCAATGACACTGCAAGCAATAGCCTCCAGAAGATCAAAAGAGACTACGAGGCTCTCGGCAGGAAATTGAAGCAACTAAATGCACAAATTGTCATCTCGTCTGTCCTCCCAGTTGAACGACGTGGCCCAGGGAGAGAGGGGAAAATAGTGGAAGTGAACAGCTGGCTTCGCAAATGGTGTAAACAGGAACGGTTTGGATTCTTAGATCACAGACTGCAGTTTCTTGAAGATGGACTTCTGGCAAGCGATGGGCTGCACCTCACAACGGTTGGGAGAAATGTTTTTGCCAAAAATCTCAGAAACCTCATCAGGAGGGCTTTAAACTGACTAATGTGGGGGAGGGAGACAATGCTCCTGAAGGTAGGAGTCTATCAATTAATGAAGATGATCATCCAAATGTCATAGACCAAATGGAGCAAACAGCACGCGGACCTAGTGGTGGGAGAAAAAAATCCTTAAATAAGAGACACGGGGGAATGATTAATGGACTTCAATGTCTGTACACTAATGCGCAAAGCATGGGAAATAAACAAGATGAGCTTGAGCTCTTGGTACAGCAAACTAAATATGACATAATAGGCATCACTGAAACCTGGTGGGATAAGTCCCACGATTGGAATGTAATAATGGGGGGATACAATCTATTTCAGAGAAACAGACCAGACAAGAAAGGAGGAGGAGTGGCGTTATATGTCAGGGATGTGTATACCTGTGAAGAGATCCAAGATTTAGAACCTCAAAGCCAAAGTGAGAGCATTTGGGTCAAAATTAAGGGAGAGAAGAATAACAGAGACCTCATTGTGGGAGTTTACTATAGATCCCCAAGCCAAACGGAGGACATAGATGATGCCTTCCTGGAACAGATGGCCAAGCATGCAAAAGGAAGGGAGATAGTAGTAATGGGGGACTTCAATTACCCGGATATTTGTTGGACGTCAAACTCAGCCAAGAGCATAAAGTCAAACAGATTCCTCACTGGCCTTGCAGACAACTTCATTGTCCAGAAAGTGGGAGAAGCAACAAGAGGAACAGCCATTTTAGATCTGGTCCTAACCAATGTTGATGACCTGGTTAGTGGGGTAGATGTGGAAGGATCATTAGGCGCGAGTGATCATGCTCTTCTGAAGTTTACTATACAGCGGAAAGGAGCAGCCAAGCATACTAGGACTCAATTTCTTGACTTTAAGAAAGCCGACTTCATAAAACTTAGGGAAGTGCTGGGTGAGATCCCATGGACAGCAATACTTAAAGGAAAGGGAGTTCATGATGGCTGGGAGTTTGTTAAGAGGGAGATAGTAAAAGCACAACGACAGGCAATACCAATGAGACGGAAACATGGAAGGTGCCTAAAGAAGCCAGGGTGGCTATCTAAAGAACTTTTAACTGAATTAAGATTAAAAAAGGATGTGTACAAAAAATGGAAAAGGGGGGAAACCACCAAAGAGGAATTCAAACAAATAGCCAGCACGTGTAGACACAAAGTCAGAAAAGCTAAAGCACAGAATGAACTCAGGCTTGCTAGAGAGGTTAAAAGCAACAAAAAAGGCTTTTATGGGTATGTTCGTAGCAAAAGGAAGAACAAAGAAACAGTGGGGTCACTCAGAGGAGAAGATGGTGAAATGCAAACAGGGGACACAGAAAGGGCTGAACTCCTCAATGCCTTCTTTGCCTCAGTCTTCTCCGATAAAGAAAACAATGCCCGACCTGAAGAATTTGGAGCAAATGATTCAGCAAAGGAAACACAGCCCAGAATAACTAAGGAGATAGTACAAGAATATTTGGCTAGTTTAGATGTATTCAAGTCTCCAGGGCCAGATGAACTGCATCCAAGAGTATTAAAAGAACTGGCAGATGTGATCTCAGAACCACTGGCAGTCATCTTTGAGAATTCCTGGAGAACAGGCGAAGTCCCGGCAGACTGGAGGAGGGCAAATGTTGTCCCTATTTTCAAAAAGGGGAAAAGAGAGGACCCAAATAATTACCGCCCAGTCAGTCTGACATCAATAGCAGGGAAGATTCTGGAGCAGATCATTAAGCAAACAGTCTGTGAGCACCTAGAAAGGAATGCTGTGATCACCAATAGTCAGCATGGATTTCTGAAAAATAAGTCATGTCAGACTAACCTGATCTCGTTTTTTGACAGAATTACAAGCCTGGTAGATGAAGGGAACGCAGTGGATGTAGCCTACCTTGATTTCAGCAAGGCATTTGACAAGGTGCCCCATGATATTCTTGTAAAGAAGCTGGTAAAATGCGGTCTTGACTATGCTACCACTCAGTGGATTTGTAACTGGCTGACTGACCGAACCCAAAGGGTGCTCATCAATGGTTCCTCTTCATCCTGGAGAAGAGTGACTAGTGGGGTGCCACAGGGTTCTGTCTTGGGCCCGGTCTTATTCAACATCTTTATCAACGACTTGGATGATGGACTCAAGGGCATCCTGATCAAATTTGCAGATGACACCAAACTGGGAGGGGTGGCTAACACCCCAGAGGACAGGATCACACTTCAAAACGACCTTGACAGATTAGAGAACTGGGCAAAAACAAACAAGATGAATTTTAACAGGGAGAAATGTAAAGTATTGCACTTGGGCAAAAAAAATGAGAGGCACAAATACAAGATGGGTGACACCTGGCTTGAGAGCAGTACATGTGAAAAGGATCTAGGAGTCTTGGTTGACCACAAACTTGACATGAGCCAACAGTGTGACGCGGCAGCTAAAAAAGCCAATGCAATTCTGGGCTGCATCAATAGGAGTATAGCATCTAGATCAAGGGAAGTAATAGTGCCACTGTATTCTGCTCTGGTCAGACCACACCTGGAGTACTGTGTCCAGTTCTGGGCACCACAATTCAAGAGGGACACTGACAAACTGGAACGTGTCCAGAGGAGGGCAACCAAAATGGTCAAAGGCCTGGAAACGATGCCTTATGAGGAACGGCTAAGGGAGCTGGGCATGTTTAGCCTGCAGAAGAGGAGGTTAAGGGGTGATATGATAGCCATGTTCAAATATATAAAAGGATGTCACATAGAGGAGGGAGAAAGGTTGTTTTCTGCTGCTCCAGAGAAGCGGACACGGAGCAATGGATCCAAACTACAAGAAAGAAGATTCCACCTAAACATTAGGAAGAACTTCCTGACAGTAAGAGCTGTTCGACAGTGGAATTTGCTGCCAAGGAGTGTGGTGGAGTCTCCTACTTTAGAGGTCTTTAAGCAGAGGCTTGACAACCATATGTCAGGAGTGCTCTGATGGTGTTTCCTGCTTGGCAGGGGGTTGGACTCGATGGTCCTTGTGGCCTCTTCCAACTCTATGATTCTATGATTCTATGATACTTATGGAAGAGAAAATATACCTCCACCTATAAAATGTTAATAAAAACTTACTTTTCTAAATCTCAGGATATGACAGGTAATTGTGCTACTGCAAATAAAGAGATGCAAGTTTATGAAATAGAAACACTTGTTTATTTTCTCTCCAACCTCATACAACCAACTTATGTAATTCTCTTTGACCAAAGTTACCTTCCGCTGTGTCCTTGCCCTGATCTTAATTGCTCCAAATGCCTATAATTAATCTAGCTCAGGTTATCACATTCCCACAGTGGAGAGAGAATACACAAGCAATATATAGCATTTATTTTATAATATTTATAGTCCACAAGTCATGAATTCAGTGACAGCAATTCATACAATGGTCCACTTGAAAAGAAACAATATTTGCTGGGACTGTGGAGGCACCCATAGAATTAAAGCAAGGCATCTACAGTCCAGTTCTGAAAACCGTTGCAGAACTCCAGGGAAGCTAAACTATATCTTTTATGACTAAAAAATTCTCAGGTGCTTTTGCACATCCCGTATTGCAGAGGTGCTTCAACATCTTCTTAGTTTTGCAAATGTAACAAAAAGAAAAAGAAAGATACACCAGCACCTCACATTAACAATAAAAAATAATCCATCAGTCCTAACTTAAATATACATATTAACATTAGAAGTCTGTATGTTCAAATGGGTATATGCATGAGATGGATGATTAAAAGGTACATGTTTAAATGAAGAAAGGGCAGTGAGACCCAGAGCTTTTTTTCATCCAGAGCTTGCCAGAACTCCGTTTGGCACCATTGGTATTCTAAGAGAATGAAGGAGGTGCTCGTGGTGAGTTCTAGAACCTCTTTTTCTAGAAAAATAGCCCTGGTCAGACCACAGAGCCATATAAAGTGGGTGTTTATCATCCCAGCCTTGAAGGACATGCAGGATCCACTTCTGCTGTCCCAACTCCACAGAAATATAGTTTGAACATCTGCACATATTAAGGATTATTCCAGAACAAAATTATGGTAATTTGAACAATGTTTCTGGCCAGAAAAAAACAAACAAACCAGGACATGCCCACAACATATGACTCAAAGAGGCATTATCAGCATTACATGATATCTGAACTAGCCAGCTCTTTCCTATGGAGCCCAGTATACCTGGATCATATAACTGATGAGACATTATATCCCATTGTGTGTGTGTGTGTGTGTGTGTGTGTGTACAAACACACATATTAGAAATGGGGCTCACTGCAAAGTCTCTGGTTGCTTAGTGCTCATGGTTCTCATCCTGCTGGATCAGTTTGTTTCATTTCTTTCTTTCTTTTTCTTTTTTTATTAAAGATTTTGTTGATTTACAAAAGTGTGCAGTGTCTCTCATGTTTTTCCCCCCATGTAACATTTTTACAAATCATTTTCATTTGTTGAGACATTAGGAAGAAAAGGGGGAAGGAGGTGGGTGAGAGAGGGGTTGGGTGGTGATGTTTCTATTTCACTTACTATATGTAGGATTTGGTGTCAGCGTTATTTTATTTCTAAAAGTGAATAAAGTACGGAAAGGATACGTAAGAGAGAGTGGAAAGTCTGGGGCGAAGTGGCAGTCCCAGGAAATGGCCTGTGTTGGTTCAGGGCTCTTTACTGAGTACTGCCATTTTAATTCTTAAGAGGAGAGTTTGAGGTGAAAATAAAATAAGGTATAAATTGAGGGGGTGGTGGAAAAGTGTGTCTTTAAATAATGTGTAAAACGGGTAAAAATAAAAGTAAACATTCAAATAAAGGGTGGCTGCAGCAGCAGTGGCCTCCCTTTTAAAAAGAAAAACGATAAAAGTAGGTATTTGGGGGGAATAAAAAAAATTTCCCCCTAAATTCCCCCTTTTAATTAATAAAAAGGGGGAGGAAGGGGTTAAAAAGAAAAGGGGTTTTAAAAAAGGTAGTTTCTTCCTTCCTGCGATCTCCTTTGTCATGCGGCCTTCCTCTGTTCCCAAGCCTTAGCTGCTGGAGGGGGAGGCTCCGCTCCGGTGGGGCTCAGCCACGTCTTCTTTTGGAGCCTCTTTCGCCCGCCTGGTGCGCACCTGCCTCTCCTCTTCTTTCCCGTCAGCGGCAGCGATGGGGGCAGCAGCGGTAAAGCTGGGGCTCCTTTTTCTTTCTTTCTTTTTCTTCCTCTTTCCCCCTTTCTTCCTCCCTCTTCGTGTTAGCTCCACTGTCCTCCTGGTCCTGGAGCTCCTGTTGGGTGGGTGGCCGGCCGGCCGGGTGCCTTCCCGGCTCAATCAAGTTCATGGGAGGGGGGTGTTTTGGCTCCTCCGATAGACGCATCGGGCACCCCCAATTCCTCTCCGCTGGCAGTGCTGGCGGCGGCAGTCCTGGCAGCCCGGGAGTCAGCCACACGGAGCCGTTTACTCTGGCTGGCTTCAGGAACCGTTTTCTGCCATTGCAGCCGCCATGATGCCTCACCGGAAGTCCCTTGTTTCATTTCTTTTGAAAATACACCTGTAAACTATGTTTTTAAAAATGAAATACAGTGGTACCTCAGGTTACATACGATTCAGGTTACAGACTCCGCGAACCCAGAAATAGTGCTTCAGGTTAAGAACTTTGCTTCAGGATGAGAACAGAAATCGTGCTCCGGCGGCGCAGCAGCAGCAGGAGGCCCCATTAGCTAAAGTGGTGCTTCAGGTTAAGAACAGTTTCAGGTTAAGTACGGACCTCCGGAATGAATTAAGTACTTAACCCGAGGTACCACTGTAAAATACTGTGAAGCACACATGTTGCAACACATTCATCTTAAGTGTGTTTCCTTACACCAAATACAAAGTCTAAGTAATCTGTCTTTTCAGACTGAACCACTCTCCCAATATCTCTGAGACAAAATGCCAGTGCAAATTCAGCTTTAGCTGAAAGTAAATTATTCAATTCATATTTAGCACATTAAACTATTTAGCACAATAAAGATCTGGGGAAGGACATGTTGCTATTTGATTCAATAAAGACCACTGTTTTATCTGAATTGTTTTCTTGTGAAGCCCTATGGTACTTCTCATAATACTGTTAGGTATACGCCAAGGCCCTTCTCCTCATATAGGCCTTGGCTTGCAATCTTCCCACTCAACTGCCAGGACAAAGTTGAATCTTCATGATTTTCACAATATTCCTGAAGTTCAGAGCCCATCTGCATTCTGAAATTATCACCATTCCATTCTTTATTTATTTTTTAAAATCATTTTTATTGATTTTCCAATAAAAACATCCAATTAATATATCCAATCATAATACTTCAATTAAAATTAAAAACTAAAATAAAAAGACCAAATTATAGTCCAAATTATAATTATTAATTTTTCGGAGCTCCCCACGGTCTGGATCTCTGAAGCATATCTCCACATCTCAGTCCTGCCTCTCCTCCTTGTTTCCATATTTCCCACATCTCGATTTTGATGCTTTATAATTCTCCGTCCCTGAGTCCACGATTCTCAATCATGTCAAACATCATGTACTTTCATCCGTCGAATACAGCTTTGTTAGTATATATTTTCCAACTGCCTTTTTATCAGCGCAGCTTCCAATCTGGGATGTTGTCCAAGTCTGTTATCTGAAGTTTAATGGCACAGCAACTCCCAATCATTAATTGTCCAAACCTTCCTTTTGAACTTTATTGAACCAGTATCTTCCAAGTTAAATTGTTAGGCAAAATTGTTTGCAATATTGCAATGTTGATAAACTGTATTCCACAAATATCAGTCATTTGGCAATTGATCAGCCTTTGGGGACCACACTCTCCCCCCTCCAGGCCCTAGAGGAGGGGCTGCTAGACACCACTTGGTCTTCTCTCTCGCTCATAATGAATATAAAAAACTTCTGCAAACAGCTGCACTGTGTATTGTTCCAAGTTGTTATCTCAAATCATTGTAAAATCAGCCAACACATAACTCCTGCTTCCCTCAAAGAAAGGGAGGAACATATTTTTCCATGCTGCGTCATATTAGCGAGCGCCATCTTGCCTCCTCTTCCATCTTTATCAAGTCTTTCAAGTCTTAAGTAAAGCTGCACAATTAAATGCCTAATTATAAATAGAAGTCCATCTGTACTCTTCTTTTTTTTTATAAAAAAAAAAAAGTTCCTAGTGAGGCTTGGCATTGAAAACCAATTGTAAATGTTAAGTGGGCACGGGGGACATACCAAACACATGTCTGTCCCCCCGCCCACTTAACATCCAAACACCATGATGGTAATCTTTTTGAAGACTGAGCTTAAACCCCCAGGGACTGTACACATCTGCAGGTTTTTTTCTTAAGCTTCTTCAATCCAGTCCATGACTGTTTATTGTCCAAATCCATTCATTTTTTCAAACAGATGTTCCCGGCTATGAGAATGGCATTGGAGAGTGCCAGCCGTACTGTGCTTTGCAACCCAGTGTCCTGCTGCTCGCACCTTGATGCAAGTCAGCATTCTTGGGCAATCTGCAGATCTACTAGACAGTCCTCTCCCAACCTGGGGATTCGGCCAGGGCTAATTACCCCGATATCAGTTCTGAATTACCGACATGGCTGGGGTCCGGTCGTATGGGAGTCAGCCATTTCCCACACCCGGAAACAGGAAGCTCCATTCCATTCTTTATTTAAAACAATATTTTTATTAAATTTTCAACAAAAATAAAAAACAACAACAAACTCAACAACCACAAACAAAGAAATATATACATAAAAGCAATATCAAATCCATAAAATGGGATTCTCCCATGACTTCCCCCTCCCCCTTCCTCTGGTTCCTTAATTTTCTTTTTCAATTGCATATCATTCCTACTCCAAATTATTTTCCTACCTCAAATTTCTTACATTATTTATAAAATTACAAATGTTCTTAAAACCCTGCCAATGTATTAACCTGTTTACAATACTTTTGTAACAAAATAAACATTTCCCATTCTTTTTAAAATTTATTGCCATCTTCATTTCTGAGCTTTCCAGTTAATTTAGTCATTTCAGCATACATTAGTCCATTAACTTGGTTTGCCAATCTCCTTTGGTCAGAACTGCTTCTTCTGGGGTAACAGTATCAGGGCGGCCGTTGTAGCATACATAAACAATCTTTTTTGTTCTTTTGGAATCTCCACTCCTAGAATGCTTAATAAAAAGGCTTCTGGTTTTTTAGCAAAGGTTACTCTAAACATTTTTTTTTATTTCATTATTCCCCAAAGATTTTAACCTATGATAAAATGTTCTCTGTTTCTCTACATTTCCAACACTTATTAGAACTTGTTCTGTACATTTTTGCTAATTTAACCAGGGTTAAATACCACTGATTCATTATTTTCATGTAGTTCTCTTTCAGTAAAGTAAATGCAGTAAATTTCAAATCTAACTTCCAAAGCCTTTCCCATTCCGTCATTAATATATGATGTCCCACATCTTTCACCCATTTAATCATAACACATTTGACCTGTTCCTCTTTGATGTCCCACTCCAAGAGCAGATTGTACATTTTTTACAGCAATTTGGTACTACCTTTTACTATTTCTCTCTGAAATCTTGACACTTCATAGCTAAATCCTTTCTTTTTATCATTTTTTAAAGTTTCATTTAATGGGAAATATTGTAACCAGTCTATTACCTTTTCTCTTCTTCAATTTTTTTAAATTTTAATTGATTGCTTCTGTCAGCCAATTTTTCCTCATATTTACTTTTTTTAGAGAGAGAGAGATACACTGCTTCAAATGGGGAAAGCCACCATGGTGTTTTCTGTTCTAATAAATCTTTGTATTTCTCCCAAACTTTAAAAATCAAGTTTCTTATTATATGATTATGAAAACTTTTATGAACTTTTGCCTTACGATACCATAGATACTTTCCGATACTTTGCCTTATGATAAGATAGTAATTACTTTGCCTTATGATAACATAGTAATTTCGTTGTCCCCGAAGGGGGCAATGACAATAAATATATTACTACTACAAGATACGCATGCCAACCAAATCTGATCATGACCTTCCAAATCTAATAAATCAGCATTTAGTTACAGGTAGGTAGCTGTGTTGGTCTGCCGTAGTCAAAACAAATAAACAAACAAAATTCCTTCCAGTAGCATCTACTGGTGCTACTGGAAGGAATTTTATTATTATTATTTTGTTTTGAAATCAGCATTTGTTAAGTTTATCCAATCCCGGATCCAGCAGGAGAAAGATGCTTCATAATATAATCTTAAATCCAGTGGAGAGAAACCTTCTCTGTCTTTAACAATTATTAATAATTTATGTTAAATTATTGGTGGGTTTTTTGGTTTTTTAATTATCTTTATTGCATTTTAAAAAATTATTATTATTATTTTTTAATAATATTTATTCATTTTCCAATAAATTAAACACAACACTACAAAACACCAAAAAAGAAAAAAACATACAATACAATACAAAAAAGAAACAAACAAAACAAAACAAAACAAAAACCATTTAAAACACAATCCAATTTCAACATCTTATCTTTCTTTCCCTTATTTCCTCGACCTCCTCACACCTCCCTTTTTGTATTCCACTTCTGTTAATTGTTTCAGCAATTCCTTTCCATCTTCCTCTGTTTTCTATCCTATGATTGTCTTAACACATTCTAACCATATTTTTCCCTTTAAAGCTCTATTAATCTATTTATACTTAATTCCTTGTAACATTTCTACTAAAGCCATATAACTTCATTCCAACATTTTTCTAACATTCATTAATTTTACAGTATTTCTGTAAATAGTCTTTAAACTTTTTCCAGTCTTCTTCCACCGACTCTTCCCCCTGGTCTCGGATTCTGCCAGTCATTTCCGCCAATTCCATGTAGTCCATCAACTTCATCTGCCATTCTTCCCTGGTGGGTAAATCTTGTGTCTTCCAATATTTTGCGATGAGTATTCTTGCTGCTGTTGTAGCATACATAAAAAAAGTTCTATCCTTCTTTAACACCAATTGGCCGACCATGCCCAGGAGAAAGGCCTCTGGTTTCTTAAGGAATGTATATTTAAATACCTTTTTCATTTCATTATATATCATCTCCCAGAATGTCTTAATCCTTGGGTACGTCCACCAAAGGTGAAAGAATGTACCTTCAGTCTCATTACATTTCCAACGTTTATTATCAGGCAAATGATAGATTTTTTCAAGCTTAACTGGTGTCATGTACCACCTGTAAATCATTTTCATTAAATTTTCTCTTAGGGCATTACATGCCGTAAATTTCATACCTGTGGTCCATAACTGTTCCCAGTCAGCCATCATTGTGTTATGTCCAACATCTTGTGTCCATTTAATCATAGCTGATTTCACCGTTTCATCTTAAGTGTTCCATTTCAACAGCAAGTTATACATTCTTGACAAATTCTTGGTTTTTGGATCTAACAATTCTGTTTCCAATTTTGATTTTTCCACTGGAAACCAACTTTTTTGTCCAATTTGCATGCCTCCATTATTTGATAATAATGGAGCCAATCTCGCATTTTGTTTTTCAATTTTTCAAAGCTCTGCAATTTTATTCTCTCTCCATCTTGTTCCAGAATTTCCCAATATTTCGGCCATTTGGCCTCCATATTGAGTTTTTCCTGTGCCTTCGCTTCCATTGGTGACAACCATCTTGGGTTTTTTTCTTCTTCTAACAAATCCTTTTATCTTATCCAAACATTAAACAATGCTTTTCTAACAATATGATTTTTAAATGCTTTATGTACTTTTACCTTATCGTACCACAAATATGCATGCCAACCAAATACATTGTTAAAACCTTCTAAATCCAACACTTCAGTATTTTCAAGAAGCAGCCATTCTCTCAGCCAGCAAAAAGCAGCTGATTCATAATAAAGTTTAAGGTCTGGCAGGGCAAATCCACCTCTTTCTTTAGCATCCGTTAATATCTTAAATTTTATTCAAGGCTTCTTGCCCTGCCAAACAAATCTAGAAATATCTTTAATAATAATAAATTTATTTATAATAAATAATATTTTTTTCTCTAGAACCTTGGTTTTCATCTTATTCAACTTGAAACCTGCAACCTGTCCAAACTGAATCAGTTCCAATACCCTTTTAGTACTAGGTTCTGGCTCCTGTAAAGTCAATACTAAATCATCAGCAAATGCTTTCAATTTGTACTGTTTAGCTCCCACCTGTATACCTTTAACCTCTTGGTCCTTTCTAATCATATTTAGCAAAACTGCATTTTTAAAAATTACAGAGAAAGCATGAATTAAACATTACATCCAAATATTCAAAAATAAAAAGGAAAAATATAGAAAATATAGAAAAAGAAAAGAAAAAGAAAAAGGGGTAAAGAAAAATAATAAAAAACAAAAAATAATTAGTCAAGTACACAAAATTATTCAAAGGATACAAACAGAAATTTGAATTTTCTATATGCCAGGTATATCCTGGGCATGTTTAGCCTGGAGAAGAGGAGGTTAAGGGGTGATATGATAGCCATGTTCAAATATATAAAAGGATGTCACATAGAGGAGGGAGAAAGGTTGTTTTCTGCTGCTCCAGAGAAGCGGACACGAAGCAATGGATGCAAACTACAAGAAAGAAGATTCCACCTAAACATTAGGAAGAACTTCCTGACAGTAAGAGCTGTTCGACAGTGGAATTTGCTGCCAAGGAGTGTGGTGGAGTCTCCTACTTTGGAGGTCTTTAAGCAGAGGCTTGACAACCATATGTCAGGAGTGCTCTGATGGTGTTTCCTGCTTGGCAGGGGGTTGGACTCGATGGCCCTTGGGGTCTCTTCCAACTCTATGATTCTCTGATTCTAGGTTCTCAGAAAGTATTTACATTTGTAATCCTTTTCTTTCTTTCCTTACAGTCACTTTCTATCCGTTCTGTTAAACTAGTTTGAATCCCTGCTATATTAGTTGACTTCCCTCTATCTCTTTGCAACTTTGACACTTCTCTTAAGTGACAAATATTCTGTATTCATTTATTAAAACCAGTTTTCCCCATTAATTCTTGGTTTCCCCCCTCTGCAGATAAATTTTGAAATGTCTTTTTGCCATTCTTTGAAGCAGCTCGCATTGCTTACCACTGGGATTGACTCAAATAAAAACATTTTTGGCAATGTGTTCATCTTGATCACTGAAACAAAGTTAGGCAGCTGCATAACAAACCAGAGCATGAGCTGAAGTAGCAATTGGGTATCAAGACAATGATGCTACAACACGTTGAAGTAAGGAAGAGAGAACTAAAGAAAAATGTCTGAATGAAAGCAGTTTGGATGCACTGATGGAAAAGGGCAGACCTGAAAGTGCACAGAGTGTCACTGAGTTAAATACTTACATCTATATTCCTGAATCATAAAGGCAACAGCAGCCAGACCTCACTGTCTTAACTAGAGGAGCTTGGCAGTAACTACCAGGCCAGCCGCCTCGAGTCTTTGCCACAACTTTTTCTGTGAGCACTTACAATACAGAATTAAAGGCAGAATTTTGCAACATGGCATAATGCACTAACTGCATGCAGTTTAACTCTTATTATGTTGTCAATAATGGATAAAACTAAATTAACGCATTGCCTATTGCTGACAATGTTAGTCTCTTTCCTTTTCCAGGAAGCCTAATGTATGTCATAAATGGCCAGGGAGGCATGACTTAGTTTAAACATAGAAATGATAGTGCAATTAAATGCATCTTAGGAACAGAATAAGAACCCTGTACAAATGTGCATAGAAATTATGCTGATGCTGTGTTTCCTTGCTTGTCTGTGGGTGCTGATAAATTCACCAATACCAGGCTTAATTTACCATTGCAGTCTTCATCAGTTTTTATGTAGTAGTTTTGCCTGTTTCCTCCCCCCCCCATGTTATTAGGTTTTTAACAAATAGTTATAAACTCATAGTGACATTATTTTCTCTTAAAGTGACGCTCTTATATTAAGTTCATCTTATACTCTTATGTTTATGTATAGCCCATATTGACTGGAAATTCCAGAGTAATGCTTCATTTCATCTACTGTGACAAAATGTGCATTTAGATCATCTCCATTTACTTGTGAAAGGAAGGGCAAGATTCTCAACCAGGATTTTTAAAAAAGATGTAATTCTTACTACTAGCCTGTGAGGTATGTTAAGCAGGGAGATATGCATGGGTCAAGCTTTAGACTCAGTGAGATTTAAGAAAGCCTGCTATTGGATATATTCAAGATTAAATTTAAGAAAAAAATTAAGAAAAAAGCATGTGTTTTGGTTATCTTTGAAACCTTTTATAGCAACTATAGCAATATGAGTAGTAACACAATCAGTCACCCTTTCTTTTCTTTTTTTTTAAGAAACTGAGTTTGTGCATTCACACACCTAATCAATACAGGTATCCACTTTGTTTTTGTTCCAATACATGAAATAAAGAGGCAAGACAATTGTTGTTGAGTTAACTAGGGACAACATTTTATTACTGCTTAAACAATGAGAGCTGCAACAATTACTCACAACTGCAGGAACACTCACACTTTGTGGTCTCCCTGCTGCCTAAAGATGCTCTCAAGGCAAATCTTTAAAAATGTAGGATAAAGACTGACAACTGGGAATCACTAGCCTGCGAGCACTCCAATTGGAGAACAAATCCTCACTTTCATCAACACTTGCCAGGAAACCTATGCCCCCACTGTGGAAGGACATGTGGATCCAGAATTGGCCTCTACAGTCACTTACGGACTCACTTTAAGACCACGTTCATGGAAGACTATCTTACTGGGCTATGAGTGATCGCAGAAGAAGAGGAGGAGGAGGAGGAGGAGGGAGGGAGGGAGGGAGGGAGGAGCCTAAGTGAGAGCTGGCTTGAGCGCATCCTGCATTGGAAGCCGTGTGCTGACAATTTCCACCCCACCTGGCCATACCTGAGGAGCCCCAACCAGCTCACAACTTTGTGAGTCCCAAACCCTGGCTGTGTTATGCAGGGAAAGCCCCAGTGGGGGTTCCTTTTCCCACCCCAGATCACAATGCCCTGAGTGGAAGTTGTAGGGAGTCCCTTGGTGTTTTGGGACAAATACTTATGGATGACTGAAACTTATTTCCCTGCGCAGCTCTGCTGTTTTGACCAGGCTTACTCTCCTGTTCCTGAGCCAGAGGGGAGTCCCGACTGATGGGTCCAGTTGCAAAGCATCAACATAGGAAGTGTGTTAGGGAGTGTGCAAAAAGAGGGTAACTAGCATCCATTATACAGTGAACAGTACAGAAAGAGAACATGTTAAAAGAAAACACAGCCATATACTCATGAACCTGAATGCTGTGTTAGCTGTTACATTTCCCCCCCCCTCTTTTCCTGTTGCACCAAACACTGAGGTTTTCAAGAGTGTCCTATTCAAAATGAAAATAATCTAGCACAAACGTGCAAATCCCTGTTTAGTTTTATGAGAGTGCATTGTGGCTCTCGGATAAGCACTTGTTCTGCATCCCCCAGTAAACACTGGGTGTTCTCATCTTTATCAAAGGATGTGGACTTACCACAACACTGGCTAATGAAAAAGCTGCTGATACCAGAAACATCTGACAGAACCAGCCCATGTTTGCTTCACATCTCATTCTCTGCAAGATCCAGATAGGAAGCCTGATTATCTGATATGGCAGGATTGCTTTCAGCATGCAGCTGTGTGGCTGGAAAATTGCTTTCTTCTAACAAAAGATATTCTCAGTGAAGGCTGACAGCTTCTCTGTCCTGTTATTAATAACCAGCTACATTAACAGGCCACAAATATGTGAGTTATTTAGGAATGGTAGGATCCCACTCATCCCCACATTTATTTCACTGCTTCTATCAAGGGTTGCCCTACTTCTCTTGCATTTCCAAACCAAACTGAGAAAAAGAACACCCCAGATGCATTTTAAGCCAGTAATGTTCTGTGGTGATGTATTGGCTGTGGGTTTGTTTGTTTGCCATGTCCTGCCATTCTTACCTCTCATGATGTCAGCATCAGAAATATTTTGTGGAGATATTGAGGTTGATGCTTTTGGTCCCTTGCCCCTTCCACCATGGATATGGGATGTTTCCCCTTCCCTATGTCACTTAAACTACTGACACGCTTTCAACTATTTTTTGCCATTTTCTCTTCATCTGAGCAAGATTAGCTTCCCCCAAAAGATGATCTTTTATTTCAGACCAATTTCACTTGTTTGGAACAGAATCAGCAACTTCATGAGAGTTGTCATCATCTCTACATGTGCCACTGTCATCTTTTATTAGTACTGCTAGAATGATTTCGGCAGAAAATGTGTGTCTTTTTGCCACTCTGGATTGTGGAACAAAGGATGCAGCCTTGATCGCTGCTGGAAACATACAAGCCTTTCCACCTCTGTTTGTACTGAAGCTTAGGTAGATGGGAGTCAGCATTCTGACCCCATCACCCCATCACCCTTGACCCTGAAACTGGCGTTCCCCCTTAGCATAAGGTTACCAGACACCCCCATTTCCCAGGGACAGCCCCCGGATTTACAAATCAGTCCCCATACAAAATCCATTGAAATTGAAAAGTGTCTCTGAATTCATTGAAAAAATTCTGGTAACCTTACCTTAGCAAGGAAGCCCACTCAGCTTGAAACCCACAGGCGCAGGGGCTTCTTGAGAGAGGGAATGGATGGAAGACTGGAGTAGTTTTCTGCTCTGTTGTAACTTGCTCCTTTGTTGTTGTTGCTGCTGCTGTTTTGCAGACTTTGCTCTTCTATGAAGGGGAGGGGGCGGGATAAGGGGGAAGTGAGAGATGTGATTTCTTTCAAATGTGATAAGGGTGTGATTTTCATTGCAAACGTAAAGATAATGCAGGAGTGAAAAGTGATGCAGAGATTACATGAACTTGAATCCTGGGGAAAGAGTTATTAAAGGTTACTTTGCTTTCTTTTTCTTTTTGCAATTTGCAATGTATTACTATAAATAGCTGAACTGGTCTGAATGAATTTTAAATGAACCCTGACCCTAAATTGGCATCAACCTAAACTTGAATAAGTAAGTTTGGGCAAGTCCTTTAAACAGAAATTGTATTGGGATAACTATTTACTCAAGCCATTGATATGGGCTTGTGGTAAGTTGTTACCCCATATGGAAAGACGATTCATGCATGAAACTGTGTGCAGTTTATCATCTGCAGAGAACAAACGGATTGTGCTTACTGTTCTGTATCTGGGCAGTATTGTGTGCTGGCTTCTCGTGGGCAATGGCCTACAAGGACAAAGTTTAAAGCAAAAACAAAAACGAGGCTCTGAACTATTGTACAAAGTGCATCTGGGTTGGAAGCTATCTCATAGCACATGTGAAAGATTATTTATTTTACATATTAAATATCTGCAGTCTTTATTGCATTTGTAAGGTATGCTAAAATATTATGTGGGTTGCTGGATATTTTTTTAGTACTGGTCTTTGCAGCTTCACTTCTCTCCTTATAATATACATGACCTCACATTTTGCTTCTACATTTTACTTTAGGTCCATTATGAAAATATTGAAATATACAGAACTAGAAATTCAATATACTGGGTGAAAAATGTTCCCTTCTCATGTACTCCTATGACACCACTTCATATTTGTGTCTCTTGTCCTCTGACATCCTCCATTCTTTTGTGATGTTCATGGTCTTGATTTTTTAGACGCTGTGACAATATTGCCATTAGTCATATGCAACCTGTATAGGAACTGTGAATGGACCCTAGAATGAATTTATTGCCTCAGATGGGCTACAGGGAGAACTATGAATGATGTATATGGCCACTTGGAAGCTGAAGCAATCAATCAAGTAGTTTAACCTTTCCCCCCTCTTTTAATAGAAATTGTCCATTAATCTTTGTGTGTGGAACATGGCACCTCCAATTAGTTACCATCAGGTCCCTTTCTGCCATTGCACAGTTCCGTATGAGACAAATGGACACTAATTTCTGTCACATTACTGGAAGAACTACAACCACAGCAACAGTGAAAATGGAGCAGGAAAATTTATTGACAGAATGTGTAACTATTAAAATAAACGTGCCTCATGGTATTAATTACCAAAGATTGGAATTTAAGTGTCAAGATTGTGTCTAAGTGACTAGATCACACTGTAAGTAAGATTATTAACAATGTTAGAACAAGGGTCAACACATCCTTAGCCTAACACATGTTAAGGATGTTCTTTTACTCTCAACAACATAAGTAGTGCTTTGCTTCAGTGTGTTAAGAGTGACCTTGCAACAAAGTTCACATATCTATAATAGAAACAATACACCAATGAAGGTGAAAAACTAAAACATCAGAAATATAAAAATATGTAAACCATAATCTTGATCTGAAAAACAAAGGACGTGGAGATTCATCTTCAGAAAGATAACTAAGAGTCCTAGCTGATTTAAACAAAGATTTAAACTAAATGCTGAGGGGGAGGGAGACAATATTACAGATGACAGGGTAACATCTGATACCGTGATAATACCGTAGCTTCACTGATGCACAGGAAACTGGCATGGTGCTACAGAAACCCACTAAAGGGCAGGAACTACAGGAAGGAAGCATCTGGAGGGAATTACTCATGGTTTCAGTTATCTTTAAGCTAATGCACAGAGTATGGGAAACAAGCAAGGTGAATTGGAGCTTTTAATACAGGATGGCAAATATGATGTAATAGGCATTATTGAAAGCTGGTGGGATAAGGCATGACTAGAATGCAGAAATTGAGTGGTGTATCCTACTCAAAAGATGTAGACCCAACAGGAAGGCAGGAGGAGGAGCATTTTCTGTAAAGAACATATACACTTGTGAAAAGATCCACGGCTTGGATCACAGAAGTCAGATTGAGAGTATATGGATAAAAATTGTATGAGAGGCAAACAACAATGACTGTGAGTGTCTGCTATAGATTGCCAGGCCAGACTGAAGGCTTGGATGATGCCTTCCTAGAGCAAATTATCAAACATTCAAAAAGGATATAGCAGTCATGGGAGACATCAATTACCCCAATATCCATTGGAACACAAACTCAGTGAAAAATGCAAGGTCCAAGAAATTCCTTCATTGCCAGTTTCATTTCCCTGAAGGTGGAAGAAGCAACAAAGGTGCTCATCTATTGGGTGATAGAGAGAAAGTAGAACTGCTTTAATGCCTACTTTGCCCCAGAGGAAAGTGATGCCCAAGCTGGTGATAACAGAATAAAGGATGCAAGGAGGGAGCTGCAGCCCTTAATAATTTACTAAAATCAAGTAGAATTTTTAAGATTAAGTGCTTGGAAAATTTGAATATAAGCAGTGTGGACAAAGGGATCCGACAGGGAATATAAAATGTCAACAACAAAAATAAGCCACAATAGGATTGACATCTACTTCTGGAACACAAGTAAGAAGAGGATCAATGTTAGAGGTAGAGCCCAATGCAGACATCAAAGAATTGATATTAGGAATGAGAAAAGACAGGGGAAATCCAGAATTAGCACGACGAACTGTTTCAAAAGGACTGGAACAAATTTATATTTTATATGAAACAAAATTGTAAACATCTGAAAACATTTGTAAGTTTGAGTTGAAATGTTTTGCAATGTAAATATAAGGAACTTATTTACATATAATGAGGTGAAATATTAAAAGAAGTCAGAAGGTAAAAAAGTGGTTATAGAAATGCTAAGAATTTAGTAAAGATGTTCGGAAGCCAGAAAGAGGGAGGGAAGGAGGTTGATGCTCTGTCTGAGTAAGGTAATAGGTTATAGAATTATGTAACAAAATGTGAATATGATACATATGGAAAACTCAATAAAATTATTATATAAAAGAAAAGGAATGAGAAAAGATCTAAATGATAACATCAAAGCTTTAGATGAGAAACTATACTTGATGGGGAATAAAACAGAGTAAAATTCCAAATCAATAATTGATCTCTCAGGCCAAATCAAAGATTTATCTATTAAAAATAAAGAACTGGACAAATTGATGCAGGGACTTAAAAATAAATCTTCCAAACAAGGTGATCAAGAAGGTCCAAAACAACTACAAAGACAAGAAGAAACATCAAGAAAAAGTCAAGGAAGATATTACAGATTTTTTTGGGGGGGGGATACTGGAAGAAACCTGGGATGCAGTCACTACACTGGAAATGCATCAATGACAGATGACATTGTTTTCTAGGGGTGTACCAGGAGGAGAATATAGAAGAGAAAATGGTAAAAGAACTGGCCAGTTGGTTGGGGTTGCAAGAAGATGACATTGCGATGGACATAGACAAAAAGTGTAGGGTCAGATCAAATTGTGCCAAAAATTGTGTGGGACGCGGGTGGCGCTGTGGGTAAAACCTCAGCGCCTAGGGCTTGCCGATCGCATGGTCGGCAGTTCGAATCCCCGCGGCGGGGTGAGCTCCCGTCTTTCGGCCCCAGCTCCTGCCCACCTAGCAGTTTGAAAGCACCCTTAAGTGCAAGTAGATAAATAGGTACCGCCTTATAGCGGGAAGGTAAACGGCGTTTCCGTGTGCTGCGCTGGTGCTGGCTCGCCAGAGCAGCTTTGTCACGCTGGCCACGTGACCTGGAAATGTCTCCGGACAGCGCTGGCCCCCGGCCTCTTAAGTGAGATGGGCGCACAACCCTAGAGTCGGACACGACTGGCCCGTACGGGCAGGGGTACCTTTACCTTTACTTCATAAATTTCTTTAAAGGTCTTTACCATGCAGGAAAGGAAGATGATGATAAATTAAGAAAATATTTAAGTCCAAGTAAACTCCCCAAAATTACAAGCAATAAAATTGAATATCTAAAAGCCCCCATAACAATGATGGAAATTCATCAGGCAATTGTAAAGGTGAAGCCAGGAAAATCGCCTGGACCGGATGGACTGGCGGCAAGTTACTACAAGAAATTAGAAGACATCCTTTCAGTACCACTCAAGACAGTCACGAACAAGATCTTGAAGGAGGGGATCCTCCCAGAGTCATGGCAAGAAGCGTTTATAATGTTGATTCCAAAGCAAGGAACAGACTTAACATCAACTAAAAATTACAGACCAATATGTCTTTTGAATAATGATTATAAACTTTTCAAGATGTGATTGCAAATAGGTTAAATAAAATATTGAAGGGCGTCATGAATGAAGACCAGGCAGAGTTTCTACTGGGAAGACAAATGAGCAACAACATGAGAATGGTGATTGAGACTCTAGAATATCTCTAGATGAGACCAGATAAGCAAGCAGTGGACACTGAAAAAGTGTTTGACAATGTCTCGCGGAATTTTATGATAAGGACTATAGAGACAATGGGCCTAGGAGAATTCTTCAGCAGAGCTATAAAAGCAATTTACTAGAACCAAAAAGCCAAAATGAATGTCCTTCCAAATATGTTGATTCTGTTCCAGATGATTCCAGTTGTAGGTGGGACTAGATGCTTCAGGGATTGGCAGAGGGAGCTATCGAAATTTATTTGCCAAGGGAAGAAACTTGGAATTAAACACAAATTACTAATTGAGATTAAAGATAGAGCAGAGTTGCATTACCAGACCTGAGGCGCTATTATGAAATGTCCTGAGAACCCCAGAGGAGATTTAATATCACAAAATATGCAGCAAAGCCGAGCATGGAAATATAGTCTGTTAGACCTTTAAAATGCCCCCTTTTAAGCTGCTTCCAAAGTTCCCCTCTTTCTTAACATAGATAGAGACCACATGTTTGGTAAGTTTAAAATGGTATACATACAAACTCTTCAAAGGTCAGATTCATGTGCTTTTCTATACAGCAATAAAACTTTACAAAGGCAGTAAAACTTAGGTTCCAATGTACTGAATATTTCTAAATTGTGCCTGTTGGCTATGGAGTCAGGGTGTATGCTTATTAGAATCATAGAATCATAGAGTTGGAATAGACCACAAGTGTCACCGAGTCCAACCCCCTGCCAAGCAGGAAACGCCATCAGAGCACTCCTGACATATGGTTGTCAAGCCTCTGCTTAAAGACCTCCAAAGTAGGAGACTCCACCACACTCCTTGGCAGCATTAGGAAGTTCTTCCTAATGTTTAGGTGGAATCTTCTTTCTTGTAGTTTGGATCCATTGCGCCGTGTCCGCTTCTCTGGAGCAGCAGAAAACAACCTTTCTCCCTCCTCTATGTGACATCCTTTTATATATTTGAACATGGCTATCATATCACCCCTTAACCTCCTCTTCTCCAGGCTAAACATGCCCAGCTCCCTTAGCCGTTCCTCATAAGGTATCGTTTCCAGGCCTTTGACCATTTTGGTTGCCCTCCTCTGGACACGTTCCAGTTTGTCAGTGTCCTTCTTGAACTGTGGTGCCCAGAACTGGACACAGTACTCCAGGTGAGGTCTGACCAGAGCAGAATACAGTGGCACTATTACTTCCCTTGATCTAGATGCTATACTCCTATTGATGCAGCCCAGAATTGCATTGGCTTTTTTAGCTGCCGCGTCACACTGTTGGCTCATGTCAAGCTTGTGGTCAACCAAGACTCCTAGATCCTTTTCACATGTACTGCTCTCAAGCCAGGTGTCACCCATCTTGTATTTGTGCCTCTCATTTTTTTTGCCCAAGTGCAATACTTTACATTTCTCCCTGTTAAAGTTCATCTTGTTTGTTTTGGCCCAGTTCTCTAATCTGTCAAGGTCGTTTTGAAGTGTGATCCTGTCCTCTGGGGTGTTAGCCACCCCTCCCAGTTTGGTGTCATCTGCAAATTTGATCAGGATGCCCTTGAGTCCATCATCCAAGTCGTTGATAAAGATGTTGAATAAGACCGGGCCCAAGACAGAACCCTGTGGCACCCCACTGGTCACTCTTCTCCAGAATGAAGAGGAACCATTGATGAGCACCCTTTGGGTTCGTTTAGAAACAAAAGGGTTTGAACCATTGTTAGGAAAATGAAGATTCAGCAATATCCTTGGATGTCATAGGGCACAACTATGAGTAGGTCTCTTGCAGATGCTCCACTGAAGACCAGTCATTTGAGACTGAAGCAACAGCTTACAGAAATCAGAATGCAAGGAAGTGTATTGTAATTCCACCTGCCTTCCCCCACAAAGAAAACCTGGTCGCTTCCATTAAATTCAAAAGCTGCCAAAGGAGGCAGCTGTCAATCTCTCACTGCCACGGATTCCCTCTAGGATAAGAAAATGAATTCATCTCATTTTCTACAAGCACTCATTCCCAGCTGCCCTTACATTTCCATTAAACTAATTGTTTTCTTAAATAGGCAAACCGTAACACTTTGCAAGGCTTGCAAATGATCAGAATTCAACACAGTTTGGGATGTATCTGTCCACTCTGTGGATCTAGAGTCCTCTTCATTTATTTATGAAATGGGTCCCCAAAAAGTTTTCATTTGCAAGACTATCTCGCTCTGCACTGTACAGAGGAACCTTGGATTCCCTGACACTCCCTGAGGACAGACACACACACCCCTGCTTACAGCTGGAGAGAACAAGAGAAATGAGGAAGAGGAGGGAGGAACTTGGGGTCGGGGTAAGACAACATGCAGAATAATATTCAGGACATAGAGGAAAACACGCTTCCTCAATGCCAGGGTCTCCATTTCATGGAAGAATAATAATAATAATAATAATAATAATAATAATAATAATAATATTTATTTATACCCATAGCCACAGCTTGAGGGCCTCCAACAAGGCCTCCGGGACACGGCTGTTGCTGCTGCTGCTCTAGTGAGTGCTGGGTGGACCACTCCCTCTCCTTATTATTATTATTCCCCGCCCTCCCCAGCCAAGGCCGGGCTCAGGGCGACTAACAAGCAATAATAAAAACAAGTTGAATGAATACAACTTAAAAACAAGATTAAAATACAACATTAAAATGTTGAAACATTAAAATATTAAAATGCCATCACAGGAGGAGAAAGGAAAAAGAAAGAGGGAGGGGGAATCAAATTGGCTCCAAGCCAAAGGCCAGGCGGAACAACTCTGTCTTACAGGCCCTGCGGAAAGAAATCAGATCCTGCAGGGCCCTGGTCTCATGAGGCAGAGCGTTCCACCAGACCGGAGCCAGTGCTGAAAAGGCCCTGCCTCTGGTTGAAGCCAATCTAACTTCCTTAGGGCCCGGAACCACTAGGGTGTTGCTATTTATGGACCTTGAGGCTCTCCGTGGGGCAGACCGGGAGAGGCAGTCCCGTAGGTACGAGGGTCCTAGGCCGCGAAGGGCTTGAAAGGTCAAAAGCAGCACCTTAAACCTGACCCTCTACTCTACCGGGAGCCAGTGCAGCTGGAAAAGCACTGGGTGAATCTGCTCCCATGGCAGAGACCCCGTGAGGAGCCTCGCTGCAGCATTCTGCACCCGCTGGAGTTTCTGGGACAGCTTGTAGAATCTTAGAGTTGGACGGGACCCAATAGCCATCTAGTCCAACCCTCTAGAATGCAGGGATCTCAACTAAACTAAAATTTGCTGTAACTCACATGTAGATGCTTGGGTGACAAACAACTAATGAGTGAAATTAATGAATGAATGAATAAATAAACAAAAGTTTATGCAATTGCAGTGGCCTTATTTCAAGCTCCCCCACATCACCCTGTCACAGCCGCCATGGACACCCCAGGGAGCCCCCCCCCCATACAGCCTGTGCCTCCACACAAGGACTTCTGATGTGCTCGCTGACTGGCAGATCCGTGTGCTCTCACAGGCAACTGTCAGTCACTTCTCCAGTTCATACACTCAAGCAGCAGCTAAACAAAGAAATAATAGTTGTATATTTGCATATGAAGTCTTCCTGCTGCCCCCTCTCCCTTGTATTTTAGGACAACAAATAAAAAAGGCAAACGTAGTACCAGAAAGAAAGAAGGGGGGTGGGGAGAGAGAGAGAGAATATAACAGGAATAATGTGGCCCTGGAGAACTTGTCATGGCTTCTCTAGATATGAGGACTCTTCATTTTTTTAACCAAGCGTAGCACTCAGAGAGGTGTCTCCTTTTACTTTTCAGTTTTATTTAAACACATTTTACAGTTTCCTTGTATGTGTATTTTTGAAAGGGACTTCCATAATGGCTAATGTGATGCTGCAGTTCAAGAATGTGCTGGGACAGTCCTGAAATTGTATCTTCGATGCCTGAGGGCTGACCCAGGTTGCTGAGGGAGCCCCCACCTCTGGAATCTCTAGAGGAAGCTCTACACGCTAAACCAGTGGTTCCCAATTGGTGGTCTGCAGACCCCAGGGGGTCCGTGGCACCAATCACATAACAAAAATGACTACAGACAAATCAATATTTTTTAAAGTAGGGGGTCCACAGTACTTCGCTAATTGAGAACCACTGCTCTAAACACTTGCCAGGGGGGTGTAGATTCTACAGGAAGACCAAAAGGGATTTCTTTGTCATAGCCTCCTGGGGGATGCTCTCCTCTTGGAAGCACAGCTAGCCCCCAACCTTTTTATCCTTTAAGCATCAAGTGTATACCTGTTTACCCAAGCATTTACAGTATTTATTATCATTATTATTATTATTATCATTATTACCATATTTTTCGCTCTATAGGACGCACCCGACCATAGGACGCAACTTGTTTTAGAGGGGGAAAACAAGAAAAAAAAATCTCCCCCTCTCTGCTCAGCGCCCCTTCAGCGAAGCGGCAGGAGAAACGGAGCCCCTTCCATTTCTCCTCCCGCTTGGCTGAGAGAGGCGCTGCGCAGCTCTCCCTCTCTGCTGAAGCCAGGAGAGTCTTGCTCTCCCGGCTTCAGCAAAAGGAACCCGAAGCCTCCGGAGCGCAGCGGAAGCTCCTGCTGCGCTCCGGAGGCTTCAGGCGGCTATCCCTGAAGCCTGGAGAGCAAGAGGGGTCAGTGTGCAACGACCCCTCTCACTCTCCAGGCTTCAGCGAAAGCAACGCAAAGCCAAGGAGCACGGAGGGAGCGCTCCCTCTGCACTTCAGAGGCTTTGCGTTGCTATCGCTGAAGCCAAGGAGCCTGCATTCGCTCCATAGGATGCACACACATTTCCCCTTCATTTTTGGAGGGGGAAAAGTGTGTCCTATAGAGCAAAAAATGTGGTATTATTTTGATCAGATGAGAATAGGGTTGCCATATATCAAAAAGTGAAATCTGGACACAAAAACTGTTGAGCTTCTTTTTGCAAAATCACAAATTGAAGTTTTTGAGTTATTTTTAAGGAAAATTGCCCAAAACGACACTGTTGACACGGGTTCCCACATGTCTGCATTTTCCCAGACATTTTTAGTGATTTTCACCTGGACACTGCTTCCGACTGCAGTATTCTAGCTTTGTATGGGAAATTCTGGTTCTAGGGTGACCGGGGATGGAAATCACATGCCATTTTTCTCATTGTTCATACTTACCGTATTTTTCGCTCTATAAGACGCACCAGACCACAAGACGCACCTAGTTTTTGGAGGAGGAAAACAAGAAAAAAAATACTCTGAATCTCAGAAGCCAGAACAGCAAGAGGGATCGCTGTGCAGTGAAAGCAGCAATCCCTCTTGCTGTTCTGGCTTCTGGGATAGCTGTGCAGCCTGCATTCGCTCCATAAGATGCACACACATTTCCCCTTACTTTTTAGGAGGGAAAAAGTGAGTCTTATAGAGCAAAAAATACGGTATTTCATTGTTCACATTTTTGTTATCATGTAAATTGTCTCTTGTAACTCAACCTGGGCTCGTTAAGAGGACATATCCAAGATGTGATTCTGAGCTTCTTTCTATTTGCTACTAATAATCAGAAGAGCACAGCTCAAATGCAAGCATCCCAACACATTGCCAGCTTTCTAAGGTTTGCAGGACCCTGGAGCTAAGGCACTCCTTCTAGATGCAGAAGAAAATCAAAAGTCAGAGACAGCTATGGTGAGGATATCACCACAACCCAGGATGATATGAGGGCTGAGAGTTTCTAAGCCCACTCAGGCAGGCTCAAAGCTCAAAGCACAAGGCTACAATTTATCGAACACAAAGTAAACCCATTAGTGCTTTTGAGCATGTGCACAGTAATCTTCTAGAACAGGACCAACTTCTGTGAAGTAAATTTCCCTGTGCTTTTAATAACTGCTGCACAGGTTTAGAATATCTCCCATAAGAAGTGATGAGAGACGTTCTGCCTGTTGGATTTCTGCCTGTTATGCACCTGAGGCGGTCACAGAGCCTCCTCAAAGGAGAAGGGAAAACTAGCAATCCTATTAGGATAGGTCAGAAGCAGCGGCGGAGGAAGGGGGCAGTGGGGGCTCTCTGCCGCGGGTGTCATCACTGAGGGGGGTGACATTCAGCGCACCACCTGCCCGCAACTCCCAAGCCAACCCAGAGCCGTTGGGGGAAGGGACGAGCTGTGCTGCCTTGTCGGTGGTCTTCCCCCTTCCCCCTTCGTTTTGACAACTCGGGGGAGGCTTGGGAGTCGCGGGCGGGTGGCGTGCCATTGCCCCCTGCTCCTGGGCTGCTTCCTGGGGGGGTGGGGGTGGAGCCTCCCCCAAGCTGTCAAAAGGAAGAGGGAAGGGAAGAAGACTGCTGGCAAAGCGGCACAGCTCCCCCCCCCCCCCGAAGCAGGCTGCCATGGGATGCTCCATTCCCCCAGGGATGCTCACCCCGCCCCCATGGCCCCGCCCCTGGAGCAGCTAGCTCGGCCTCTGGTCAGAAGTGCCATCTATTGGGGTCTGCACGGGGAGAAGCAGTCCATCTCATCCAGAATATGCACCCCCCTCCCCATATTAAAAAGTCTCCAGAAAGTACACAAGACTGAGCTACACTGCAAAGGGTCATCAGTATCCTCTTGGGCTTTACCCCAGTGCTCAAGGGGAAATCCACTCAGGGAAAAGACCTCCCTCCTTCCGTCACAGGCTGAGTTTTTAAGCTGCCCAACCCTGCAGGGAAAGGAATGAGATGTTGCCCTGGGGTGATTCCGGGACTTGAAAAAAGGTGTCAGTGTCCTGGTGATGAAGTCGTCATGGAAACGAAATACTTTGATTCCTTTCCTTTTCCTCCCTCAACAGGCCTCCAAGCTGAGAAAGACCAAGTCTGCAGAAGCAGCGAGAGACTGATGGCCACTTCCTCAGCCTCTCCCAAAGGAAACAAAAGACGACTGAGGTCTGCATTTACTCCTCATCCCTCTGTGGGTTCATAGAATCCTAGAGTTAGAAGAAGTGCTTTTTTCTTAAAAACTGTTTTGACTCAAGAAAACCACCATTTTATAGTTCAAATCAGGGAAAACTAATACAGTGAAAGGACAAAAGGACAAAGAATCACAAAATGTTTAGGGGTAAAAAAGCACTTGTGAGAAGGGACCCTGAGGATCATCCAGTCCAACCCCCTGGAACGCAGGAATATGGGGGTCGAACCTGTGAACTTGGTATTATTAACTATTTTTTGTAACAGAGTGGAGTGGCAGCAAGTGGTTCAGCAAAAGGGAGGCAGCTATACCTGAGTGGTGGGGAGCATGCTTGGCGGTCCCTGGCATTTCCAGCTAACGTGTCTCAGGTAACAAAACTTGAGGCGGCCTCTGCTGCCTGAGTCCACAGAGACTTGTTGCCAATCAGAGCAGACTGCAGGGCTTGCAGGGACCAGTGGTCTGAGTCAGAATGGTAATTTGGTGTGCCTTCAAGGAAGATCAATACAAAGCATCTGATTAGAAGGTGAGAGAGACACATTGCTTATGGCACTAGGCCAGAAATAACGCTCCCTGCACCATCTCGCTGCTTCAGTTTCTTTGGGGATACAGCACGATTTCCAACTGAAAATCACTTGGGGCTTTTGCTCTTTTGCTGTGCGTTGCCAGCGCTCCTTTAAATTTGAAGTTACATTATCATACAAGCTATTAATTCCACTGAGCTTCCCATTAAAGACAATAATTAATGTGAACATTAAAGTGCTGATATAGTGCCTTATGCTTTGGAAAGTAATTTATAACAGAAAAAAGCATTAATATAATTGTACACAATGAAATATGCACAAAACAAGACATGTTTATATATTAGATCAGGGTTTTTGTTATTTCTATAAAGCTTGGAGTACGACGTGTCAATTCACTCAACACAACTTTATCAGACATTAATTAAACTATTGCACAAAGTAGTAATTCAAACATATTTATTATCTATTCTAGAACTTTGATCTGTCTGCATTAAAAAAATCTGTGTGCAAACTGTTATTTTACAAAAATGAAGAAACAGAAGAGAATGCAGCACAGGGAACAAAAAGCAGCTTGCTATCAGGGGTAGTTTTTAGAAAGTGAGTTTCTAACCCTTATCAGTGCAAAGAGATACTCAAATTTATATGAGTGAAGTCAACAAATATCCTTTTCAGTGACATGGATAAGGTGAGACACACACAGCAGTGTATATCAGTAAAGCCACCAATATAAACTATTAAGACAGCAGGAGGTTAAAGGGGGAGGGCAGAAAGTTCTTAAAAAAAAATTTGAATTAAATTTTCATAAAACATTTCAAATTAAACATATCAATCTCTTTACAGTTGGGATTCTTTGAATCTCTTGACTTCCCCCTGCCCTTTCCTGGTTTCCATTATCATTATCCATTATTCCATTATCCATTTTTTTCCAGCTCATCATTAAATTTTCCAGTTATTTTGAATATCATTAAGTTCCACATTATTTTCCATATTTTACAAGTATTACTCTAATCCTGCCAAAGTTTTTGCTTATTTACAATGTTCTTTTAAAAATAATATTTTTTTTTCCATTCCATCTTGAAATTCTTCTCATCCTGGTCTCTGATTCTCCCGGTCATTTTTGCCATTTCGGCCTAGTCCATCACCTTCATCAGCCATTCACCTTTAGTTGAGACTTTGTCCTCTTTCCATTTCTGCGTTCCCTGTGAACTTTCCGTCTCCCCAGCCCTTCCTGGGCTTATTCCAATCTCTCTCTCTTCATTGCCTCCCTCCCCCTCCGGCACCTCGGTCACATCTTCTGCTCCCAGGCTTCCCCCTCCCTCTGGGGAACTTGAGACCTCTGGTTCGTCCCTGACACACACACACACACACACACACACGTGTGTGTGTGTGTGTGTGTGTGAAATAAATAAACAGTAGCAAAAGTTTTGTTTTTTTCCCCATGCAGTAAAGCATTGTGAAATACTAAAAGTCAGGCCCAACTTAAAGATCAGGGAAAGTCTGGGGAGAAGAAAGATGTATCTTCAAAAGACATCTGAAAGGCGTAACTGATGGAGCTTCGCCTAAGGAAGAGCACACTAAAGGTTTATAGGCAACAGCAGAAAATGTCCCTTTACAGGTCACCATATTTATCTATTTATCTATCATCATCTCTTAAAATATCAGGGGGGTGTACAATAATATGTGTAAGATATTCAAAATAAAACATAAAACACCATTAAGCATGGTACAAAATGATCCCTAAAATGACTGTCTCATCAGATGTCATAAACAGCTGCATAGGCCTGTTGGCCTGAACAGGTCTTCACGCAATGCCTGAAAGTCAAAAGCAAGATGGGGGTTGGTCAAGGTTTTGGAAATGGTATAGGTGCAATTTATTCAGAACAAAAGGCTAAATTAATTGTGAACAACGTTGTGACGGAAGAATTTAAGATTGAGAAAGGAACACGACAAGGTTGCCCAATCTCTCCATTGCTTTTTATCTCGGTCCTGGAGGTTTTGTTAAACATGATTAGAAGGGACCAATTGGTAAAAGGTATACAGGTGGGAGCCAAACAGTACAAATTGAAAGCATTTGCTGATGACTTGGTATTAACTTTACAGGAACCAGAATCAAGCACTAAAAGAGTATTAGAATTGATTCAAGAATTTGGTCAGGTGGCAGGATTTAAGCTGAATAAGATGAAAACCACAGTTTTAGAGAAAAATTTAACTGAAATGGAGAGAGATACGTTTCAGAAAGAGACATTGGTTAAGAAAGTAAAATACCTAGGGGTTAACATGACTGCCAAGAACGTGAATTTATTTAAGGACAATTATGAAAAATGCTGGGTTGAAGTGAAAAAGAATCTAGAAATATGGTCAAATTTGAAGTTATCATTGCTAGGCCGAATTGCTGCAATAAAAATGAATGTATTGCCAAGAATGCTGTTTTTGTTTCAAACTTTGCAAATTTTGGATAAAATGGACTGTTTCAAGAAGTGGCAGAGAGATATCTCTAGATTTTCTGTCAGGGCAAGAAACCTCGAATAAAATTTAAGATATTAACAGATGCTAAAGAAAGAGGTGGATTTGCCCTGCCAGACCTTAAACTTTATTATGAATCAGCCGCATTTTGCTGGCTGAGAGAATGGATGCTTCTTGAAAACACGGATGTGCTGGATTTGGAAGGTTTCAATAATGTATTTGGTTGGCATGCATACCTGTGGTATGATAAGGTCAAAGCACCTAAAGCGTTTAAAAACCATATTGTCAGAAAAGCATTGTTTAATGTTTGGATAAGATATAAGGACTTGTTAGAAAATAAAACTCCAAGATGGTTCGCACCAATGGAAGCAAAGGCACAGAAAAAACTCAATATGGAGGCCAAATGGCCGAAGTATTGGGAAATTTTGGAACAAGAGGGAGAGAGATTAAAATTGCAGAGTTTTGAGAAACTAAAAAATAGAGTACGAGACTGGCTCCACTATTATCAAATGATGGAGGTATATAATTTGGATAAAAAATTAGGCTTCCAGGTGGAAAAGTCAAAATTGGAATCAGAATTGTTAGACCCTAAAGTTAAGAATTTGTCTAGAATGTATAACTTGCCATTGAAATGGAATACTCAAGATGAAACGGTGAAATCTGCTATGATTAAATGGGCACAAGATGTTGGACATAATATTATGATGGCTGACTGGGAACAGTTATGGACCACTGGCATGAAGTTTACGGCATGCAATGCCTTAAAAGAGAATTTAATGAAAATGATTTACAGGTGGTACATAACACCAGTCAAGCTTGCAAAAATTTATCATTTGCCCGATAATAAATGTTTGAAATGTAATGAAACTGAAGGTACATTCTTTCACCTTTGGTGGACATGCCCAAAGATTAAGGCATTCTGGGAGATGATCTATAATGAAATGAAAAAGATATTTAAATATACCTTCCTGAAGAAACCAGAGGCATTTCTCCAGGGCATGGTCAGCCAATTGGTGCCAAAGAAGGATAGAACTTTCTTTATGTATGCTACAACAGCAGCAAGAATACTCATTGCAAGGTACTGGAAGACACAAGATCTGCCCACCAGGCAAGAATGGCAGATGAAGCTGATGGACTATATGGAACTGGCGGAAAAGACTGGCAGAATCCGAGACCAGGGAGAAGAGTCGGTGGAGCAAGATTGGAAGAAATTTAAAGACTATTTACAGAAATATTGGAAAATTAATGAATGCTAGAAGGATGTCATAAAGAATTAAGTAAAAGCTGATTGATAGTGGGTCAAAATGAAAAAAATTAAAGGTTAGATTGTTAAGATATATTACAGGAAAAAATTGAGAAAGATGGAAAGAATTTGCTGAAATAGTTGATTGAACTAGAATACAAAAAGGGAGGTGTGAGGAGGTCGATGAACAAGTAAATGAAAGGTAAAGTTATGAAATATTGGATGTGTTTTAATGTTTTTCTCTTTTTTGCAGCTTTGTTGTTTATGTTTTTTCTTTATCTTAGATGTATTGTAATGTATGTTTGTTAATTTTTAATAGTGTTTCCTTTCTATGTCTTTTTGCAATTTTTTTTTTGAAATTCTTAATAAATATTTTTTTTAAAAAAAGAAAGTCAAAAGCAAGGATGCCTGCTGAGTCTTGGCTAGAAGCATGTTGCAGAGCCTGGAACTGGGAACACTAAATGCCCATATTCTAACTGAGGCCGGATGGGCCTCTGGGGCACACAGTACTTCTCGGGATCCCATAGGCATATGGTGGTCTACAGAATGTGGTGCCACTACCTTGTCCCTAATATGCATTTATATAATCACTGTTTGGGAGAACTGTATTGCAAAATTTGGACAAGTGCAGATTCCAAAGGATGGCTGTGTTTCAGTTCACATAAGGTTTCAGAAAACTATGGATTTGGAAGATTTGCCTACTGATTGATTGATTGGTTGGTTGGTTGGTTGGTTGGTTGGTTGGTTTATTTATGCCCTGCTTTTCTTCCTGATAGGGACACAAATGCAAACTGAGACAAATATTTCCACCATCCTTTTGTGGCACAGAGGAAGACTTTCACCCTAGCTCTTGCAAACCTCAACAACAAGAGAACAACAACGTGGTTGCAAGGGTGGAAGCACTGGCAAAGGGGATGGTGCAGAAAATGCACTTTTTCAGGGCCTACCTAGGTTCTCTGCATGTCTGCTAGGATGCTGAAGTCTCTTTCTGCTAGAATTGCTGCCTGGGATGGAACCTCTGGTTCCTGTGACCCTGCAGGTGGAGCCACCAGTGGCCGAATGTGTGAGGTGCCTGAAGTCACTGTGCATGAGGCTTTTGGGGCACCCCGCTTCTCTCAAGGTACGTATCCCCCAGGCCACTGTCACTTCTAAGACCATCAGACTGTCATATTCCTAACAACTCTCAGGGGTGCTTTCCTGTTGCTCTAGGGTTTATTATCTTGTTTCTAGGGATGCCAGAGAATTCCAGTGAAAATGGAAACCGAAGAGGAAATTGCTCATGTTTGCTTGTTCATCTCATGTCCAAGATGGAAATGTATCCCATGAGCAATCATCAAATTAGCTTTGTTGTTTGCAACCTCCACTATCAGAAGCCCCATGGTTCTGAATACCAGCTGCTGGGGAACCTCTGTGGGAGAACCTAAGTGCCCTCATGTCCTGCTGGTGGGATTCTCATGGGCATCTGGTCAAACCCCATGAGCATGGAATGCTGGACTTGACGTGCCTTTGGTTTGATCCAGAAGGCTCTTCGTACACCACCTTCAGTGGAACTCGAAATCTGCCTCCTTCTGCTGCCTCATGGTAGAGCTGTTTCTAATAATTAGGTGTACAGACCTAATGGCAAAGTGGATTAAAATAGTCAGAAGTGGGGCAGCCTTTTTATAGAGAAAATTATTCCATTTCATTTGATACCCTTTTGTGCATGTTGTCCTTCACATTTTGCAAATTCATACATTAGCCTTCAGCACTCGAAGTTTCATGCAATCAGCCATGTAATTAAGTTTAGCCAAGACCAGATACCTTAACTGTTCTTGTGAAATATCTTTTAGTAGCTATTAACCTCATTAGAGTCTTGTCAGCTGGCAAGTCCCTAGCTGTATGGGAAGGTATCTGTGCCATGTAAAAGACTCCCTAGCTGATACAATTGGTCCCTGAGAGTTCGTAACTGGGGGAAATCCAAGGTAGAATTCTCTGAATGATGACGGATTTGACTGGCGCTATATCTCTGGTTCATGTAAATGAGTCCCTAATGAGACATGTCAAGGCTGCATATAGTATATCAATAAATTTGACTGACTGAGTGAGAGGGACCATTATTCTACACCATCCTTAATATTCAGCAAGAGAAAAGGGGAAACTGCAAAGGCATGTATTTAAGCCAGAAAACTGAGGACAAATCAAATAAGTCTAATTGTACAATGCCACATGCTCTTAAGCCATGGACAAAACTCATTTCTTTTAGACCATTAATAAAAAAGAAACGTAGACAAGGTGGGAAAGCAAAACTTGTTGTGGGTGGATGAAGGGGCTATGCACATCCCCACATATATTGCATTTCTAACACATAGTAAAAAAAAAGGTATATATGACAACAGGGCACAAAACAGATAAGCCTACTCATGAGTAAGTCCTATTGAATTCAATGGTCCTTACTCTCAGGTAAGCAGGGTTTGGATTGTTGTATTATATAGCTATCCTAAAACCAGTCATGGAGAAACCTAAGAACAAAGAAGCAGGCTTTTCTGCACCCATCCCTTCTCAGATCACATTGGGCTGATGAAGCAGGAAGGGGGGCCCACTGCTGGAGGCGTTCAGTCTAACAGGTTTTTGGCTGATTGATGAAGGGGACACCACTTTCCTCAGGATCTCATCAGATTTGGGGTATTTGTGCCCCTTCCAGCTGCCCCCGCCTTTTGGGAACCACTACCTGAGCCTCAATAAATATGGGGAAAGGCGGCTTCTTCTTCTTCGGCGATCCCTCCTAGCCGAGTAAGATTGTCTTCCATTAACACGGTCTTAACAGTGAGGCCATAAGTGACTGTGGAGGCCAATTCTGGATCCACACGTCCTTCCACAGTGGGGACATGGGTTTTCAGGTGGGAGATGATCACGGTGTGGATTTGCCAAGCGTGCCTTCATCTTAATACATTTCTCCCTTGCGTCCTGAGTTCGAGTGTCTTCAAAGCCCATGACACTTTTGGTAAAGGCTGTTCTCCAATTGGAGTGCTCACAGGCAAATGTTTCCCAATTGTTGGTGTTTATAGAGAGTCTTTATGTTTCCCAATTGTTGGTGTTTATGAGATAGTCTTTAAACCTCTTTTGTTGACCACCAGCATTGCGCTTTCCATTTTTAAGTTCGTAGCTGCTTTGGAAGACGATCATCAGGCATCCGCACAACATGACCAACGAAGTTGATGTTGAAGAATCATTGCTTTGACACTGGTGATCTTTGCTTCTTCCAGTACACTGGTATTAGTTTGCCTGTCTTCCCAAGTGATGTATAAAAAATTTTGGAGACACCGCTGATGGAATCTTTCGAGGAGTTGGAGATGGGAAAGGCACTTGGCAAATGTTCAGTGACACTTTCTATTCCCTTTGTTTTCTAAATGTAAAAAGGAAGTGAATTTTCTAAACAATTGTTGTTTAGTTGTATAGACGTGTCCGACTCTTCTCCAGGATGTCTGGCTCAAGGTCAGCAACCACACTACCTGGGGTGTACGAGACATTCATATCTTTCTGGTATAATTCCTCTGTGTATTCTTGTTCTAAACAATACACATAAATAAAAAGAAATGGGGAAAGGAATCTTTCCCTGTGACTGCATGTTACAAGTGACCAAGATCAGCCTCAAGGGTTGGCTGCTATCATTAGAACATAAGTTTAGCTGACTGAATTGGACCAAGGACTCATATAGTCCAGCATCCTGCTCCCACAGCGGCCAACCAGGTGCCTATGGGAAGCCAGCAAGTGGAAAGGGGAACAAGAGCACACTCATCTCCTGTGGTTTCCAGCTGCTAGCAATGCTGCCTCTAACGGCGGAAGTAGAGAATAGCCACTGGCAGTCCTCCCCTGCTCCCTGAATTTGTCCAGTCCTCTTTTAAAGCCATCCAAGTTGGTGGCCATCCTTGCCTCCGGGGGAGAGAGTGCCGTAGTCTGACTATGCTGTGTGTGAAGAATGTCACCTCTTTCTCTCCTTTCCTCTAAACTAAATGTCCCAAACGCTGCAACCTTTCTTCATAGGGAAGTTGCTCCATCCCCTTGATTATTTTGGGTGCTCTTTTCTGAAGCTTTTCCAACTCTACAATATCCTTCTTGAGGGGAGGCAACCAAAACTGTAGACAGTACTCCAAAGGTGGTCCCATCATAGATCTGGATAGGTATGAGGTTATTGGCAGTCTTATTTTCAATTGCTTTCCTAATGATCGCTAGCATGGAGTTTGCCTTTTTCACAGCCATGGCACACAGAATCGACATCTTCCTTGGGCTCTCTATTATGACTCCTAGGTCTTTCTCCTGGTCTATCATCTCCAGTGCAGAGCAAGCACATGGCCCACCCATTCCTAAGCCTTGGCCTGTTTTGAGACTGTGTCATTTGCCTCTTGCCTCCACGGGCTCCTTGCTTGTTCTGTATGTATGCCAACCCACCCATCATACATAAATCTTGTGTATGGATTGCAGAACCACATATGATTTGAGATGGTTAGGCTGCCTTCGATTATATTGTACCTGTGCTGGCATTATATTATGGAGGGTGACAATAGTTACAAGATCAAAGAAGGTGGGATACTATTCAAACTTTCATAATTCTACTTGAGTTGAATTTTGTAGTCATGTGGCCCAATCCATCTCAGCAAGCTCCCAAGTGTAAAACTTCCAACTAATTCATCCAGAAAAAATAGATAATGACCAGATACTCTGCAAGCTCCTCTGTATTCTTCACAGGCAGCATGCTAAACTATTGATGCACGGCTACAGAGAAAATGGATAGAATACATTTTAAGTCAACAAGTTTTGCTTATGGCTTATAAGCAGCCCAAGTAGCATTACAGACTGCTTTAAATCTGAGGTATATTTCTTTTCATTTGTATAACATTCCAAGTGATTTTTAGAGGCACTTATCTTTCAGATTACTTGAATTCTACCCTGCACAAAGGAAAGGTACTTAATGTAGCATGCAGTCCTGGATAATAGAAATCTGCAGTTTTTCATTGAAAGAAGCCATGGGATTTCATTTAAATTAATTAGAAGGATGAGGTTTGATTCTTGCTTGGAGGCTCTGCTGGAGAAAGAAATCTTTAAAACTTTCTAACTTACAAGAACTTATGCCAAACTGTTAAGATATTGAGCGAGAAGTCTCAAGAGCCTACAGGCTGATTCACACAAGGCAACCTCTCCCTCCTCACACATGATTCCATACAGACTGGATTCCTGACAATTTTTCACACTGAAGTCAGAGGCAGATCGGAGACAGCATGAATCTTACATGTAGGTCATTACAGTATAAATATACACCCACATCTTGCTACCTGTATATATGCTAAAATATATGTTTGCATTTATTACATAGCATTCCATGTAGAAAAATGGTGTTGTGTGAGTTACTACTACAGTAAGTTTCACAGAAAGATCCTGTTCTGTCAGGAAATGGAGTAGCATGAACATTAGGGGTGCAACCTTGAACAAATGTGATTCTGATGCCCAAAGTGAGCGCTGCATATTCACAGCTGTGGAGAAGCATTTCAGACAAGGTTTCAGATTTGTGCACAGTCATCATGGATTTGTGGGTTGTGCGCAGCCGTGTGCAGAGCAGCGGCTGGCAAAAGGTGTTCAGTTAAGCCAACTTTACAGAGCAGGAGAATACATAAAATAGCCTACAATTCTGAGCAGCAGACCAGCACTGACAGGAGTAACTAGCATAGTTATAGCAAGCAGGCTAGAATTTTGGCCAGAGAATGGAATGATGCACAATTATGGTAAGATGAAACGCTTTCTGGGAAATCATGGTCTTGCAACAAGCACCAAAAAAGGCAGTTTTGTACCAATGAAAGACATGTTTTGCGTGTGGTGAATGAGCATACACCCTTTTTCTTCAGAGAGATACAGAAGGCAAAGAACTTTTAAAACTGGTTGTTCTTAACATTTTGAATAATAATGTTGTCAGGCTATATTTTGCTCAGCACAGGTTTAGGTATTATATTTTTTTTAAAAAATAATCCATATATCTAGTGACAGCTCAGTCAAATTTAAGCTGTAGGCTTACACCTGACCATATATTTTCAGAACTGTCTAAAAATGTTCTCCTAGGCCCAAAGCCACCTACAGTGGTACCTTGGTTTAAGAACAGCCTGGTTTACAAACTCCGCAAAACCGGAAGTAGTGTCCTGGTTTGCGAACTTTACCTCAGTCTAAGAACGGAATCCGAACAGTGGAAGGGCACTAGCAGTGAGAGGCCTCATTAGGGAAAGCGTGCCTCAGTTTAAGAACGGTTTCGGTTTAAGAACAGACTTCTGGAACGTATGAAGTTTGTAAAGCGAGGTACCCCAGTATTCTGTTCCTGAATCTTCTAAAACAGGATGCAACTTAAAGCATCTCCATGTTCATGTTGACACTTCCTAATTCTATGCATGCGTTCATTTGAATGGGGCCGACTTCTTACTCTTCCTTCCTTCTTACTCTTGCCACCAAAGAGAGTTCTGGGGCATTCAAAGCCCCCCCCCCCATGCCATCCCACTTTTGAACATGGTGTTAAACATGCTGATTTCAGTGAGTTCTTCAGTCTGCGTTGGATTGTCTTATACGCACATTAAGAAGATTTAGAAGGTTTAAATCAAATATACATATTTCAGAATAAAGTAAAAATAACTGTTCTGTATAATATATTAAATGACACTTCCATTTTAAAATCATGAATTATTTTTAACCCAATAAGAAAAGTAGAATCGCTCTCTCTTTGTGTGTGTGGGGGGGGGGGAGGAGGAAGACATGCCTTGCAGCCAGTTTTATTAGCAGGCAGAAGAAAAGGCTTATAACCATCTGGCATTTTGACAGAATGGATCAGCTGCCTGACTGTTGCTCTTACCTTCCTTTGAAACGGGAAAGGTTACCTGCTGGCCTGCCTTGCAGATATGGAAGAGCCAAAGCATCAAAAGTCTCAATCTGCCACAGACTCTTTGTGTTTACTCTGTGGGAGGGGCGAGGAATTAAGCGAGAGAGCTTTCCCATTTATTCACAGTTCTCCTTTTCTTGACATCCTATAGAATCACCTGTCATCCTATAGAAGTCCTTCCCAAAAGAACATAAGAAGAGTCCATCTTGAGCAGCGCCTCTCAAGGTGCTGAAATAGAATAATATGTCTCAGGTGAAATGGGGAAACCCAACCAGATGGGTGGGGTTTAAATAAATTATTATTATTATTATTATTATTATTATTATTATTATTATTATTATTATTATTTTCATTCAAATGCAGAATGTAAATAGGATGGGATTAAGAACAGCATAGAGGAAAAGGCGTGAAGTTTAAAGAGAAATGTATAACAAATTTGGAATCTGGAATAAGTTTTTAAAGTTTAATAAAAAAGTTGACCCCCCCCCCAAAAAAAGACTCAAGCTGTGGAAGAAAAGACTGTGCAGCTGGATAACAGCATTACTGTGGAAGTGCAGGACTTAAGAATGTAGAAAGGTAAAGCATCGCCAAAGACTAACAACACTCTCTATTCCACATTGACAATCTAGTCCTGCAACTATTCTCATAGCAAAAACACAGTTTCAAAAGACAGAGAAGGTAGTGAATAATGGACTGACAATGACAAAATCTGGACTCTCTGTTAGACAACTGGTAGCAATTATAGAAAAAAATCAACAACTAGGGTGGAAGCAAATATCCTATTATCTAGATGTTCATTCGTTTAAGCAGCTGTAATCCCTCTGATCATTCTCTGACATCACAGCTAGCTATTCACCAAACCTCTCCCACATTTGCCACTGCAAAACTCCTTAGTGCATTACCATTTGGATAATCCCCAGGTCTTATTCTAATGCCAGCTCAGACAGGCTTTGCACTGACTGAGGAGTTGTCTTTACCTCTAGAACATGAGCAGAAGGACCGGCTTATAAATGTGCAAATTATTTGTGTTCATGGTTTTCTTCCACAAAATTATCCCTCAACAGATAGTTTTAAGGATTTGATCACATTGTTACTTTCCTTACCTCCTTGCTCACCATTAATATGCTTTAAGTGAATATGAACTAATTGTATATTGAGCTTCTCTATCACCCCCACAGGAGGTTCCGTTTGAGCAAAAGCTCATAGTTCCAGCTGCAAGCCGACATATGCTGGGCATCTTGTGGTTCAACATAAGATATTTTGTCACAAAGAAAATTCATTTCCTGAGTTCCTAATGCATATGCAAATGAGATTAGTTATGCAAATATAAACTCTTGAAATTGATTGGGTTTGAGGAATTTCCCTGCCTGCTTAATAGAATGCTATTTTCCCCCATGAAATTTGCAGTTTGGTTGAATATTGAGCAATAAAAGGTATTGGAACTATTATGCAGGAGAGCTAAATTGAACCTAAATTGAATCTCTATGTCTATATGACAGATCCTGGGGACAGACAACAGGGAACACTATTGCTTTCATGTATCCCTTTTGCAAGTTTTCCAGAAATCTGGCTGGTCACTGTTCAAAACAGAGGGCTAGAGGGAATGGATCTGGTCTGATCCAGCCAGGTTCTAACATTGTTTTGGAACCACAAAGTAGGTAAATTAATTGATGCAGCATCCCAGGTAGTGTTGACTTGAAATGGTTATTGTTTGCCGGGTCCATTAATTGAATTTGCACAAATGACAGAAGATAAATGCTACTTCAATTTTGTCTGGAATTTTGGCAGGCCTGAAGGATTCAGAGACTTTGCTAGTTCCAAAGGTTTTTTTAAAGCTGTGCTCTTAGGTGGATTATTGAGGAAGCAAACAGTAGATGAAACCTTAGCCAAAAAGAAACCCTTGTTCTCTGTAACATTCCTGTTATAGTTTGTATTCTTGGCACCGTGCTGATGTCTGGAGTGAATATAACCACCTCAGACTGTATGAACATAGTGCACAAAGTACTTGCTGTATTGCCCTGAAATAGTCAGTTTCTCTCCCTCTCTCCTTTTGTTGGCTAACATTTCCTTCTTTCAGAAAGTTTCCATTTTCCCCTTAACTTTAAGCCATAGGCACAGTGGGAGGTAAAGCCAACCGAGAGAGAACTGCGTGTGTTCTCTTATGTAGTCAGGCACACATTTGTGGTACTTCAAAAATCTCACACTTTAACTGTGAAGTTCAATTTTTCATTGGCAAGGAAAGTCTTCTCTCTTCCCCCTCCTTCTCTCTTTCCTGTCAGATAAAAATCACATTGTTTTAGTTTACTGTGGTGGCTAGCATTAATGGACAACCGTCACCTTTTTATTTTTCTGTTTACCTGCTAGAATTCTCGAGGCTTGCATGTTACAGCGCTTTTAGAAGTCTATTGCAAATAGATGGATACTTCCTGAGGCCTGTCAGGAACAATCACTGAACAAGAACAAAAAAGAACATGCAGATCCATACATCTTCAAATCAAGGTCTTACATAGAAGGCCAGAACTTTTAGAAACTTGAGGAAAAAGAGCTTTTTTGTGCCATAGTCATTGAACTACAAAGCAGAATCCACCAAATTCCAGGGTGCCATTCTTGTTAGTAATATGAACAGCTACATTTACACACTGGATATCAAAAACTGATTTATTAAATCCTGTGGAATTAGGTCAGCGTTAAGTGGCAGCTAAGATTAAACAGGCCACATCTTTACTAAAGGAATATGGCAACCCTTCAGATTCAGCTGTCCAGATTTAGCTGCTAAAATCTGTAAGGAGAGAGCAGCTATCATATTTTGAATTGAAATGCCAAGCAAGACTTTCACAGATAGGATGTCCCCCTTGGCACAAGCCAGCTCACCCTGAAACGACAGCCATTTCCATTCCTCTTGCAGAACATAGAAAAAGGATACCTGGAGCCCATACTAATGGTGCCATACCTTTGTTATCACCGTTGGCATTCTCATTCATCACCCTTGGAGGAACATCCAACTTCACTGGTGGCTTAGCTAAAGTGGAAAGCACAGTTCTGCACCTTGGCTCAAACCGCTTCTAGTTTGCTTTGCCTATAAAGGAAAAGCTCAGCAGATACTTGTCTATAGAGTGCAAAATCTTAAATTTCCTAACAGCTATCCTAACACTTTCCTATACAAATTTGACTATCTTCCTCATCTCATCATCATCATTCTTATTAATTATATTTATTCATTGCTTTTTCTTACCAGGGCAACTCAACTCAACATACGAAAAACAAAAAAAACCACATACTGTACATTAAAATGGGTGGGGGGAGCATTCATTATAAACATCCAGCCCACATTAACAGACTAACAGACATAACAAGGATATTAAAAATTTGGAGCAGTTGTCCATATAAGATCTTTTACTTTTTGAATAAAGCCATGTAGGAACCTTGATGGAACAGGCCCAGAAGCATGCGTGGAAATGCACCGTATAAAAATTAAGAGTTAGAACAGCATTCAGGGTTGCTGTAAATTACAATTATTTCAGTTGGAGCTGCTAGCAAACAATTCAGTTGCTGCCAAAGCATTCACTGATTCAAAGATTAAAAGGCACAGCAATACAAAGGGTTCTAGCAGTAATCTGATCCCCCCTCAGTTTCTTTGTCCCTCACGGCCACGTTGCCCCCCCCCACCTGCTCCATTTTTCAATCAATGTTCACCCACTCTAAGGGCTTGGCCACACTTCTCCATGTGCTGTGCCTAGAAGAACACGTGTCCTGACCAAGTGTGTAAGAAGATGAGGTTGTGCCTTTTGCTGACCACCCACCATTTACAGCAGCATGACAAGCAGAAATGGAGCAGGTGACGTGTTTTCCTGGGATGAAATTTACATTGCGGAAAAGTGGCACTTGCATGTTTCTGTCAAAAGGCTAGGGCTGTTTTAAAAGTTGGCAACCCTATCTGTGAATTGCCATTTCAGAAGATATAAAAACCTTAAAATATTCCAGGAGAGATGAAGAGGGAGGATCGGGGAACATTTTATAGCTTGTTCTTGTGGGTTGTGTGATACAGGTTGTGATAAGCATTTCAGAAGCATACAAAAAAATTGAAGAATTTCCACATGGTTTTGAAGCAAAATATGAGAAAACAGGGAAATAAACTGGTGTGTTCTTATCTCTTAGACAGGTAAGGAGTGTTGAGGGGGAGCTCTACTTTCTTTTATTTTTCTTTTGCTGGAGTGAGAGTCAGAGACAGATTTCTGCAGTTTGGAATGGAGTCTGCAATCATTTCTGTGAGTTAAAGCCTAGAATGTCCTGGAGACACCTGTATATCAGAGGCATCCAGCATGAGCTGGACTCCAGAGCCCTCAGAGCAAACAAAGCTTAACGCATCTTTGGAAGATCTTCAGCGCATGTCAGGCTTTGCCTGGCATGCCTCCTAAGGAACACATCTATCAGCAGTGGCATCTGTGAGGTTCTGGTCCATTCCATCTCACACAGATTTCTGGCCACGTTCCCGTTGTCCTGGGGTTTCCTGGGTCTGTTCCACTTGACAAGCACACAAAGTCCCTTTCGCTGCCACAGAACACCACAGGGTCTGAGTTGCAGTAATTCCAGCAGATTTACAGGAATAAGCTTCTGGAGTCACGGCCATCTGTTTTGCTCAGACTGATGGCTAATATGAGCCCTCTGACAACCATCAGACATATATTATGTTGCTGAAATGTATTTGTGAGTGTGAGCTGTTTTTTTTTAAAAAAAATGAAATCTACTTTGCATCCCTCTATGCTGTCTGTCATGTATACAGAAAAAAAGGACATTGGCATTTTGTTCTACCTCCTTGCACACAGCAGTCCAAAATCAGCAGGTTGTAGCCGTTCAGCTGTTGTTGCCATATGCCCACAAAAGATAGGAAACGGGGTCCAATTCCAGTCCTCACAGGAACAGAATCCCATTCTGCCTTGAACGTCAGCAATGACAGCATGTGTTAGCAGTTTTATTTGACATTCCTTCTGATCTATGGAACTTAATTGGTTTCTCAATTTATATTTTAAAATTTAAATATTGCAGATCCTCTTCCCACCCTAAAACAGCCCCTCTTTTCCCACTGTATTTGCCTTTTGTAAATGTTTCTTTTGCTCTATTGATTGAGAAATCATGATGCCAAAACTAGCCAAGACAGATGATGTGGAATAATCTCTGGCCAAATCAAGGCCAAATCAACAGTTATATGATTCCATTTTGGCAAGGAGGTCATGCCTGATTCCCTGATGTAATTAACTGTTAAAATTCAATATCACTGTGGTAGAATCACAGTGCAGTGACAGTTGGTTGACGCCACTGTTCGGGTAGGAATATCTACAGTTGTGTGTGCATGAAAACACTGTTCTCATTGCTACATAAATACGCAGAAACTTTCATAGTTAGATGAGAGCTAAGTATTTATGAAACTATTCATTGATGAAGCTTTGTAAACAGTTAACTGAGGTTGACAATTTTTATGTCATTTTATGTGTACGGTGCTGGGCTAAAAGAGAGTGCAGAGACTGTTCTCAGAAACTGGAATGCAGTTGTGATGAAACTGTCCATGGTAAAGACACCCCTCCCCCGTTCTGCCATGTTAGGCCAGTTTACAGTAAGAATGAGCAAGGTAGTCAGTGCTGGAGGAGGAAGCCATGAAGAGCACTTGGTATACTGATTTACTGTGGGATAAAAGTTTTTAAAAAGAAAGTCTTTATGGCCAGTTATGAACGCACCTGCTTTAGAATGCCAGTTATGAACGCACCTGCAGGGGGGACTGTTGCAGAATAAATCAACAGTAGGGTAAGTGGAAATGAGGATTCAGCTATACAGCTGCATATAAAATAAAAATTATGTGTGTTCTAAAGTTCAATATACAAATGTGACACTAGATGGCGATGGTGGGTTATGGCAAAAACAATATATTCTTCAATAGATTTTTTAAAAAGCATTTTCACAGCGTTTTTTATATGTGTGTAGATTCCACATTAAGATTGCCGGAAGAAATATCAACAACCTCAGATATGCAGATGACACAACTTTGATGGCAGAAAGTGAGGAGGAATTAAAGAACCTCTTAATGAGGGTGAAAGAGGAGAGTGCAAAATATGGTCTGAAGCTCAACATTTAAAAAATGAAGATCATGGCCGCTGGTCCCATCACCTCCTGGCAAACAGAAAGGGAAGAAATGGAGGCAGTGAAAGATTTTACTTTCTTGGGCTCCATGATCACTGCAGATGGAGACAGCAGCCACGAAATTAAAAGACGCCTGCTTTTTGGGAGAAAAGCAATGACAAACCTAGGCAGCATCTTAAAAAAGCAAAGACACCACCTTGTCAACAAAGGTCTGTATAGATAAAGCTATGGTTTTCCCAGTAGTGATGTATGGAAGTGAGAGCTGGACCATAAAGAAGGCTGATCGCCGAAGAATTGATGCCGAAGAAAAGAAATGGACATTGATTGATTTTTGAAATAAATGGACTACACAAAATCTCTCAGGAAAAACAGCTAATGTTGAATTACAAAATAACGGATCAGGAGGTGGAAGGGGTCATCCAGAACATGCAATTAGGTAAATCTCCAGGACCAGATGGTTTGACTTCAAGATATTAAAGATCTTTGAAAGAATGGTTAATACAACCATTGAAGGAAGTCTGCAATGAAATATTGGAAGGGAGAAAGGCACCAGAGTCGTGGAAGGAAGCTTACATTACACTTATACCGAAAACAGAGACTGAAAAAACACAGCTCAAGAACTACCGCCCTATATCGCTTCTTAATGTGGATTACAAAATTTTTGCAGATATTTTGGCTAAAAGATTAAAAAAGGTGTTAGTAGAAGAAATTCATAAAGACCAAGCGGGCTTTCTCCCGGGTAGACATTTGTCTGACAACATGAGGAATATAATTAATATTCTAGAAAAACTACAAGTGAATATCAATACTAAGGCAGTCTTGATATTTGTGGATGCAGAGAAAGCCTTTGACAACATTTCTTGGAGTTTTATAAAGAAGAATCTACAGGGGGTGGGGGTAGGTCAAGGTTTTGAAAATGGTATAGGTGCAATTTATTCAGAACAAAAGGCAAAATTAATTGTGAACAATGTAGTGACAGAAGAGTTTAAGATTGAGAAAGGGACACGACAAGGTTGCCCAATTTCTCCATTGCTCTTTATATCGGTCCTTGAGGTTTTGTTAAATATGATTAGAAAGGACCAAGAGGTTAAAGGTATACAAGTGGGAGCTAAACAGTACAAACTGAAAGCATTTGCTGATGACTTAGTATTGACTTTACAGGAGCCAGAATCTAGTACTAAAAGGGTATTGGAACTGATTCAAGAATTCGGACAGGTAGCAGGTTTTAAGTTGAATAAGATGAAAACTAAGGTTTTAGAGAAAAACTTAACTGTGAATGAGAGAGAGAAGTTTCAGGAGGAGACAGGACTAACACTGGTTAAGAAAATGAAATATTTAGGGGTTAACATGACTGCCAAAAATGTGAATTTATTTAAGGATAATTATGAAAAATGTTGGATTGAAGTGAAAAAGGATTTAGAAGTATGGACAAATTTGAAGTTATCATTGTTAGGCCGAATTGCTGTGGTAAAAATGAATGTGTTGCCAAGGATGTTGTTTTTGTTTCAAACATTGCAAATTTTGGATAAGATGGATTGCTTCAAGAAGTGGCAGAAAGATATTTCCAGATTTGTTTGGCAGGGCAAGAAGCCTCGAATAAAATTTAAGATATTAACTGATGCCAAAGAAAGAGGTGGATTTGCCCTGCCAGACCTTAAACTTTATTATGAATCAGCTGCTTTTTGCTGGCTGAGAGAATGGCTGCTTCTTGAAAACACTGAAGTGTTGGATCTAGAAGGCTTCAATAATGCATTTGGCTGGCATGCATATTTGTGGTACAATAAGGTAAAAGCACATAAAGCGTTTAAAAATCATATTGTTAGAAAAGCATTGTTTAATCTTTGGATAAGATATAAGGATTTGTTAGAAAAGAAAACCCCAAGATGGTTGTCACCAATGGAAGCAAAGGCACAGAAAAAACTCAATATGGAGGCCAAATGGCCGAAATATTGGGAAATTCTGGAACAAGATGGAGAGAGAATAAAATTGCAGAGCTTTGAAAAATTTAAAAACGAAGTGCGAGATTGGCTCCATTATTACCAAATAATGGAGGCATACAATTTGGACAAAAAAGTTGGTTTCCAGGTGGAAAAATCAAAATTGGAAACAGAATTGTTAAATCCAAAAATCAAGAATTTGTCAAGAATGTATAACTTGCTGTTGAAATGGAACACTCAGGATGAAATGGTGAAATCAGCTATAATTAAATGGGCACAAGATGTTGGACATAACATAATGATGGCTGACTGGGAACAGTTATGGACCACAGGTATGAAATTCACGGCATGTAATGCCCTAAGAGAAAATTTAATGAAAACGATTTATAGGTGGTACATGACACCAGTCAAGCTTGAAAAAATTTACCATTTGCCCGACAATAAATGTTGGAAATGTAATGAGGCTGAAGGTACATTCTTTCACCTTTGGTGGACATGCCCAAGGATTAAGACATTCTGGGAGATGATTTATAACGAAATGAAAAATGTATTCAAATATATCTTCCTGAAGAAACCAGAGGCCTTTCTCCTGGGCATGGTCGGCAAATTGGTGCTAAAGAAGGATAGAACTTTTTTATGTATGCTACAACAGCAGCAAGAATACTCATCGTGAAGTACTGGAAGACACAAGATTTACCCACCCAGGAAGAATGGCAGATGAAGTTGATGGACTATATGGAACTGGCAGAAATGACTGGCAGAATCCGAGACCAGGGAGAAGAGTCGGTGGAAGAAGACTGGAAAAAGTTTAAAGACTATTTACAGAAATACTGTAAAATTAATTAAGGTTAGAAGAATGTTGGAATGAAGTCATATGGCTTTAGTAGAAATGTTATAAGGAATTAAGTATAAATAGATTAATAGAATATTAAAGGAAAAAATAAGGTTAGAATGTGTTAAGATAATTATAGGATAGAAAACAGAGGAAGATGGAAAGGAATTGCTGAAACAATTAACAGAAGTGGAATACAAAAAGGGAGGTGTGAGGAGGTCGTTCAAATAAGTGAATGAAAGATAAGATACTGAAATTGTTTGATGTGTTTTAAACTGTTTTTGTTTGGCTATGTTAGTTTAATGTGTCAGTGTTATGTAGTGTTTTTGTATTGTATTGTATTGTATTGTATTGTATTGTTTTTGTAGTGTTGTGTTTAAATTGTTGGGAAAGTAATAAATATTATTTTCAAACTAAAAGACGCCTGCTTTTGGGGAGAAAAGCAATGACAAACCTAGGCAGCATCTTAAAAAGCAGAGACATCACCTTGCCGACAAAGGTCTGTATAGTTAAAGCTATGGTTTTCCCAGTAGTGATGTATGGAAGTGAGAGCTGGACCATAAAGAAGGCTGATCGCCAAAGAATTGATGCTTTTGAATTATGATGCTGGAGGAGACTCTTGAGAGTCCCATGGACAGCAAGAAGATCAAACCTCTCCATTCTGAAGGAAATGAGCCCTGAGTGCTCACTGGAAGGACAGATCCTGAAGCTGAGGCTCCAAGACTTTGGCCACCTCATGAGAAGAGAAGACTCCCTGGAAAAGACCCTGATGTTGGGAAAGATGGAGAGCACAAGGAGAAGGGGACGACAGAGGACGAGATGGTGGGACAGTGTTCTCGAAGCGACCAGCATGAGTTTGACCAAACTGCGGGAGGCAGTGGAGGACAGGAGTGCCTGGCGTGCTCTGGTCCATGGGGCCACGAAGAGTCGGACACGACTAAACAGCTAAACAACAACAACAACGAAGATTCCACCTGAGTCTTCCATTCCATTTACTAAAGGCATATAGGGCAGGGCAGTATCATTCTTTCCATACATAGATCAGGGAGGAGGGCCAGTTCCTTCAAGTCACACCTTACAGTCTTAGCAAGATGAGGATTAGATGAGGATTAGAGGGGTGGTATTGCTAGTCATTGTTGCTACCAGTGGTGTAGCCTGCGGGTGTGGGAAGGGGGCCCTGGGCACAAAATTATGAGGGGGCGCAACCAGGTGACCCCCTGCAGGTGCCAGCTTGCGTGGGGATCTCCATCCCGCCCCAGTGAAGGGGGCAGAGCAGCCCAGGCCCACAATGAGTGGGCACCAGCAGAGGGAAGCCGGCAAGGGGTGACCCCATCCTGGCCTGGCCCTCCTTTCCACGAACGTTGGGGGGATTCACCTGCCAAGCCAGGTTTCCCTCTGTGTGCGCAGGGAGCACAGCGCAGCGCGGCCCCACTTATCTCTGGTTGGGGGGGGGGACGCTCTGGTGGTGGTGGTGGCGGCTCGCCTGCCCCGGGACCTGGCAACCCATGCTATGTTCTTGGCTGCTACTATGGCCAGTTACTCTGAATGAAACAGATGAACAAAATTAAATAATAAACAGGCCAGAATAACTGAGTGAAGAACTGTATCTTTAACCTTCTGTTATTTTTACTGTTGCAGTTAACTTGTCAAGTGGACTTTATCCGTGTTCTGTCTGTGCTCAGATCCTCCATCCATCTAAAGGTGTCCCTTTACCTCATAAGCTTCTTCAGTGCACACTCCCTGCCTGACATTTTGGGAGTGCTGGCAGGGAAATTTCAGTTTATGCCTGACATTTTGACAAATAATGCTCTACATATGGCCTGAGCTATAACTAAGGTGTGCTGTGAACCTTCTCCTAGCTCCTGAAGCATTATGACAACAAAGGCACCCTATTGCTATCCATTAGTCATCTCGGCCTTAGTGACACATTGTTTCATTTGCGTTTTATAACATAGTTCATGAGTTTTACCACATTCATTTTGCCCCCTTATGGATCTTGGTTGAGCAACGGGGGATTTACACAGCAGATTATTATTTCATTCATTCTCCCCTTCCTCTGAGTGAGTTTTCACAGAATTCAACTTGAAAAGTTTCTTCTAATTAGCACATTTTAAGCATTTACTCACATAGTTTTGTAGTACTAGGCAGTCCTAGAAGGCTCAGAAGTCCTAGAAGGCTCAGAAGAGATTGCAGAAATTCCTAATTGATTGTTTCCTGCATACATACAGTGGAGGCTGAGCAAAGTGTTTAGTCATTCCAAGATCTTGACACCCCCCCCCCCCAACCTTTAGGGCCATAGTCCAGTCTTTCTCCTGTAATCCACAGTCATAATTAATACAAACCTACCTGGTACGGATTTCTACGAGCAGGCTTGTACACTGCTTTGAATACTCTAGATTTAGGGCTGCAAGGTCTTCTTTGTTTTTTCACTATATCCCCCAGATTCATCCATCTAAGTTCAGTGCAAAAGAAATAAATCAAAGATTAAAGAATTCTTAGCGCAGGAATTTGTCCTGAGTACCAGAAATGAACTGATCTTAAAGTCCTTCCCGGGATGGGGCTCACAGTCTTGTAGCTGCTCAGTTTTTAACTCATGGTTCATTTCAGTCCACTGCTCATAAAACTCAGGTCAGGTCAGCCCACTCTTGCATTTTGCAAAAATTGCATAATTGACTTCAGTCCTCCAGGCTACACTGCAAGAACTTCTTATGCAATGGATTTTGCTATTTGCAGTTTTGCTACTTTTAATCATTGCACACAATATCCATTTGCATGCTCCCAAGGGTTGCATAATTTTTGTGTCTTGTAGTGTCTTTATTCTTGGCTTTGTGCAATACCAACAGAGCAATTTGTGTTCCTATCCTGTCCCTTTTAAATCACACCTGCAAATACTTGGTTGTTGATGATTTGGTATCTAAACAAGCAATGAAATGATAAAGCGGATAGGAGAGCAGAGGTGGCTGGATTTTTCTATGATACTTACTTAGTGGTAGTAAAAAACAAATGCAGTAAGGGTGGAATTGTAACCTGATTTACCAGGGAGTAGGTAGCATTGATTAAAATGGGACTTACTGCTGTGTAGACATGGTTAGGAATGGTCTGGTTCAGTAAGTTGCCCATTGGTTCGTTATTATTTCATGACCAAATAAATTTGTACTGCTAAATATTGCTAACACTTGCATGAAACCTGTTCGACTTTCAAAGCTCACAAATGACTGCAGAAAAGCAAAGGAAGTTCAGTGTGAGAGCAAGCTCAAGTACTGAGAAAATTGTCACCATTCCTAAGCCTAGAATCCACACTTCAGACTTCCACACAAGGTCTAAACATTTCAGCAGTGTAAGTTAGGGCTGCAGCTAGACACATCAAAGAAGCATTTCAGGTAAGCATGTTGCAAATTTTGGTTGACCTGATTGACATTCTATACCATTTTAAAATGTGGCTCTTTTGGGGGGGGATGTTATTGGGTTTTGTTTTTATTTTTATTTTATATATTGTGATCTTTTCTGTGAACCGCCCTGAGACCTCTGGGTATAGGGCCGTAGATAGATAGATAGATAGATAGATAGATAGATAGATAGATGATAGATGATAGATAGATAGATAGATAGATAGATAGATAGATAAAAACTTTGTATGAGAAATTGGGTAAGCAAAACTGGAACTCCACAGCGCCATCTGGTGTCACAGTGTTAGAATGCATAAACAATGCCTATAAAGCATTTTTTCTTTGCCAATGTAGCCGAGTCCCTAGGGGAGAGGTTGTTTTGTTGTTGTCATTGCTAAAGCAATAGAAGGCAAAAATCCTCACAAATCTAATTCAAATAACTCAGAAATCTACCAGTAGATTCCAAACTAAACACTAAATTTTGTGACATAAGGTAATAAAAAAGAGACATTGTTGATGATGACTTTTTGATACGGCACTCTACTGAAAAACCATAAAAACAGAGAAAGGTACCCTGGTTTCCCTTCCCACAGCAACTGCTTCCTTCAACCTACTGTGCCGCAGCCCCCAAATTTCAAGAAAGGCTTCTCAGGTCACTATAGTGAAGTGGGAGGAGGGGTGGAAACCCCCTTTGTGCAAACAGCTTCCCCTTTGCTTTTGTCAGGAAAGCAACCCTCTGTGTTATATCAGTCCTTCGAAAGCAGGTGCTGCTAGTTAGAAGAATCAATTCCAGTTCAAGTAATCCTTTAAGCAGCTTAATTTTTGTTCCAAGCCCCTCTCAAACATTTATTTCATATAAACATTTAATATTTTTAGAGCTGTAATCGTATGTGTTGAACTCAATAGGACTTCTGTATAAGGTTATGCTATGAATACCTACATCAAAGAAAACTATACATTTTTTAAAGAACAAGACCATAAAAATTACGTATTTAAAATATTCCAATAGCTATTTTAATTATAATTATAATAATTACATTGCTTGGTGTTTTAGTTTTAAAAATTGGTATTCTAATTTTAAAAAGTTAATGCACTGCTGGAAAAATGGAATAAGCGAAGTTACATTCTCCTTTCTGCCACAACTCTTTCCACTGAATGTAAAGCTTCGCAAGAGTCTGTTTCTGGAATCATAACAACCCCAGTATGCCTTGCTTTGTTGACCTGAAAAGGGAATTCCTTCAATGGCACAACAGCAACGTTCCCAGGTTTTAAGATCATCAGGGGAAGCACTGATTTCTGTCCGACCAAGACCTGAAGCATATTTGGCAGAACTTAACTGGGTGGCTGGTCCTGATCTCTGGAATTCCTAGCACAGTGAGCCCCATCCAGTTCCCTTCTCAGATTACCGTCCACCAGCTGGCAAATAGGCTTTTATTCAGACAGGCCTCTGGCTTCATCAGCTTCATGTTACAGCCACTGTAATGTTTGCTGGAAGGACAGGTTTGGAGGAGAGATTCTTACTCTCTCGTAGCAGAGTTTAGAATAGTGGTGATAGCTCCAAGTACATTAAAACTTGGTTAGATTGGTTATAGTTGCCCTCATCCACCTTTAAACAAATGTTTACCCTGAAAATACTAAGGCTAGAATAAATTGTAGACACTTAGCTTGGCAAATAAGTGAATGTTTTACTCACAGAGTTTCCAGAAGTTACATCACACAAGTCTTCATCAGCTGGCAGTAATGGTAAAAAATGTTCAAAGCAACTTTTTTTAAAAAGTACTTTTTTTTACTTCTGAAAAGGACCACGCAATCTTTGGGTTAGCAAAGATGCAGACTGTAAAAATTCCCTTTTGGAAATATTCAGTTTATTTGGTTTTTATTGCAACTGGGAGCCACTGGAGACATGGCTCCTTCTTGTTCCAGGAAACACAAAAAGAGGGGGAAAGAGGGTGGGGCAAAGGCTGCTGGGACCTGCTAAGCCACACCCACACTGGTAACTTGAGCTCAGGGCTCAGGTTAACCCTTTCAGGCAAGCAAGTGATAGGGTAGCTTTCTCCTGCTCTGGAGGGCAGGACATGAACCAATGGATTCAAGTTACAGGAAAGGAGATTCCAACTAAACATCAAGAATAATTTTCTGACAGTAAGAGCTGTTCCACGATGGAATGGGGTCACTCAAAAGGTGGTGGATTTTTAAACAGAGGTTGGATGGCCATCTGTCATGGAATCCATAGTTGTGAATCCTGAATTGCAGCGGGGTGGACTAGATGACCCCTGGGGGCTTGTCCAACTCTACAATTCTATGATTCTGTGAAAATGCACATTGTACATACTTTGATATGATTTTGAGCCAAGAACTGTGGCCCACGATCCACAGAAGTGTGACATCCAGTGGGTGCGTAGGGCTGGTGCCAGACTTCAGGAGGTCCTCTGCATGGTCCAGCAGATCCTCCTCTTGGCAATGTCAGGGCTGCTGATACTACTACACCCCTGCCCCCCCTTTTTAAACAAGTATGATTCATGACTGCAGTAGTGGTGGAAGTTAAGACAGCTTCTTCCCCACCTCCTTTGGCACCTGGGGAGGGTGCAAGGGGGCCTTCTTCTTAGACGCAGGCATTCTGGGCTGGGGGGCCTGGAGAATGCACACTGGTTTGCCACACTGGTTTGCCATGGAAACCCTTTCTAAACTTATGAGTGTTTTACGCTTTAAAATGATCTGAGTTTTAAAAGACTTTCTAGCTGCTCCAGCAAACCCCAGCAGCACGTCTCAGATCCCCGACTCTCCTCTGTAACAGTAATGCTGCCTTTCATTCTGCTGCCCTGCTTCTTTCCTTCTCTCTCCCACCTCCTTTCCTCTCATTTTCTGTCTTCCTCTGCAACTCATTCTCGACACTCTCCTCCTGTCACTCCCCAGTTGTCATTCTTCCACTCACTCATCTATTGTTATCATTTTTTTTAAAGTAGGTTAATTTGAATGGTTAAAGAAGCTGACGAAATCCACAAGCTTCAAGCAGGCAGGGAGAAGTGGAGGCTTCCCTGCAGACGTGGACTAATTTAAGTGGTTGACACCTTTTTGAAAGAAAAATCAATAGAAGCCTACTGAGAAAGCAAACATTTTAGGGATTAAAAATTCCCTATCTTATTCACTGCAATTGTGAAACTATTACATTCCTAACAGAAGAAGAGGAAAACTGTCAATAAACTGAGAGCCAAACCCCCTACTGACCCAATTAATTGGAGAGGAAGAAAATAGTTTTCAAATATCTGAAACATATTCAAATATTTGTTTCCTTGGATGAATTCTCAGATTTTCACTGTGACAATTTGTGAAATTAATTAAACTTCTTTGACTATTTGTTCCAGCTCTTATCTGCCTGTAAAGTAGTTCTGTTTCATTTCTTCTCTCTCTTTAAAAGTAATGTGAATCATATTGATCAGGTGTGATCTGAATAAGTCTGGCAATAAAATATGTCAAAATATATTCCAAGTTATATTTTGCTTTAAACGTATGGATGCTTCTTTCATCATTGCTAAAAATATATTTTATTGAAAAATACATTATTCTAAGTTCATTTTATTTGGGGATGGATCAAAACAAGACTTGTGTGGCAAGGCCCCCAAACCAGCCTCTCCTTAGAATAAAATTCACACTGACACAGAATTTTGGTTTAAGGTTATTGAGCAAAATTTTAGGCCACAACTTTATTGATTACAGAAATGTGAGCATAGCTAACAGAGGTCTATTAATTCCAGGGGATCTACTCTGCGTAGAATTTATTTGGAATACAACTCATGATCACTAAGTAATAGTCTGAGAATTTTCCTTTCAAAATAATACATCACCTTATTGTAGTAAAACCTCTAAGCAGTTTAAAAGAAATATTAGAATTATCAATAATTACTAAAAAAAAAAAATTAAAATAAGTAAAAGTACAAGAAATTTTACTTTTAAAATAAGTAAAAGTTTTAAAATTTTAAAATAAGTAAAAGTACAAGAAATTTTGTAAGTAAAAAGTTTGTAAGTAAATTTTGTAAGTAAATTTTGTAAGTAAAAATAAGTAAAAATAAGTAAACGTACAAGAAATTTTGTATAACTCTGCTCTCTTGAGGATGTGGGAGGTGCAGACCTCTCTCAGATGTATCTGCCAAGTGAGCAAGCCCAACGTGAGGAGTGGAGACCATCAGCCTTGGCTCTAAGGGCACCGCGAGGGCTGTTCAGCGGTTGGCCAACTGAGGCTGTGTCAACCACCCTGAGATCTCTGGGTCAAACAAACAAATGTACTTGGTGTTTGGGACCTGAGCCAGGATTTGGATTCTCCTCACTGAACAGCTTAACAGCACATGTAAATACTTGACCCTAAAACTCTGGCCTGTTTCTGACCAAGAGATTTCTCTGATTAGTGCTGCAAGCCATGAAGTTTCTTGTTTTTGCAATTCCCCAGCATGAGTTCAGTGTCGGGGCACAATCTGCATATCACTTCTCGGGATCAAACCTTGCAGGTGTTGCTGGTTCCAGGCACAAGGCAAGAGTTTTGCTGAGGTTCTGGCAGTCTCCAAGGCAGTCTCCACTAGAGAGGTGCAAAGTTGGATACAGAACCAGTGTGGGAAACTTTGGGATCTGGGCTGCCTCCAGCAGAATGTGTTTTCATCGAAGCAGCCCAAAGAGAAGAAGTTCTCCCTGAAGCGTCAGACCCACTTTAAGGCTTCACAGGATATGGGAGCAGCTGTCAAATCCCCAATGCAGACCTTCAGAGCAAAGGAAGAACTGAAATGGCTGAGGAGGCCAAAGCTCCCTCCCTCCCACCCCAGGACCTTATGGGCAAGAGACTGCTTGGCAGTGGGTTGGAAATGCAAGTTACACAAGTATTTGCAGAGAAAACAGGCTACTGTTTTTCAAGAAGCTACTCAGTTTCTGTCCTTGTGTCAGGGCTGCTGAGACTCACCTGTAATACTGTGGCAGCCATGACACCTGGCCCTTTCAGGCTGCCATAATCATCCCTCCTGGGCACCAATAAAGTCGTACTGCGACCAAAGTCACGGGAAGCTGGTCAGAGGCCATGCAGAGGCCGTGCTCACAGAGCTGAAGCCCCTGGGGTGGGGATCTCTTTCCCATCCGCCTGTGGACAGGGTAGACTTGTCCGTTCCTGGAGAGTAGGCACAACTTTTATCCAATAACCTGGTGTGTTTGGGTGAGGTCTACAGTGGTCTTGTAGAGCACAGTGTTGGCAGAGGCATCATGTCTTGACTTTGTCTGCCTTTGCAGAGAACTTACCTGACCCAATTGAAACAACCACTGAGATAGCCTGGGGTGTTACCTACGCAGAAAAGGGAGAGTTCAAAGCAATTAAAAATAAACTCCTTTTTATATTGAAACAACCCTTTATTGTTCAACAATATCTTACCTTTGGAAGAGGAATTGTTGGTGTTACTTAAATAGAAGTATGTGAAGCAAACACTTCAATAAATAACCCTGAGATAGTAGCAAATCTGCACTCAGTTCTTTATTTTTTAATGAAATTCTCTGTGGGACCCCAGGGAGCATGGAGAATTTGATATGCCCCTTGCTTCTAATTCCCCCACAGTGTGCTCCAGAGATCTTCTTCTTTTCACACTTCCCTTCTTGGAATGGAATACAACAGTGCACAGAATATGTAGATGCCTTAAAAATGGAAACAGTATGAATGTTATATAGGATCAACAAGAATCTGATAATATTTCCCATAATTTATAATCAAATTACATCTGGGTCAGTGCTTATCACTTTTTTTCTTTTTGTTGTTGTGTTTGTTTTTTCTTTGTTCAGTGTGAAGTTTGAGGTTTGGTTGTTTTCTTCCTGTTTTGATCAGCACAAAGAAGAGAAAAAGAGAATCATCCAAGGGATTATAGCAGATAGCTCCTTTACAACTACAAATCTAGCAGTGATGTCTTCCTTTCTTACGAAATGGCAGATGTCTCCAGGAATTGTGGCAGCTGAGGGATTTTTAGGTATCTCCTTAGACTGAGAGAGATGTCACATTCCACCTTTGTTAGCAATATAACAATGAGAAAATGGTATCACAAGATTTTAATTCTCATGCTACATGGTTTCAGTGGACTTTGGTTCCACCGCCTTTAAGATCAGAATATCTACAGAGAGTTTTTCTTCTTCTTATGGATGCATACAACTGTAAGTTAACATGAAACCATCTGATATTTTAAACCCAGTTTCGCCTGATGATTTTCCATTCCCTTGTGTCTCTGGATAGTACACTGAATTAGAGGAGATCTGTATGAAGATTTAACAGCTCTCTAATTAAAGTCCCAGCATTTGTGCAACAGATGAAGACTATTTGAGAATATATTAATGATAAAACCAAGAAACTAGGCAGAGTGTTTATTAGGAAACTGCCAAAGTGGTCATAAGGGGTAGAATAATTTATTTAGCTTTCTACAGCCACACACACAACTATATCTTGAATTCCATTGTAAACTGGAAAGAGGGACGTTAATGAGATGGAAAAAGCAACATAACAAGCAGGTACCCTACCACCCTCTGACTTTGTATTAAACAGAGGGGGGAAATGTATTGAGATGAAAAACACAGACAGTGTGTTAATGTTTGATGAACAAATGTGCTATGAAAAGGGGAATGAATCAGACACATTATTTGCATATGACTGGAGTGGGAAGAGAATTGGGGAACTTCCCTACTTAACAGGAACAAAAGATGGCAAAGAGAAGCCTGAATTCAAGTTTGGCAATGAGAGGTTTGTATGAGACACATTTATCTCCAACAAATGTGGGTCACACAGAGATTGCCTCCTTCTTATCTGAAATTCAATTGCTCTAGATTACAAAAAGAAGCAAGATGAGTCTGGGTTTCTTTGATGATCACTAGAATTACAAACAAACCATTAAAGATTCTTGGGTTGTGAAAAACAACAAGGCCATATGGGATAATAGTTATTAAAGGAATACATTTGTTTCTCTTTGCCTGATTGGAGGATCTTGTACTCATATATTTAAATAAAAGTGGCATCACGTCACATGGGAACAGGGAACAATACAGCGTTTGTGGTATTACATTGTCATAACCTGGAAACAACACCCCACTTCAAAATGATGACAAAGGAATGAAAAGTGTAAGCCACCACTACTAGGAACCAGGTCTCCGATTCCATGT